>NC_071503.1:5032318-5350105 GCF_028408465.1 Anastrepha ludens | reverse complement strand
CATTTTAATGCCCTAATTTAATACAATCAAACACTTTTAAAGTAATTATAGACTTGTGCCCTGAAGTTAAATCTGTTAAGTCCAGCCTTCACAGTGTCGGGTAATGTGTTCCACACTTTAATAGAGTTAATGAAAAATAATCTAGATGATGGTAGGTAATTAAATTTTCGAACGATAAATTTTTTTGTGTCTGCGAGACCTTACTGGTATCAACTTCTCTGTCAGATAGGGCGGGGACTTGAATAATGTAAGTTTGCATAAAAATATGCAATTTCTAGCAGACAAATAACTATTAAGGCAACATCCCAGTAACCTTGATCACCATGCAGAGATATGGCATAACTGCCAATCCCATATACATACCACGTGGCGTTATTAAATGCCACATTCAGTTTATGGCAAGATGTGGAGTCGAGTTTGCTGTATACCACCTCAGAGTACGTAATGAGAGGCATAATTAGCTGGAGAACTAATTTGCGCCTCGTTTTCTCTGGCGTGAATGTTGCAGAGACTCTCAGCTTACGCATTGTAGCATAAATGTTTCCCACAACCCTATTTATATGGTCAGCACAGGTAAGTTTTGTGTTGAGAATGAACCCCAAATTTTTTACCTTATCCATAAAGGTAAGGGAACTTGTACCTATCCACAATTTGGGGATATTGTCAACATGCACGACACTATTACATATAGGTAAGACATATGACTTTGACGCGTTCAGACATAAAGAGTTTTCATTAGCCCATACAGAAATAGCAGACAAATCACTGTTTATTTTGAAACATAAATCTTCAACGAGAGCAATACGACTCGACAAGTACAATTGTAATATATATCATCAGCATACGCATGGACATTCACATACTGACAAATGTTAAAAACATCATTGACAAAAAGACTGAATAGACGCGGACCAAGGATAGACCCTTGCGGAACACCAGTGTGTACGTATCTAGACTGAGATGCTGATTTACTGGTCTTGACCTTCTGCGTTCTGTCTCCAAGGTAACTGGCCATGAGCTTCACCGCACTGTTTTTGAAGCCGAAATAGTGTTTAAGCTTCAAACATAACAATTTGTGATTCCCTGAATCAAATGCTTTAGAAAAGTCAAGTAAGCAAAGTAGAGCCATTTCTCCGTTGTCAAAACTAATTCTAATGTCGTCCAATATTTTAACCATTGCATCGAGAAACTGTGACATTGTTTGAAGCCAGATTGTAGTGGAGAGAGTAGACGATTGTTCTGTACAAATGATGAAATTTGAGTGGCCATCAAGTTTTCGCAAACTTTGGAAAATGTGGGCAGTATGCTAATAGGTCTATAGTCACCAGCATAAATAGCATTTGCCTTTTTTGCGACTGGGAAAACTATAGCCTTTTTCCATACTGCTGCGAAACATGAACTAGTCAAGCAATGGCTTATTATATGGGTAAGGGGTCCTATTATATATTGGATGACTATACGGACGAATTTTAGCGAGATACCATCGTCGCCTATTGCACTAGACTTTATTTTGGATAAAGCTTTCAGGACATCTACCTCACTAACTGTCATAAATTGAAATTGTTCTTTTAGAGTAGCACAAGGTGAGGACTCTTTTAAACTAGGAGCACAATTTGTTTTCTTGCCAACACTAATGAAGTAGTCATTAAGTTCATCAAGGTCAATTTCACATTCGGGACTTTCCTTGCCATGAATTTTAAATTTTTTTAGGTTGCGCCACAGTTCTCTTGTTGGAAGTGACGGATCAAGTTTTGAGTAACTGTACCAACGTTTCGCTTGTCGTATTTTTGCAGTGGTTTCATTTCGGATTTCCTTGTACCGGCGCCAAGAAGTATCCGTCAAGTTTTTTCTCCACTTAGCATAGTACTTGTTGCGCTTTCTAATGGCAGCTCGAACTTTCGAGTTGTACCAAGGACATGAACTATTTAAAACATTTACAGAACGAAGCGGGACATGCATGTTAAATAACGAGGATAGGTTACGGTTGAGGAAGTCAAGTTTATTATCAGCAGAACTAAGAAACCAACATTCATTCCAATTTATAGAACCCATGTCTGAATACAAAGAATTAACATTCAACGTTTTAAAATCACGATACTCATAGGTGGCACCTAAATTTGGACGATTCATCACAACATCTAAGGTACAAAATATTAAGGGGTTATACGCAGTTATGAAGCAAATAAAAGACGGATTGTCAAGGATTTATCCTGAAGAAACTTCAGAATATTTTAATTTGAAAATTTTTGGCGGTTATAAAAGCATCCTTCAAGAACGTAACAAAATTGTTTATTTATGAAAATGTTGATTATAGAGCGCGCTGCAGGCGATTTCTGGAACCTCCTTTAAAAAAAGACGATTTACGGTGTACATCGTAACTCAGGATTGGATTATCTGAAATCAAAAACCAAACAAATTTTGTTAATATATTATTGTAGATTATCTAGTAATTAATCGTTCGGCTAATCAAAATAGTGAATTTTCACAAAATGGCAGCTTTTAAAAGAAATGATTTCGATTTTTACGTTAAAATTTGGCCGTAAATTGATTATAAAATGGAAAATAAGTATCAGATTTACAAAAGGAACGATTAATTACTAGAAAATGTATCTTTAAAGATTGAGTTAAAACGGTTGACCGATCAAACACCCCGTTTTCGAGATATCGTGTACACCGACTTGAAAAATGCCGTTTTGAAAAAAAAACGTTTAAAGTTTCAATACCTACCTTAAAACGTGCCGAGGCATCTCTACATATTTAGGTATAACTCCGAAAGTATTGCTTAGATCTACTTCAAATTTCGTGCGTATACTTTTGAATATATGTACATTACAAAAATGCAATAACAAATCGATTTTTTTGAAAGTCATAACTGCGTATAATCCCTTAAGTCGTGGTCAGATATAAAGTCAGCTTGGTCGAATTTTAGAATATGTGACAAGTCACATGTTATAAAATAATCAAGAAGACTAGGTTGGGAGTTATTTGAATATCTCGTTGGTTTAATTCCGTTAACAACACAAAGTCCTGCTGTTGCCAACTGGTCGAATAGTTTACTACTACTAGGCTCATTTTTCAAAATGTTAACATTAAAATCACCACACAACAGGATACGTTCATAATTTAAGACAAAATCTGACAGGTCGACGGATAGTGTATCAAGAGCAATACTTTTGTTAGGATTGTAAACACATGCAATTAAAATTTTATTCATGCCATCAGATACTTCAGTAAATAAGTATTCATTTCCACAGTTATTTGACTTTGCTATTAGTTTAAATTTCAAACTTTTTTTGCAGTACACAGCAACGCCCTTCCCTTTTCTGTTAAGTTTACGATCGTTTCTCAATAAATTGTATCCATTTAAAGATATGTTGAAATCAGGGAGGTCATGATGAACATTTGCAAAAATTCTTGGCATAAACAAAGATAGAAGAACAATAAACAGAACAAAAGCAGTAGTTAGAAGAACAGACAAAATTAAGAAGTAGCACAAGATGAGCGAGGGTAAGAGAAAAACTATAAAATAAAGGAAGAGAATAAAAAGAGTAAGTAGAGCTTAAGCATAAACACATAATAAATATTCTCAGCAGCTAATTACGAGCATTAGGTGGCTGCAGCAAGTGCATTTTGAATGCACTCAATATTAGTCACCCTAACTGCTTTGCTTTTAGGGCGAACGCGTACATACACCTATCCACGAATAGTGAAAGCAGCTGTTATTTTTTGCTCTCGCCTGAGCTGCATTGCAAAACGCATTAGTTCGCGATTGCCTTTTGTGAGACATTCGTGTATGTGTAATTTGCCTTCAGTTTTCAGTCCAGCGTCAGAGAGTTATAGTGGCCGCTTTTTGGCTTTGCAATAATTAGCCACTGTTTTGAGCAAACTTGAGCGATCAGCAGGAGATGTTAATTTAACTATAACAGCAGACGCTGTTGAGTTGCTCTGCTTACGCAGTCGAAAGGCGGAGGAAATTTGTGGCGCTGGCATATTGAGAGTATGGCACAGGCTACCAAAAATATTATTTATGTTCTCACCATCCATGTGCGGCAATCCGTTAATGATGAGATCTGTGGAGACGGCATGATTTTGGCACTCATCCAGCTGAGTCTTCAGTACCGCGATTTCACCCTGAAGTTGCCTGTTCAGTTGAATTTGTGCTTCGGCTTTCCCCACACGTTCTTCCATTGTTTTCACAGCTTTCCGCAGGTTCGCCATTTCAGCCGCTATTTCGCCAAACCGCTGCATTACTCGCTCTTCAGATGTTTTCACTCGTTCCGAAATCTCTTCGATGATACTCCTTCTCTGCAACTCGAGTTGTTCCTCTATCCGCTCAAGCCAGAAAGGAGGTGGCGAGCTCCCTTTTTTCTCCGCTTTGGTTAGAGTGCTCGCGCTGTTTTGCGGAGTGGATACCGTTTGGCGTGTCATTGTTGTTCTGGTGGTCATTTTTTAAATTGTTTTTAAATTTTCCAAAAATTTCTGCTTTGGCTGGTTTTAGCGTACACTAAATTATTTTCACGGCCGCAGAATTAGAAAGTGATCAAAGAGACGCATATTCGCAAAAAACTATATTATATAAAAAAGCTGGTCACAAACACAAGTAAATAGGATATAACTGCAGCGCACAAAAAACACGTCTACTCTGTTTGCATATTTCTATTTCAATGCTTCTTGTGATGTTTTTTTTCGGAAGATCTCATTTGTGGTACCCAACCGAATAAGTAATTTCAAAACTGTTTAATTTAAAAATCGAAGAGACAAATCAAGCAAATCTGATATTAATCATCTGCATTTTCTGAAGTTGAGAAGAGAATTTAATAGTCATCATAACTTTTTGGTTAAAAGGTATGTATATGCTTACTGTGGAAACGAAACTTAAGTCTGATCCAAAAGTTTTTGGTATTTTGCTAACACTAAAAGGAAACAAATGGTTCTCTATCCAGTTTGGAGTATGATAACTTTTTCATCGTAAAAAACTATCAGCAGTTTTGAAACTTGCGGGAATGATGTGCGGCTTGCAATTATGAAGCCTAAGAAGCCTAGCACTAAAACACAAAGCAAGGGATTTTCTTCACAACTATTCGTTTCTTATCTGTGGACCCTGTTATTCCAGAAATGTTTAGACAGTGATTTTTTTATTGATTTGGGGAAACTTTGCTCGATTAAGCCCATCTACAAATCGGGTAATCAGTCAGCAGCAATGCACTGTAGCTGAAATATTCGATTCCATTAATCAATCATGTAAATAAGTTTATGTGTAACTGCCAACATTATATCATGCCCAGTAAATCTGCTTGTTCTGATCCAATCCTAGCCAGCTAAATGCTATACCACTTTGATCAAAAAGATCCCAAAATACAAGAATTCAGAAAATTCAAAATACGAGCTTACTTTTCAAAAGTGATAAAATGACCTTCAAAGTACTTTCCATCACCTGCAACGCGCTAATGCCATCATTTTATACGGCTCTCGAATAATTTCTGGAACTCTATTTTCATTTTGGTTTTTTGATTCGATCAAACAGAAAAAAATCGCATGGAGCCATATCATTACCGAAACAGTTTTCCAAGATTTCTAAGTTTTTCCCACCATTGAATCCATTTTTGACGCAAACTTCAATACAATTTCGTTGTAAATTTTGATCCATTTTTAAAACTGTAAAAAGTCGAAAACACGTGTGGAGGTAGATTTACTCATGAATTCTTCACCGGCTTTCCAAATAACAGGATATTATTTGTGAAAATTGTTTCTATTTTCTCTAAAACTTTAGTTGAAGCTTATTCCGGTATTCTGCTGTGGCCCATTGTTATTCAGTACTTTTATAAATGATTTACGGAATCATTGTAAGTTTGCCAATTGTCTAATGTTTGCAGATGATACCCTGGGTGACGCCTGTGAAAAGGTAACTCTCATGAGTACTGTTATATTGGCATAGCAGTATGCACGACTTGTAGCCTCACAACTACATTTACGTACTAAACACCTCTCCACTATCTACCATTCTCCCCGCAGAACTGCCAAAAATGTATGACTTCCGGGGCTTGTTAGCTCATAGGCTATAGGCGCATAGTGACTGCGCGCCTTAAATCATTATGAATATGTTTTAGATGCGTGTGGGTTCTCTTTCAGCTATCAGTTGATTTCAGCATGAAATCTCCGTTCAATATTATAAAGGTTTTGGGAGCATAGCGTTTGGAGCAAAACGTCATCAATATATTCTTTCCTTTCGGATTAGGAAATTCGCGGAATGGGCATGGCCAAATCTTTATATGTAAGTATTTTGAAAATACGTCGAGCCTATGCTTAGATGATCTGATCCTCTGTTCTTGCTAATCGAACGACGTTTCTCGCGTAGTTAACACCACTACTAAGCTCAGCTTAGTCTTCGATGCTTCAGGAAAGAGTATATCCCAAAGATCGCTTAATGATATGCTACCTGTACTCTGCAGAACGAGCTATATATCTTGTGACTACGGTTTCAAATATTATATATCCCTACACCCTCACTGCTGATATCATAAAGCTGTATAGATACATTTTAGTGGAAGTTCGGAGGTTATGAGCAGTGGTTGTTTCCATTTGGCGAAGTGCATTCAAACACCCTGAAGGATATATATTCTGATGAAAGTTTAATAAGAAGCATTTTAGGTATCAACTGGGAGCAACTTCGCGATATTTGCTTATTTTCTTTTCACCCGAAGTAACCTGTGAATGGACGTATAATTAGCTCCTAGATAGTTTGTGATTTCTTGCACCCGTTGTTATTATTACTGAAAATATTATATTAGAAGAGCTGTGGTTTCCGTAGCAGAATCTCGACAAGTAGGTGCCGCAAAATCTGCTGACAACTTGGAACGATTTTTCGAAGGCATAGCTCATCTCAGCATGCTCTTAGTTCCAAAGTATTGTGAATCAACAAATCACAGCTCTATACAAATTCACGGTTTTTATGATTCATTTATTCGAGCATATAGCTGTGCTACTTACATATCTTTAATTTGCCAATTGGTCTGTAATTGGCAATATTGTTTTTATTTCAACTTTTGAATACTGGATTAATGGTTGTTACTTTCCAGGCGTCAAGAGATTTGTTAAACACTAAAAACAGATACGAAGATAACCCATCTACATCAGAATTGCCGAATTCCATCTTCAACATCAAAAAGCATTAAAATTAACGAGCCAATATTGATTGAGGAATTCATGTTCGAGTGACACTCATGAATTGAATCAGAGTCTACTTGAAAATTTGAACAAAACAAGTCTACAAAAAGATTGGCTGTATCTATAGAAGTATGTGCTTGAGTTTCGTTATAGAAGGAATACTTGAGCATGATTTCCTGGATTTAACAAATCGGCAGAAGGAACTAGGATTTTATTTTATGTCCGATTCGAGCTTAGGAATATAATTTCGCTTTAAATTTCTATCCAAAGATTTAAGTTTCCTAGAGAAATGTAGATATTTATCTTTATCTGTGATTGAGTAAGAAAACTTAAACCTTTTTAAATATTTATTTCTCAAATTTTCAAGTTTTCTCAGTTCCTTGGTATGCCACGGTACTCTATAACTAGTCTTTTTTATCACAGGCGGCCGCCGTAGCCGAATGGGTTGATGCGTGATTACCATTCGGAATTCACAGAGAGAACTTGGTTCGAATCTCGGTGAAACACCAAAATTAAGAAAACCATTTTTCTAATAGCGGTCGCCCCTCGGCAGGCAAACCTCCGAGTGTATTTCTGCCATGAAAAACTCCTCATAAAAATATCTGCCGTTCGAGGTCGGCTTAAAACTGCAGGTATCTCCATTTGTGGAACAACTTCAAGACGCACACCACCAATAGGAGGAGAAGCTCGGCCAAACACCCAAAAAGGGTGTACGCGCCAATTATATATATATATATATATATATATATCTTATTTTTACAGATATCGTTTATATTATGCTTGAAAATATTATACCAATTGGCAACTCCAACCCCAGTAAATAAAGAATCCCAATCTAAAATATCAACTGCTAAATTAATTATATTATAATCAAAGTTTCTAAAACAAAAATTAGTAATTACATTATCAGGATACAAGTCATTAAACTCATAGAATTCTATATGAAGGATAAGTGGTACATGACGCAGACCAGGGGTAGACAGAGGGTCTACTCATTCTAATAAAGAAAAAAATCATTAATAAAAATGAAATCGAGAAAGACTATATGAGAAATTATTTATCTGAACCAGTCCAAAACTTAAAAAATTACGAAGCAAATAGGTTTCAGATATACCACTTACATTGTTTGGACATAATGCCGTACTATCATCTATACTAGACCTTTCAATATTGCTCAGATTGAAGTCACTAAGAGCACAAATGTTGCCATTATTTGAGGTTAGAACTAAAATGTTATCCACATGGTCTTTATACAATGTATCAATACTTGACGGAGGAATATATGACGCACAAATGAAGATATTTGGAGCACCACCATTCACAGAGACGCGCAGATTATCCAGAAGTTGAAGAGCTATTAAACTCCTCCTCCTCTGCAGAGACGAGTTTTCTAGACATCACGGTCTTTACGATACACATGGTATACATTTGGAAAAAGTTCTCATTTAACCATGTGTCGATGGGAACAAAATATCATAGTCCATGTATGAGCTAGACGCTAAAAGTTGATCAGATTTAGTCCTCAACCCAAAACATTTTCAAAGTAAATTTTCAAATTTTTTGACCATTTTTAAGATCACAATTTCTTTATTGCTGATGCAATGGTGAATCGTTTAAAAAAAAATGAAAAGGTCGGATTTTTACACACTCCGGCGGTGCGTTGAGCACCTTTTCAAAAGAGCATTCTGATACACTCAATTGAAAATTAATTTTTCTGAGGATATTGAATTCTGTATTTTTTTTAACAAACTTGTAGCATACTAAGGACTGAGTTTCAATTTAAGCATACTTCGACGATATCAGTTTTCTTAATATTGGGCGAGAACGATGATAGGTGTAGGTGTAAATATTGGGACAACTTGTAGCTCATTATTGTTATTGGAACCAATCAGAATAGGCTTGTTAAATTTCTTTCTGCTACTTTTTGTTACTATTTCCCACTGGGATGTCTGCCGAATTGGGGGCACAGATTCAGTACCAGCATTTAAAACAGAAGTCGCAGAGATCTGAGATGAAGTGTTATAGTGACACCTAATCTATACGCGCGCAAACATATTTTTTATTTCGTTGGCACGCAAAATTCATCACGTTGCACTTTTATAATTTTTACCTAATTGGTAAACAGTTCTGTGGAATTGTGCAAGTGCATTAACACCTTCTTTGCGAGTTAGTGTTTTTTCGTTTCCTGTTTACCAAATTACAAGTGCATTTCTAGATTTCCTGTTTACCAAAGAAATTTTGAAAAAGAAGTAAACAATTCGCTGGAATTGTTTACCAAAATGATTAATTACGAAAATGCTAAGATGACATATTTTCTCAATAAAAAGACTTGAATTGATAACAATTCTAGTTAGTCTTTAGTCAGTCTCTTGCCAATCTTCTTGTAGACTTCTTGTATCGTAGTAGTTAATAATAAGTTGTTAATTTGTTTAAGAAAATAAATATATTTTTATATAAATTAAGTATTCGGTAGGATACCGCAATTATCATTAATAAAAGTGAAGATGAGTGAATTTATATTTCTTAGTGCGGTACCGAAAACTTTCTTCGCGAAATTGTTCGCTAAAAATTGCCACAACAGTGAAAATATATATAAGTAATAAATTAAAACTCAAAAATTTGTTTTCATCGATTTGAAGTGTACAATAAATATTAAAGAATACTGAATAATCAACATCTATAAGTAGAGAAGACTTCCGCAACAACGACATCATCTAAAAACAGATTAGGCGGTACAGAAAAACAGCAGGCAGCCAGCAACCGGAAATCGTTCACCTGAAACAAGAAACAACAACAGAAGATACAGAATATTCAATAAATATTAAAGAATACTGAATATCAACATCTATAAGAAAAGAGGACTTCCGCGACAACGACATCATCTAGAAATAGATTAGGCGGTATAGAAAAACAGCAAGCAACCAGAAATCGTTCATCTGCGACAAGAAACAACAACAGAAGGTACAGAAAGTAAGTTCTATTAATACACAACAACAATTTAATTACAAAGTGAAAGGCAGCTTTAAGAAAAAGATACATAAAACAAATTGTATTTGAAGAAGGAAGTAGTTTTATATGAAAGTTGAAACAAAGAATAAAAAAAAGGAAAAGTTAAACTTTATATTATTAAGGAGGAAGCTAAGAAATTAAGCAGCACTAAGCAAATATTTATACAAATTCTTTTTTTTTTCTTGAATAATTTTCTTTAAAGAAAGAAATTTTGGAATAAATTTAAAACAAAAAAAAGTAAGCCTAGTTTAAGGTATTATATATGAGTGACTTAGAGTCAGACTATTTTTCTGATCCAGAAATAGAAATATCAGAAATTATTAGATACCTTCCTGATTCATGGTTTGACTCGAACGACGGTTACAGCACTGACGAATACATACTCACCACTCAAATTGACAACCCTAGACCTCAATTAGTTAGAAGAATAATTTACAAATATATTGCTAAATACATATAGAAAATGGTATAACCACAAACACCACTATCAGTTACTATTAACCCCCCTAAATACTTAAATAACCTCCAGGAATTCAATGGAGATTATCGGGATCTCCAAACCTTCCTCAACTTGATAGATAGAGTCCATTATATCTTAGAGCTTATGATCCGCCATCCCAACAACTCTTTTCGGACATAATCAAAAGTAGGCTTAGGGGTAAGCCTCGGGAGACAATTGAAATCAATTGCCAAGCCCATTCTTGGACCGACATAAAAACGATTATATTAAACAATTTTGGCAACAGACACAGTATAGAAGAACTTTTCGATAGATTAAAGGGGATAACCTTTAAAACCAATTGCCTAGAATTTTATAACGAACTCAAACAAGCCTTAAGGAATTTGAACAACAAAACAGTGACAGTACTTGGGTCTGGTCCAGCAGCAATCGAGTGCGCCAGAAATAGTATGAGAACCGCACTGGACGTATTTAAGGAAAAGATGACAGAACCAAGGAAAACAACGCTATGTAATATGTAGAGATCCAGACACCATGGAGGAAGCGACGGAAATATTGTTTCAATCCGGATACGCCTACTCAAAGAACCGAAGCTGACCTTTCGGAGTAAAAGATCATGACAACAAAAAATTTTACCATAACCAGATGCCTTTTCGCGGACAAAACCAAAACCAGGGAAGAAACCAAAAATTGTATAACCCGCGAAATAACTCTTTACCAGTGATGCAGCCTCAATACAATTATAGAAGCAACAGGCATGACAGTTTCCAACAAAATGGGAGCAATCACAGATTACAAAACGTGCCATACCGACCTTTCAACCCTTGAAATCAACAACCTGTAGAACCTAGGGCCGTGAACATGATCCAAACAAATAGTAGTCGAAATATCATTTGTAACCCTAACGTCCAACGTCAGACAAATTCAGTAAACAGAAATAGATATTTAGAAAATTTTCAATCTCAGGCCTCACAGGGGAATTACCCTATACTCGTATAATAATAAAAGGAAAACTCAAATTTATCGTGGACACTGGCGCCACACACTCTATAGTTAATCCTGGCCTTTCTGATCCAAAATGGAAAATGAAATCCTCCACAATAAACCTGAAAACTCTACAAAATACAGTAAAAACTGAAATAATATACAAAGTACCAGAATTGGGAGATACTAACGATTGGATTCTATTAATAGAATGCAAATTTCATGAAACTTATGACGTACTATTAGGAAGTGACGTATTAACAAATTACAAAACCATATTAGATTACGACAAAGATCAACTGGTTATGAACAATAAAATTATTCCACTTCATTTTCTGGGTCTAAATACTATAAAATTCATTACCAGTACCGAAAAGGGTTTGGTTAATGTAAAAGACTGTTATAATATCAATGGGGATTAGATTTGGGGGGGGGTTGGGCAAGTCCAATCACTCAGTGAGTAGATCATTGTACTACTTCCGGATAGATATCAGTAGAAAGAATAGAAATAGGAAAGATAAAAGGTGGATGATAAAAACGGATAAATTAGTTTGAGGTCACTCTTCCACAAATCTCTTGAATTCATTGATGAATTTTAAGAGATCCGGAAGAGGAAGAGTATGACCTTTGTCCATACTCTGTGCATCGCAACCCAATATCCTAAGTCTGATTCTGGAAAATGCAGGACAGCTACAGAAAATGCTCTGCAGCGTCGTCATTCTCAAGACAGTACTCTCAGGTCTTTCCTGCTGAGTTTTAGGAGAAAGGTCGCTGTTTTCCTGTTTGGTTCTTTTACAAAGCACTTGGCTACTCTGCACGAGTTCAACTCAGACTAACGACATCATGAAGTTGTCAATCCATAGTTGAATCGATGCGGAATCGACACCTAGAAAGGGTTCAGGGCCTAGTGGCATACTTGCAGAGCCTTCATTTGCCAATTTATCAACTAACTCGTTCCCTGCAATACCACAATGTCCAGGCACCCAAATAAGACTAACTTTGTTGTGTTTTGCAACACTGTTCAGTTTTGTCTTACATTCACCGACTAACTTCGAAGAACAGCTTGGGTTAGCAAGGGCTTTCAGTGCAGCTTGACTGTCCCTACAAATTCCAATACTGTTGCCTGCCACTTTTTTTCAATTAGCCAGTACGCCACATTGAAGATGGCATAGACTTCCGTAAGGAATACCGGGACCATCTGTCCTGTGGGACCATGTGTCCAGATCCGCTTCCATCGCTGGTTTCGGATCCGTCGGTGTAGAAAGTGTGCTGGTATCCCGTTAGTAGCTTGTCTGGACTTAACCATTGATCTCTATCATACTTTTTGCCGATGCTAACGACAGGTACTCGATTGCCCACCGGCATCGAGAACAGTGTGCACCGCTCCGGGGTCTTAGACCCCATGTCTTGCCAAAGGTTCTCTTACACTACCAGAGGACTTTTAGTTTTCGAGTGACCTTCTGCTCGACGTGCTTCTTCCAGTTAATTTTACTATCTAGGATTACTCCTATATACTTATCCTCCGAAGACAGTTGCAGTGTTACTCCTTTCAATGTGGGTAGTAACAGACCTTCCATATTTCGTTTCCTAGTGAAAAGCACTAAGGTACTTTTTGTAGGATTCACCGAAAGATAATGAAATTCGTATCAATACTCAATCTTATTCAGAGCTACCTGCATTTTATTGCATATAACTTCAAGTGATCGTCCTGAGATTAATGCGCACACATTGTCTGCGTAGGCTTGGATGTGTCCAATTTCCTGCAGATCATTAAGAAGAGAGTCCACCACGAAGCACCAAAGTAAGGGAGAGAGTACACCGCCTTGTGGACAACCCTTCTTAACCTCAACCCTGACTCCTTCATCGCTTTCTCTATCCATGGTAAGCAGCCTTTTGGATAGCATAGAGTGGATCCATCTGGCAATGATTTCTTCTACTCCATGACTTCTGATAGAAGAGCACATAGAGTCAAAGGTTGCAGTGTCGACAGCTCCTTCAATGCCCGCAAACACACCAAGAGTGTACTCTCTTGTTTCCAGCCCTTTTTCGATTGTGCACTCGTCTAGAGCCGATTCGCAAGATTTCCCACTTCGATAGGCATGTTGTCTGACGTTGAGAGGGTTTCGACTTAGAACCCTCGTCCTAATGTGCTTCTCCACCATACCTTCCAGACCCTTAAGCATAAACGGTGTCCGGCTTATAGGTCTGAAGCGTAGCTGTCCTTGCCTCGCTTTGGGACAAATACAACTTTAAGCAAACGCCACAATTGTGGAACATAAACGTGCGCAAGACATGCCATAAAGATTATTTTCAAAGCCCTTATTAGTTGTTCTCCGCCTCGCTTGAGCATGATTGGGTAAATGCCATCGGGTCCTGGGGACTTAAAGTTTTCGAATAACGGGAAGGCGAACCTTATCGTTTCCTCGTTAACTATCCTGCATGCAATAAACCTATCACGTCTGCTGGTAATTATATTGACATGATCAGATTGATCGATAGAGCTTTGACCAACAACATTCCTGGAGCCAGGAAAATGTGTTGAAAAGAGAACATCGTACACTTCTGATTTTGAGTCCGTATAAGCGCCAGTGAGTCTAGCCTAGCCGTCCGGTCTCTTTGGAGGGCTTTGCATAACCTCGTTGAACTCTTCCGTTCCTCCAATTCACGGCAGAAAGTTCTATAAGAGTCCAATTTAGATGATCTAATTTTATTTTTATATTCCTTCCTCAGTTTTCGTTAGGCAGTCCAATCTTCTTCCAACTGAGTTTTAAGAGCTCTGTTAAGAAGCTTCCTTGAAGTTTTCCAAAGTTTCAAAAGTTCGGCGTTGCACCAAGGGACTGTCTTACCCTCTCTTCCCCTACGTTCCGGGCACACCTTGTTATAGCACTTGATCAAAGTTCACCCCAATGAGTTTGTGACTTCTTCAATCGCAGTTATTGTCCGGAGTTTGGAAACATCACGGGTTTCCTCTTTAGTGAGATCCTCATATCGTGTCCAATTCGCTTTTCGAGGATTCCGGCCTGCTGGGGTCGAGATTGTGTCGGCCACAAGCCTGAACTCTATATAGCGGTGGTCCCACAGGGAATCTTTATCGGGTACTTTCCAACCCGAGATATGATCTGATATTTGATCGTTAGATAATGTCATATCAATCACTTCCTGCCATCTGCTGGTCACAAAAATCGGACTGGTGCCAACGTTCTCTATAACCAAGCGATATGACAGAATGAAGTCCACGAGTCTATGCCCCCTGAAGTTACATTTTGTGCTATCCCAGAGTGTGTTCTGTGAATATGCGTCACATCTCACAATTAGACCTAATCCCATGTATTCAGCATATCTTACAACTTCCATAAACTCCCTCGTAGATGGAGGGAGAATGGAGTTGCAAGGAAAATAGGCCGAGACAACAATTGTCTCTACTTCTTTCCCCTCTAATCGATACCTTATTTTGACTGCAACTAAGTCTTGATAGCAGAATTTTCCTAACAAAGTGCAATCTCCCTCTCTATAAAGGATAGTGGGGGTCACTTTATATCTCCCAAGCCCCGTATATGTTTTTTAGCCACCCACGGTTCTTGAATTAATATTATGTGCGGATATGTTTGCAGTTTCTCTTGACTGCGGCATAAAAGAGCAGTAGACGATATACTATGCTGCAAGTTAATTTCCGTAAATGAAATGTTTGATGTCATAAGGACAGCCATAATTCCAACCTTATACTTTTCCCATATCTGAATCGAGGACAGTAACTAGTATCCGTCCCAGATTCAAATATAGGCGCATTCCATACCTCGACCGCTTGACCTTCAACGATTTTGGATCCACACCAAAAGCCAAGTGGGAACAGTTTCCATATTTAGGATCCGTCCCCGCTTTGATGTAGTGGTATGATCTCCAGTGCTTCGTATCAAGTCCCTCGTTTAGGGCATGGAGCCTAGAGATGATCGCATGCGGCTCCCTTGGAGGCCCAGGAATCAGCATGCTCACCCTCACCAGTTTTTGAAATTTGTTCGTTTGCCGAATGAAAAACTTACATACTTCAAACGCTGGCATCGCAGCCACAGTTTAAATCAGCCATTCGAGCGATTGAGTGTTTGAGCATTGCACCTTCGATATACCTTGCTCAACTCTCATTCGCTCGAATCTAGGTACGTCTTTCGACTTTTCTATCACCTCCCAGACTTGACTGTCGACAAAATCCAATTGTTTTTGGGACAATTGGATATGCCCATCGCCACAGATCTCCTCCATCATGCCGCTAGCATAGTTACCTCTAACGGACAATAGTGGATCACTAGGCGGACGCGCTTTCGCTCTCGCTACTGCGCTCTTAGCCCCCACGGCACTCGCTCCACTGGGTTCGTTGGTACTACTACCAGGTACTTGATTGCTGCAAGAGGCTCCTCCTGCAGTCACTACAACCTGTTGTCTAAGGTTACTTACTTCGGTTTCAGTTTTATTGCCCTTCCTTCTCCTTTTCTTCTTCCTCGTGCCAACTGGTGCGCCCACCGCCGCTTCATCTGTCAAGGTGGCCACATCAGATGAGTCATCATCAGATCTGTTTCTCTTGCCAGACTCAGCTACAGGAGTGGACGTAGACAGATGAACCGCAACTCCGGTTCGAGTGGCAGTTGGTATAGCTACGTTAACCGTAGTCATACCTATTGTTTCTCTTGCCTTCATCCCGTTCCTCTGCCTTTGCCGCTTCTTCTGTCTATTAGACAGATTTTCCCTGAAGCTGGCATCTGTTCCGTGGCCATTGGTGCGCTGGTACTTTCTGAGCGTGAACTCTGATTTACCATAGCCCCAACAGTCACCGAAACTGGTGCCAGGACAGGAACCAATTTGGCTTTCTCAGTCGTGGTGACATGACAGGCAGGGGCTACCTGCGTCATAACCACGTCTGCGTCCTCCAAATTGCCTCCCGAATCAGACGCTTTCTTTGTAGCCGTTAATGCAGTAGTACTTTTCGGATTTGCATCCAAATTAACCACATTACTTTCCTCAGCTGAGGAAAGCGTCAGAGCACTGAGACGTAAATGAGTTAGCGCAGCCTCCCCAGGATCAGATAAAGGGTTTGCAGGGGTCACCTGCATCCCCATATAGAGCCTGAGGGGGATGCGCCGTCCAATAGGTGTCCATCCTCAACCAGTAGCTTGCTTCCTCCAGAGCCCTGATTTTCAGCCCTGGTAGTTTTGGTGGTGAATGAGTTTTGGGCCTGCTCATCCGATGCCAAAGCCGCTGGAGATCCAGCGGGAGGATTGCCAAAACTGTGGGTACCCCGTGCAGAGTAGTCCTTGTTTGAAATCATTTCCATTTTTTGGCCCTATTAATACTCTTCAAGGGAGCCACTGTTGAAGAGGAACCGTTATCGGCAGTTCAAGTCAAGATCCGTAGTGTTCTGTTTTAACTCATTAATCACTCTATATGTCATCCGACAGCACGGGATTTTACTGAGTTAAGTAGCAGGGTTACTTCGCGTAGGAAGTGATTCTTCATAACGCACTAACGGTCTTGGCTTAGTAGAGGCTATTGGGTTGAAATAACCCTCTGTATTGCGCCGTCCTCGTAGTAGTCATAGTCAGTCCTAAGAAAGACTCACACAGTGAGAACAAACACTTTTCCCTTCAATGGAGAACTTACACTTAAAGAAGGCATATATGATTTACAAAATTTTGCCATAACTGTTGACACCTGTCATCACTGCTCTGTAATAAAACTAAACACTCAAGATTATTGTCCTGTAGCCTACGAAAATTACTACATTTATGATGAAAAATCACACAAGGATTTCCCAAGGGAGCCACCCTCCAATTATCCAATCAGAATGGACTACATGAACTCTGAGGAACACGACAAATTCTGCAAATTAATAAAAAAATACGTGGATTTATTCTATGATTCCAATTCTAAACTAACATTTACAAACGTTATTAAACATCAAATAAACACAGTCGATGAAAAACCTATCTTTACAAAATCATATCGCCACCCCTATATCCACAAACCAGAGGTAAAGAAACAAATCCAAGAGATGCTGGATAATAATAAAGCGTTTTTCAGTAAGAGCGCTTCAACTTTTGAACTTTTTTGAATAAAACACAAACGGTTTGACTTTTTTAACAAATTTTTTTTTATTATCGAGTTTGAACATATACATTTAAGTATGAAATTCGATTTCTTTAGCATGACCACCGCGTGCACGTTTTACGAAGTCCAATCGTTGAACCCATTTTTCGACCACTCTTTTGCATAAATCGGCCGAAATTCCAGCAATTTCGCGTTCAATATTGGCTCTGAGCTCACAAATCGTCGCCGGCTTGTTACTGTAGACCAATGACTTCACATAACCCAAAAGAAAATAGTCTAGAGGCGTCAAATCACACGAGCGCGGCGGCCATTCGACTGGTTCATTTCTGGAAATAATGCGATCATCGAACTTACTCTTCAACAAATCAATTGTAGCGTGTGCTGTGTGGCTCCGTCCTGTTGAAACCACATGTCGTCTAAGTCCATACCATTCAATTGCGGCCAAAAATAATCGTTTATCATGTCGCGGTATCGATTTCCATTCACAGTAACGTGGCGATCGTTCTCGTCAACGAAAAAATATGGGCCAATTACGCCGCCGGAATGTAAACCGCACCAAACAGTGATTTTTTCGGGATGCAACGGTGCCTCATGAATCACGTGTGGATTGCTTTCTGCCCAGTAACGCATATTTTGCTTGTTGACAAAGCCATTGAGCCAAAAGTGAGCTTCATCACTGAAGATGATTTTTTGGAAAAATCTGCTCTTAAAGTAGCAGCAACAGATCGATTATTTTCATAAAAAAAAACACCAGTCTAACGGTTAGACGCGATAGAAGTGAAACCTTCCGTAAAACAAACTGAGAGAGAATAAGACGAAAGCAGCATTAGGAGCAAGATAATTATAGGTTCATTATAATATTACTATAAAGTTCATATTTTATTTTCTTCATTTTATTATTATTCATCCTCAATGTTTTCAATTTCAACAAATGATACGAGTGGCTTATGATAGCTAAAATATGATACAAATGCTTTGGTTTCGATGTTGTCAACATGTCTTTGAAATACCGCGTCAATGGTTGTTTTTGATCGTGTTGTCGATTCAGTGCGATTGTTACACATTTTTAAATTGAATGTTGTATTGAGAACGTCAATTAAAGGAACCGCTGTGTCCAATGCAAAATTTACGTTAAAATCGCCACTTAAAATCATTGGAACTTTATTGTAATCTTTTCTAAGTATCCGCGATACTTCTCGTGTATACTTTATTAAATTTTCGTGAATGAATTCCGTGATGCTATTTATTGATTTTTTTTTTTCTGTCGATATTGACGACACTTTTCTGCATTATTTTTCGGCATAATTGCGGTAAATATTTAAAAATGAAAATATTTACGAATATAAAAATACACACGCGGTTGCTATTATGAGCGTCCCCAGCAAAACCTGCGTGACCGAAACTCTAACACAATTACACATATGCACTCGTATTTGTTTGAAAATCGACTTTTTTTTTTGGTTCTCCGTCACCTTTTAGCGAGATACCATCGTCGCCTATTGCACTAGACTTTATTTTGGATAAAGCTTTCAGGACATCTACCTCACTAACTGTCATAAATTGAAATTGTTCTTTTAGAGTAGCACAAGGTGAGGACTCTTTTAAACTAGGAGCACAATTTGTTTTCTTGCCAACACTAATGAAGTAGTCATTAAGTTCATCAAGGTCAATTTCACATTCGGGACTTTCCTTGCCATGAATTTTAAATTTTTTTAGGTTGCGCCACAGTTCTCTTGTTGGAAGTGACGGATCAAGTTTTGAGTAACTGTACCAACGTTTCGCTTGTCGTATTTTTGCAGTGGTTTCATTTCGGATTTCCTTGTACCGGCGCCAAGAAGTATCCGTCAAGTTTTTTCTCCACTTAGCATAGTACTTGTTGCGCTTTCTAATGGCAGCTCGAACTTTCGAGTTGTACCAAGGACATGAACTATTTAAAACATTTACAGAACGAAGCGGGACATGCATGTTAAATAACGAGGATAGGTTACGGTTGAGGAAGTCAAGTTTATTATCAGCAGAACTAAGAAACCAACATTCATTCCAATTTATAGAACCCATGTCTGAATACAAAGAATTAACATTCAACGTTTTAAAATCACGATACTCATAGGTGGCACCTAAATTTGGACGATTCATCACAACATCTAAGGTACAAAATATTAAGGGGTTATACGCAGTTATGAAGCAAATAAAAGACGGATTGTCAAGGATTTATCCTGAAGAAACTTCAGAATATTTTAATTTGAAAATTTTTGGCGGTTATAAAAGCATCCTTCAAGAACGTAACAAAATTGTTTATTTATGAAAATGTTGATTATAGAGCGCGCTGCAGGCGATTTCTGGAACCTCCTTTAAAAAAAGACGATTTACGGTGTACATCGTAACTCAGGATTGGATTATCTGAAATCAAAAACCAAACAAATTTTGTTAATATATTATTGTAGATTATCTAGTAATTAATCGTTCGGCTAATCAAAATAGTGAATTTTCACAAAATGGCAGCTTTTAAAAGAAATGATTTCGATTTTTACGTTAAAATTTGGCCGTAAATTGATTATAAAATGGAAAATAAATATCAGATTTACAAAAGGAACGATTAATTACTAGAAAATGTATCTTTAAAGATTGAGTTAAAACGGTTGACCGATCAAACACCCCGTTTTCGAGATATCGTGTACACCGACTTGAAAAATGCCGTTTTGAAAAAAAAACGTTTAAAGTTTCAATACCTACCTTAAAACGTGCCGAGGCATCTCTACATATTTAGGTATAACTCCGAAAGTATTGCTTAGATCTACTTCAAATTTCGTGCGTATACTTTTGAATATATGTACATTACAAAAATGCAATAACAAATCGATTTTTTTGAAAGTCATAACTGCGTATAATCCCTTAAGTCGTGGTCAGATATAAAGTCAGCTTGGTCGAATTTTAGAATATGTGACAAGTCACATGTTATAAAATAATCAAGAAGACTAGGTTGGGAGTTATTTGAATATCTCGTTGGTTTAATTCCGTTAACAACACAAAGTCCTGCTGTTGCCAACTGGTCGAATAGTTTACTACTACTAGGCTCATTTTTCAAAATGTTAACATTAAAATCACCACACAACAGGATACGTTCATAATTTAAGACAAAATCTGACAGGTCGACGGATAGTGTATCAAGAGCAATACTTTTGTTAGGATTGTAAACACATGCAATTAAAATTTTATTCATGCCATCAGATACTTCAGTAAATAAGTATTCATTTCCACAGTTATTTGACTTTGCTATTAGTTTAAATTTCAAACTTTTTTTGCAGTACACAGCAACGCCCTTCCCTTTTCTGTTAAGTTTACGATCGTTTCTCAATAAATTGTATCCATTTAAAGATATGTTGAAATCAGGGAGGTCATGATGAACATTTGCAAAAATTCTTGGCATAAACAAAGATAGAAGAACAATAAACAGAACAAAAGCAGTAGTTAGAAGAACAGACAAAATTAAGAAGTAGCACAAGATGAGCGAGGGTAAGAGAAAAACTATAAAATAAAGGAAGAGAATAAAAAGAGTAAGTAGAGCTTAAGCATAAACACATAATAAATATTCTCAGCAGCTAATTACGAGCATTAGGTGGCTGCAGCAAGTGCATTTTGAATGCACTCAATATTAGTCACCCTAACTGCTTTGCTTTTAGGGCGAACGCGTACATACACCTATCCACGAATAGTGAAAGCAGCTGTTATTTTTTGCTCTCGCCTGAGCTGCATTGCAAAACGCATTAGTTCGCGATTGCCTTTTGTGAGACATTCGTGTATGTGTAATTTGCCTTCAGTTTTCAGTCCAGCGTCAGAGAGTTATAGTGGCCGCTTTTTGGCTTTGCAATAATTAGCCACTGTTTTGAGCAAACTTGAGCGATCAGCAGGAGATGTTAATTTAACTATAACAGCAGACGCTGTTGAGTTGCTCTGCTTACGCAGTCGAAAGGCGGAGGAAATTTGTGGCGCTGGCATATTGAGAGTATGGCACAGGCTACCAAAAATATTATTTATGTTCTCACCATCCATGTGCGGCAATCCGTTAATGATGAGATCTGTGGAGACGGCATGATTTTGGCACTCATCCAGCTGAGTCTTCAGTACCGCGATTTCACCCTGAAGTTGCCTGTTCAGTTGAATTTGTGCTTCGGCTTTCCCCACACGTTCTTCCATTGTTTTCACAGCTTTCCGCAGGTTCGCCATTTCAGCCGCTATTTCGCCAAACCGCTGCATTACTCGCTCTTCAGATGTTTTCACTCGTTCCGAAATCTCTTCGATGATACTCCTTCTCTGCAACTCGAGTTGTTCCTCTATCCGCTCAAGCCAGAAAGGAGGTGGCGAGCTCCCTTTTTTCTCCGCTTTGGTTAGAGTGCTCGCGCTGTTTTGCGGAGTGGATACCGTTTGGCGTGTCATTGTTGTTCTGGTGGTCATTTTTTAAATTGTTTTTAAATTTTCCAAAAATTTCTGCTTTGGCTGGTTTTAGCGTACACTAAATTATTTTCACGGCCGCAGAATTAGAAAGTGATCAAAGAGACGCATATTCGCAAAAAACTATATTATATAAAAAAGCTGGTCACAAACACAAGTAAATAGGATATAACTGCAGCGCACAAAAAACACGTCTACTCTGTTTGCATATTTCTATTTCAATGCTTCTTGTGATGTTTTTTTTCGGAAGATCTCATTTGTGGTACCCAACCGAATAAGTAATTTCAAAACTGTTTAATTTAAAAATCGAAGAGACAAATCAAGCAAATCTGATATTAATCATCTGCATTTTCTGAAGTTGAGAAGAGAATTTAATAGTCATCATAACTTTTTGGTTAAAAGGTATGTATATGCTTACTGTGGAAACGAAACTTAAGTCTGATCCAAAAGTTTTTGGTATTTTGCTAACACTAAAAGGAAACAAATGGTTCTCTATCCAGTTTGGAGTATGATAACTTTTTCATCGTAAAAAACTATCAGCAGTTTTGAAACTTGCGGGAATGATGTGCGGCTTGCAATTATGAAGCCTAAGAAGCCTAGCACTAAAACACAAAGCAAGGGATTTTCTTCACAACTATTCGTTTCTTATCTGTGGACCCTGTTATTCCAGAAATGTTTAGACAGTGATTTTTTTATTGATTTGGGGAAACTTTGCTCGATTAAGCCCATCTACAAATCGGGTAATCAGTCAGCAGCAATGCACTGTAGCTGAAATATTCGATTCCATTAATCAATCATGTAAATAAGTTTATGTGTAACTGCCAACATTATATCATGCCCAGTAAATCTGCTTGTTCTGATCCAATCCTAGCCAGCTAAATGCTATACCACTTTGATCAAAAAGATCCCAAAATACAAGAATTCAGAAAATTCAAAATACGAGCTTACTTTTCAAAAGTGATAAAATGACCTTCAAAGTACTTTCCATCACCTGCAACGCGCTAATGCCATCATTTTATACGGCTCTCGAATAATTTCTGGAACTCTATTTTCATTTTGGTTTTTTGATTCGATCAAACAGAAAAAAATCGCATGGAGCCATATCATTACCGAAACAGTTTTCCAAGATTTCTAAGTTTTTCCCACCATTGAATCCATTTTTGACGCAAACTTCAATACAATTTCGTTGTAAATTTTGATCCATTTTTAAAACTGTAAAAAGTCGAAAACACGTGTGGAGGTAGATTTACTCATGAATTCTTCACCGGCTTTCCAAATAACAGGATATTATTTGTGAAAATTGTTTCTATTTTCTCTAAAACTTTAGTTGAAGCTTATTCCGGTATTCTGCTGTGGCCCATTGTTATTCAGTACTTTTATAAATGATTTACGGAATCATTGTAAGTTTGCCAATTGTCTAATGTTTGCAGATGATACCCTGGGTGACGCCTGTGAAAAGGTAACTCTCATGAGTACTGTTATATTGGCATAGCAGTATGCACGACTTGTAGCCTCACAACTACATTTACGTACTAAACACCTCTCCACTATCTACCATTCTCCCCGCAGAACTGCCAAAAATGTATGACTTCCGGGGCTTGTTAGCTCATAGGCTATAGGCGCATAGTGACTGCGCGCCTTAAATCATTATGAATATGTTTTAGATGCGTGTGGGTTCTCTTTCAGCTATCAGTTGATTTCAGCATGAAATCTCCGTTCAATATTATAAAGGTTTTGGGAGCATAGCGTTTGGAGCAAAACGTCATCAATATATTCTTTCCTTTCGGATTAGGAAATTCGCGGAATGGGCATGGCCAAATCTTTATATGTAAGTATTTTGAAAATACGTCGAGCCTATGCTTAGATGATCTGATCCTCTGTTCTTGCTAATCGAACGACGTTTCTCGCGTAGTTAACACCACTACTAAGCTCAGCTTAGTCTTCGATGCTTCAGGAAAGAGTATATCCCAAAGATCGCTTAATGATATGCTACCTGTACTCTGCAGAACGAGCTATATATCTTGTGACTACGGTTTCAAATATTATATATCCCTACACCCTCACTGCTGATATCATAAAGCTGTATAGATACATTTTAGTGGAAGTTCGGAGGTTATGAGCAGTGGTTGTTTCCATTTGGCGAAGTGCATTCAAACACCCTGAAGGATATATATTCTGATGAAAGTTTAATAAGAAGCATTTTAGGTATCAACTGGGAGCAACTTCGCGATATTTGCTTATTTTCTTTTCACCCGAAGTAACCTGTGAATGGACGTATAATTAGCTCCTAGATAGTTTGTGATTTCTTGCACCCGTTGTTATTATTACTGAAAATATTATATTAGAAGAGCTGTGGTTTCCGTAGCAGAATCTCGACAAGTAGGTGCCGCAAAATCTGCTGACAACTTGGAACGATTTTTCGAAGGCATAGCTCATCTCAGCATGCTCTTAGTTCCAAAGTATTGTGAATCAACAAATCACAGCTCTATACAAATTCACGGTTTTTATGATTCATTTATTCGAGCATATAGCTGTGCTACTTACATATCTTTAATTTGCCAATTGGTCTGTAATTGGCAATATTGTTTTTATTTCAACTTTTGAATACTGGATTAATGGTTGTTACTCTCCAGGCGTCAAGAGATTTGTTAAACACTAAAAACAGATACGAAGATAACCCATCTACATCAGAATTGCCGAATTCCATCTTCAACATCAAAAAGCATTAAAATTAACGAGCCAATATTGATTGAGGAATTCATGTTCGAGTGACACTCATGAATTGAATCAGAGTCTACTTGAAAATTTGAACAAAACAAGTCTACAAAAAGATTGGCTGTATCTATAGAAGTATGTGCTTGAGTTTCGTTATAGAAGGAATACTTGAGCATGATTTCCTGGATTTAACAAATCGGCAGAAGGAACTAGGATTTTATTTTATGTCCGATTCGAGCTTAGGAATATAATTTCGCTTTAAATTTCTATCCAAAGATTTAAGTTTCCTAGAGAAATGTAGATATTTATCTTTATCTGTGATTGAGTAAGAAAACTTAAACCTTTTTAAATATTTATTTCTCAAATTTTCAAGTTTTCTCAGTTCCTTGGTATGCCACGGTACTCTATAACTAGTCTTTTTTATCACAGGCGGCCGCCGTAGCCGAATGGGTTGATGCGTGATTACCATTCGGAATTCACAGAGAGAACTTGGTTCGAATCTCGGTGAAACACCAAAATTAAGAAAACCATTTTTCTAATAGCGGTCGCCCCTCGGCAGGCAAACCTCCGAGTGTATTTCTGCCATGAAAAACTCCTCATAAAAATATCTGCCGTTCGAGGTCGGCTTAAAACTGCAGGTATCTCCATTTGTGGAACAACTTCAAGACGCACACCACCAATAGGAGGAGAAGCTCGGCCAAACACCCAAAAAGGGTGTACGCGCCAATTATATATATATATATATATATATATATCTTATTTTTACAGATATCGTTTATATTATGCTTGAAAATATTATACCAATTGGCAACTCCAACCCCAGTAAATAAAGAATCCCAATCTAAAATATCAACTGCTAAATTAATTATATTATAATCAAAGTTTCTAAAACAAAAATTAGTAATTACATTATCAGGATACAAGTCATTAAACTCATAGAATTCTATATGAAGGATAAGTGGTACATGACGCAGACCAGGGGTAGACAGAGGGTCTACTCATTCTAATAAAGAAAAAAATCATTAATAAAAATGAAATCGAGAAAGACTATATGAGAAATTATTTATCTGAACCAGTCCAAAACTTAAAAAATTACGAAGCAAATAGGTTTCAGATATACCACTTACATTGTTTGGACATAATGCCGTACTATCATCTATACTAGACCTTTCAATATTGCTCAGATTGAAGTCACTAAGAGCACAAATGTTGCCATTATTTGAGGTTAGAACTAAAATGTTATCCACATGGTCTTTATACAATGTATCAATACTTGACGGAGGAATATATGACGCACAAATGAAGATATTTGGAGCACCACCATTCACAGAGACGCGCAGATTATCCAGAAGTTGAAGAGCTATTAAACTCCTCCTCCTCTGCAGAGACGAGTTTTCTAGACATCACGGTCTTTACGATACACATGGTATACATTTGGAAAAAGTTCTCATTTAACCATGTGTCGATGGGAACAAAATATCATAGTCCATGTATGAGCTAGACGCTAAAAGTTGATCAGATTTAGTCCTCAACCCAAAACATTTTCAAAGTAAATTTTCAAATTTTTTGACCATTTTTAAGATCACAATTTCTTTATTGCTGATGCAATGGTGAATCGTTTAAAAAAAAATGAAAAGGTCGGATTTTTACACACTCCGGCGGTGCGTTGAGCACCTTTTCAAAAGAGCATTCTGATACACTCAATTGAAAATTAATTTTTCTGAGGATATTGAATTCTGTATTTTTTTTAACAAACTTGTAGCATACTAAGGACTGAGTTTCAATTTAAGCATACTTCGACGATATCAGTTTTCTTAATATTGGGCGAGAACGATGATAGGTGTAGGTGTAAATATTGGGACAACTTGTAGCTCATTATTGTTATTGGAACCAATCAGAATAGGCTTGTTAAATTTCTTTCTGCTACTTTTTGTTACTATTTCCCACTGGGATGTCTGCCGAATTGGGGGCACAGATTCAGTACCAGCATTTAAAACAGAAGTCGCAGAGATCTGAGATGAAGTGTTATAGTGACACCTAATCTATACGCGCGCAAACATATTTTTTATTTCGTTGGCACGCAAAATTCATCACGTTGCACTTTTATAATTTTTACCTAATTGGTAAACAGTTCTGTGGAATTGTGCAAGTGCATTAACACCTTCTTTGCGAGTTAGTGTTTTTTCGTTTCCTGTTTACCAAATTACAAGTGCATTTCTAGATTTCCTGTTTACCAAAGAAATTTTGAAAAAGAAGTAAACAATTCGCTGGAATTGTTTACCAAAATGATTAATTACGAAAATGCTAAGATGACATATTTTCTCAATAAAAAGACTTGAATTGATAACAATTCTAGTTAGTCTTTAGTCAGTCTCTTGCCAATCTTCTTGTAGACTTCTTGTATCGTAGTAGTTAATAATAAGTTGTTAATTTGTTTAAGAAAATAAATATATTTTTATATAAATTAAGTATTCGGTAGGATACCGCAATTATCATTAATAAAAGTGAAGATGAGTGAATTTATATTTCTTAGTGCGGTACCGAAAACTTTCTTCGCGAAATTGTTCGCTAAAAATTGCCACAACAGTGAAAATATATATAAGTAATAAATTAAAACTCAAAAATTTGTTTTCATCGATTTGAAGTGTACAATAAATATTAAAGAATACTGAATAATCAACATCTATAAGTAGAGAAGACTTCCGCAACAACGACATCATCTAAAAACAGATTAGGCGGTACAGAAAAACAGCAGGCAGCCAGCAACCGGAAATCGTTCACCTGAAACAAGAAACAACAACAGAAGATACAGAATATTCAATAAATATTAAAGAATACTGAATATCAACATCTATAAGAAAAGAGGACTTCCGCGACAACGACATCATCTAGAAATAGATTAGGCGGTATAGAAAAACAGCAAGCAACCAGAAATCGTTCATCTGCGACAAGAAACAACAACAGAAGGTACAGAAAGTAAGTTCTATTAATACACAACAACAATTTAATTACAAAGTGAAAGGCAGCTTTAAGAAAAAGATACATAAAACAAATTGTATTTGAAGAAGGAAGTAGTTTTATATGAAAGTTGAAACAAAGAATAAAAAAAAGGAAAAGTTAAACTTTATATTATTAAGGAGGAAGCTAAGAAATTAAGCAGCACTAAGCAAATATTTATACAAATTCTTTTTTTTTTCTTGAATAATTTTCTTTAAAGAAAGAAATTTTGGAATAAATTTAAAACAAAAAAAAGTAAGCCTAGTTTAAGGTATTATATATGAGTGACTTAGAGTCAGACTATTTTTCTGATCCAGAAATAGAAATATCAGAAATTATTAGATACCTTCCTGATTCATGGTTTGACTCGAACGACGGTTACAGCACTGACGAATACATACTCACCACTCAAATTGACAACCCTAGACCTCAATTAGTTAGAAGAATAATTTACAAATATATTGCTAAATACATATAGAAAATGGTATAACCACAAACACCACTATCAGTTACTATTAACCCCCCTAAATACTTAAATAACCTCCAGGAATTCAATGGAGATTATCGGGATCTCCAAACCTTCCTCAACTTGATAGATAGAGTCCATTATATCTTAGAGCTTATGATCCGCCATCCCAACAACTCTTTTCGGACATAATCAAAAGTAGGCTTAGGGGTAAGCCTCGGGAGACAATTGAAATCAATTGCCAAGCCCATTCTTGGACCGACATAAAAACGATTATATTAAACAATTTTGGCAACAGACACAGTATAGAAGAACTTTTCGATAGATTAAAGGGGATAACCTTTAAAACCAATTGCCTAGAATTTTATAACGAACTCAAACAAGCCTTAAGGAATTTGAACAACAAAACAGTGACAGTACTTGGGTCTGGTCCAGCAGCAATCGAGTGCGCCAGAAATAGTATGAGAACCGCACTGGACGTATTTAAGGAAAAGATGACAGAACCAAGGAAAACAACGCTATGTAATATGTAGAGATCCAGACACCATGGAGGAAGCGACGGAAATATTGTTTCAATCCGGATACGCCTACTCAAAGAACCGAAGCTGACCTTTCGGAGTAAAAGATCATGACAACAAAAAATTTTACCATAACCAGATGCCTTTTCGCGGACAAAACCAAAACCAGGGAAGAAACCAAAAATTGTATAACCCGCGAAATAACTCTTTACCAGTGATGCAGCCTCAATACAATTATAGAAGCAACAGGCATGACAGTTTCCAACAAAATGGGAGCAATCACAGATTACAAAACGTGCCATACCGACCTTTCAACCCTTGAAATCAACAACCTGTAGAACCTAGGGCCGTGAACATGATCCAAACAAATAGTAGTCGAAATATCATTTGTAACCCTAACGTCCAACGTCAGACAAATTCAGTAAACAGAAATAGATATTTAGAAAATTTTCAATCTCAGGCCTCACAGGGGAATTACCCTATACTCGTATAATAATAAAAGGAAAACTCAAATTTATCGTGGACACTGGCGCCACACACTCTATAGTTAATCCTGGCCTTTCTGATCCAAAATGGAAAATGAAATCCTCCACAATAAACCTGAAAACTCTACAAAATACAGTAAAAACTGAAATAATATACAAAGTACCAGAATTGGGAGATACTAACGATTGGATTCTATTAATAGAATGCAAATTTCATGAAACTTATGACGTACTATTAGGAAGTGACGTATTAACAAATTACAAAACCATATTAGATTACGACAAAGATCAACTGGTTATGAACAATAAAATTATTCCACTTCATTTTCTGGGTCTAAATACTATAAAATTCATTACCAGTACCGAAAAGGGTTTGGTTAATGTAAAAGACTGTTATAATATCAATGGGGATTAGATTTGGGGGGGGGTTGGGCAAGTCCAATCACTCAGTGAGTAGATCATTGTACTACTTCCGGATAGATATCAGTAGAAAGAATAGAAATAGGAAAGATAAAAGGTGGATGATAAAAACGGATAAATTAGTTTGAGGTCACTCTTCCACAAATCTCTTGAATTCATTGATGAATTTTAAGAGATCCGGAAGAGGAAGAGTATGACCTTTGTCCATACTCTGTGCATCGCAACCCAATATCCTAAGTCTGATTCTGGAAAATGCAGGACAGCTACAGAAAATGCTCTGCAGCGTCGTCATTCTCAAGACAGTACTCTCAGGTCTTTCCTGCTGAGTTTTAGGAGAAAGGTCGCTGTTTTCCTGTTTGGTTCTTTTACAAAGCACTTGGCTACTCTGCACGAGTTCAACTCAGACTAACGACATCATGAAGTTGTCAATCCATAGTTGAATCGATGCGGAATCGACACCTAGAAAGGGTTCAGGGCCTAGTGGCATACTTGCAGAGCCTTCATTTGCCAATTTATCAACTAACTCGTTCCCTGCAATACCACAATGTCCAGGCACCCAAATAAGACTAACTTTGTTGTGTTTTGCAACACTGTTCAGTTTTGTCTTACATTCACCGACTAACTTCGAAGAACAGCTTGGGTTAGCAAGGGCTTTCAGTGCAGCTTGACTGTCCCTACAAATTCCAATACTGTTGCCTGCCACTTTTTTTCAATTAGCCAGTACGCCACATTGAAGATGGCATAGACTTCCGTAAGGAATACCGGGACCATCTGTCCTGTGGGACCATGTGTCCAGATCCGCTTCCATCGCTGGTTTCGGATCCGTCGGTGTAGAAAGTGTGCTGGTATCCCGTTAGTAGCTTGTCTGGACTTAACCATTGATCTCTATCATACTTTTTGCCGATGCTAACGACAGGTACTCGATTGCCCACCGGCATCGAGAACAGTGTGCACCGCTCCGGGGTCTTAGACCCCATGTCTTGCCAAAGGTTCTCTTACACTACCAGAGGACTTTTAGTTTTCGAGTGACCTTCTGCTCGACGTGCTTCTTCCAGTTAATTTTACTATCTAGGATTACTCCTATATACTTATCCTCCGAAGACAGTTGCAGTGTTACTCCTTTCAATGTGGGTAGTAACAGACCTTCCATATTTCGTTTCCTAGTGAAAAGCACTAAGGTAATATACTTTTTGTAGGATTCACCGAAAGATAATGAAATTCGTATCAATACTCAATCTTATTCAGAGCTACCTGCATTTTATTGCATATAACTTCAAGTGATCGTCCTGAGATTAATGCGCACACATTGTCTGCGTAGGCTTGGATGTGTCCAATTTCCTGCAGATCATTAAGAAGAGAGTCCACCACGAAGCACCAAAGTAAGGGAGAGAGTACACCGCCTTGTGGACAACCCTTCTTAACCTCAACCCTGACTCCTTCATCGCTTTCTCTATCCATGGTAAGCAGCCTTTTGGATAGCATAGAGTGGATCCATCTGGCAATGATTTCTTCTACTCCATGACTTCTGATAGAAGAGCACATAGAGTCAAAGGTTGCAGTGTCGACAGCTCCTTCAATGCCCGCAAACACACCAAGAGTGTACTCTCTTGTTTCCAGCCCTTTTTCGATTGTGCACTCGTCTAGAGCCGATTCGCAAGATTTCCCACTTCGATAGGCATGTTGTCTGACGTTGAGAGGGTTTCGACTTAGACCCCTCGTCCTAATGTGCTTCTCCACCATACCTTCCAGACCCTTAAGCATAAACGGTGTCCGGCTTATAGGTCTGAAGCGTAGCTGTCCTTGCCTCGCTTTGGGACAAATACAACTTTAAGCAAACGCCACAATTGTGGAACATAAACGTGCGCAAGACATGCCATAAAGATTATTTTCAAAGCCCTTATTAGTTGTTCTCCGCCTCGCTTGAGCATGATTGGGTAAATGCCATCGGGTCCTGGGGACTTAAAGTTTTCGAATAACGGGAAGGCGAACCTTATCGTTTCCTCGTTAACTATCCTGCATGCAATAAACCTATCACGTCTGCTGGTAATTATATTGACATGATCAGATTGATCGATAGAGCTTTGACCAACAACATTCCTGGAGCCAGGAAAATGTGTTGAAAAGAGAACATCGTACACTTCTGATTTTGAGTCCGTATAAGCGCCAGTGAGTCTAGCCTAGCCGTCCGGTCTCTTTGGAGGGCTTTGCATAACCTCGTTGAACTCTTCCGTTCCTCCAATTCACGGCAGAAAGTTCTATAAGAGTCCAATTTAGATGATCTAATTTTATTTTTATATTCCTTCCTCAGTTTTCGTTAGGCAGTCCAATCTTCTTCCAACTGAGTTTTAAGAGCTCTGTTAAGAAGCTTCCTTGAAGTTTTCCAAAGTTTCAAAAGTTCGGCGTTGCACCAAGGGACTGTCTTACCCTCTCTTCCCCTACGTTCCGGGCACACCTTGTTATAGCACTTGATCAAAGTTCACCCCAATGAGTTTGTGACTTCTTCAATCGCAGTTATTGTCCGGAGTTTGGAAACATCACGGGTTTCCTCTTTAGTGAGATCCTCATATCGTGTCCAATTCGCTTTTCGAGGATTCCGGCCTGCTGGGGTCGAGATTGTGTCGGCCACAAGCCTGAACTCTATATAGCGGTGGTCCCACAGGGAATCTTTATCGGGTACTTTCCAACCCGAGATATGATCTGATATTTGATCGTTAGATAATGTCATATCAATCACTTCCTGCCATCTGCTGGTCACAAAAATCGGACTGGTGCCAACGTTCTCTATAACCAAGCGATATGACAGAATGAAGTCCACGAGTCTATGCCCCCTGAAGTTACATTTTGTGCTATCCCAGAGTGTGTTCTGTGAATATGCGTCACATCTCACAATTAGACCTAATCCCATGTATTCAGCATATCTTACAACTTCCATAAACTCCCTCGTAGATGGAGGGAGAATGGAGTTGCAAGGAAAATAGGCCGAGACAACAATTGTCTCTACTTCTTTCCCCTCTAATCGATACCTTATTTTGACTGCAACTAAGTCTTGATAGCAGAATTTTCCTAACAAAGTGCAATCTCCCTCTCTATAAAGGATAGTGGGGGTCACTTTATATCTCCCAAGCCCCGTATATGTTTTTTAGCCACCCACGGTTCTTGAATTAATATTATGTGCGGATATGTTTGCAGTTTCTCTTGACTGCGGCATAAAAGAGCAGTAGACGATATACTATGCTGCAAGTTAATTTCCGTAAATGAAATGTTTGATGTCATAAGGACAGCCATAATTCCAACCTTATACTTTTCCCATATCTGAATCGAGGACAGTAACTAGTATCCGTCCCAGATTCAAATATAGGCGCATTCCATACCTCGACCGCTTGACCTTCAACGATTTTGGATCCACACCAAAAGCCAAGTGGGAACAGTTTCCATATTTAGGATCCGTCCCCGCTTTGATGTAGTGGTATGATCTCCAGTGCTTCGTATCAAGTCCCTCGTTTAGGGCATGGAGCCTAGAGATGATCGCATGCGGCTCCCTTGGAGGCCCAGGAATCAGCATGCTCACCCTCACCAGTTTTTGAAATTTGTTCGTTTGCCGAATGAAAAACTTACATACTTCAAACGCTGGCATCGCAGCCACAGTTTAAATCAGCCATTCGAGCGATTGAGTGTTTGAGCATTGCACCTTCGATATACCTTGCTCAACTCTCATTCGCTCGAATCTAGGTACGTCTTTCGACTTTTCTATCACCTCCCAGACTTGACTGTCGACAAAATCCAATTGTTTTTGGGACAATTGGATATGCCCATCGCCACAGATCTCCTCCATCATGCCGCTAGCATAGTTACCTCTAACGGACAATAGTGGATCACTAGGCGGACGCGCTTTCGCTCTCGCTACTGCGCTCTTAGCCCCCACGGCACTCGCTCCACTGGGTTCGTTGGTACTACTACCAGGTACTTGATTGCTGCAAGAGGCTCCTCCTGCAGTCACTACAACCTGTTGTCTAAGGTTACTTACTTCGGTTTCAGTTTTATTGCCCTTCCTTCTCCTTTTCTTCTTCCTCGTGCCAACTGGTGCGCCCACCGCCGCTTCATCTGTCAAGGTGGCCACATCAGATGAGTCATCATCAGATCTGTTTCTCTTGCCAGACTCAGCTACAGGAGTGGACGTAGACAGATGAACCGCAACTCCGGTTCGAGTGGCAGTTGGTATAGCTACGTTAACCGTAGTCATACCTATTGTTTCTCTTGCCTTCATCCCGTTCCTCTGCCTTTGCCGCTTCTTCTGTCTATTAGACAGATTTTCCCTGAAGCTGGCATCTGTTCCGTGGCCATTGGTGCGCTGGTACTTTCTGAGCGTGAACTCTGATTTACCATAGCCCCAACAGTCACCGAAACTGGTGCCAGGACAGGAACCAATTTGGCTTTCTCAGTCGTGGTGACATGACAGGCAGGGGCTACCTGCGTCATAACCACGTCTGCGTCCTCCAAATTGCCTCCCGAATCAGACGCTTTCTTTGTAGCCGTTAATGCAGTAGTACTTTTCGGATTTGCATCCAAATTAACCACATTACTTTCCTCAGCTGAGGAAAGCGTCAGAGCACTGAGACGTAAATGAGTTAGCGCAGCCTCCCCAGGATCAGATAAAGGGTTTGCAGGGGTCACCTGCATCCCCATATAGAGCCTGAGGGGGATGCGCCGTCCAATAGGTGTCCATCCTCAACCAGTAGCTTGCTTCCTCCAGAGCCCTGATTTTCAGCCCTGGTAGTTTTGGTGGTGAATGAGTTTTGGGCCTGCTCATCCGATGCCAAAGCCGCTGGAGATCCAGCGGGAGGATTGCCAAAACTGTGGGTACCCCGTGCAGAGTAGTCCTTGTTTGAAATCATTTCCATTTTTTGGCCCTATTAATACTCTTCAAGGGAGCCACTGTTGAAGAGGAACCGTTATCGGCAGTTCAAGTCAAGATCCGTAGTGTTCTGTTTTAACTCATTAATCACTCTATATGTCATCCGACAGCACGGGATTTTACTGAGTTAAGTAGCAGGGTTACTTCGCGTAGGAAGTGATTCTTCATAACGCACTAACGGTCTTGGCTTAGTAGAGGCTATTGGGTTGAAATAACCCTCTGTATTGCGCCGTCCTCGTAGTAGTCATAGTCAGTCCTAAGAAAGACTCACACAGTGAGAACAAACACTTTTCCCTTCAATGGAGAACTTACACTTAAAGAAGGCATATATGATTTACAAAATTTTGCCATAACTGTTGACACCTGTCATCACTGCTCTGTAATAAAACTAAACACTCAAGATTATTGTCCTGTAGCCTACGAAAATTACTACATTTATGATGAAAAATCACACAAGGATTTCCCAAGGGAGCCACCCTCCAATTATCCAATCAGAATGGACTACATGAACTCTGAGGAACACGACAAATTCTGCAAATTAATAAAAAAATACGTGGATTTATTCTATGATTCCAATTCTAAACTAACATTTACAAACGTTATTAAACATCAAATAAACACAGTCGATGAAAAACCTATCTTTACAAAATCATATCGCCACCCCTATATCCACAAACCAGAGGTAAAGAAACAAATCCAAGAGATGCTGGATAATAATAAAGCGTTTTTCAGTAAGAGCGCTTCAACTTTTGAACTTTTTTGAATAAAACACAAACGGTTTGACTTTTTTAACAAATTTTTTTTTATTATCGAGTTTGAACATATACATTTAAGTATGAAATTCGATTTCTTTAGCATGACCACCGCGTGCACGTTTTACGAAGTCCAATCGTTGAACCCATTTTTCGACCACTCTTTTGCATAAATCGGCCGAAATTCCAGCAATTTCGCGTTCAATATTGGCTCTGAGCTCACAAATCGTCGCCGGCTTGTTACTGTAGACCAATGACTTCACATAACCCAAAAGAAAATAGTCTAGAGGCGTCAAATCACACGAGCGCGGCGGCCATTCGACTGGTTCATTTCTGGAAATAATGCGATCATCGAACTTACTCTTCAACAAATCAATTGTAGCGTGTGCTGTGTGGCTCCGTCCTGTTGAAACCACATGTCGTCTAAGTCCATACCATTCAATTGCGGCCAAAAATAATCGTTTATCATGTCGCGGTATCGATTTCCATTCACAGTAACGTGGCGATCGTTCTCGTCAACGAAAAAATATGGGCCAATTACGCCGCCGGAATGTAAACCGCACCAAACAGTGATTTTTTCGGGATGCAACGGTGCCTCATGAATCACGTGTGGATTGCTTTCTGCCCAGTAACGCATATTTTGCTTGTTGACAAAGCCATTGAGCCAAAAGTGAGCTTCATCACTGAAGATGATTTTTTGGAAAAATCTGCTCTTAAAGTAGCAGCAACAGATCGATTATTTTCATAAAAAAAAACACCAGTCTAACGGTTAGACGCGATAGAAGTGAAACCTTCCGTAAAACAAACTGAGAGAGAATAAGACGAAGGAGCATTAGGAGCAAGATAATTATAGGTTCATTATAATATTACTATAAAGTTCATATTTTATTTTCTTCATTTTATTATTATTCATCCTCAATGTTTTCAATTTCAACAAATGATACGAGTGGCTTATGATAGCTAAAATATGATACAAATGCTTTGGTTTCGATGTTGTCAACATGTCTTTGAAATACCGCGTCAATGGTTGTTTTTGATCGTGTTGTCGATTCAGTGCGATTGTTACACATTTTTAAATTGAATGTTGTATTGAGAACGTCAATTAAAGGAACCGCTGTGTCCAATGCAAAATTTACGTTAAAATCGCCACTTAAAATCATTGGAACTTTATTGTAATCTTTTCTAAGTATCCGCGATACTTCTCGTGTATACTTTATTAAATTTTCGTGAATGAATTCCGTGATGCTATTTATTGATTTTTTTTTTTCTGTCGATATTGACGACACTTTTCTGCATTATTTTTCGGCATAATTGCGGTAAATATTTAAAAATGAAAATATTTACGAATATAAAAATACACACGCGGTTGCTATTATGAGCGTCCCCAGCAAAACCTGCGTGACCGAAACTCTAACACAATTACACATATGCACTCGTATTTGTTTGAAAATCGACTTTTTTTTTTGGTTCTCCGTCACCTTTGGAAAATGTGTAAACAGTAAGCAAACTTTATTCATATATTTTTCCTCATTTTTGCATCAGTAAAATTAAACAAACGCCGTAGCCGAATGGGTTGGTGCGTGACTACTATTCAGAATTCACAGAGAGAACGTCAGTTCGAATCTCGGTGAAAACACCAAAATTAAGGAAAACTATTTTTCTAATAGCGCTCACCCCTCAGCAGGCAATGGCAAAACACCGAGTGTATTTCTGCCATGAAAAAAAGCTCCTCATAAACATATCATAAAATAAAATAAAATAACTGTATAAAAAAATTTTTTTCTTGTGATTCGAACCAAGGATTTTGGATCGGAAGCTCACATTGCTAGCCGCTCGGCTATCGCGCCATGCTGTCGGCGCTGGCCTAAAAGTTATTTAGTTCGTCGCTACGTGTATATGTAATATTCGTAGTCAAGAGTGTCGCTTTTTTCGTTTCACTTTTTCTCAAATCACTCCCAACGATTCTAAAGAAGTTTTCACTTCAAAAATTTGCACGATTCGCAATCGTTGCTCAAGTGTGTAGCGTTCCAAATGTATACTAATGTTTACTAAAGTTTACAAATGAGAAGCGAAAAATAAAAAATATTGCGTCGTTCGCCCTCCCTATCGGAAAAAAGTTGAAGCGCACCTATTGAAAAACGCCTTATAATCCGACATTCTACTTCACTACACTCAGCCCCTGTTTGGATCGTACCAAAAAAGGACGATGCAAGGGCGAGAAAAAATTGCGTGTCGTAATCGACTACCGTAAACTAAATGAAAAAACTGTTGACGATAAATATCCCATCCCTAATATAGAAGAAATATTAGATAAACTAGGTCGGAGTATGTATTTCACAACTTTTGACCTTGCTTAAGGCTTCCACCAAGTTGAAATAGACGATAGAGATATGCATCCAATAGCGTTCTCTGTGGAAGGAGGTCACTATGAATTTTTAACAATGCTTTTCGTCTTAAAAACAGCACCAGCCACATTCCAGCGCACGTAGTGCTGGGTGACTTGTTAGGAAAAGTATGTTTGGTCTACCTAGATGACGTTATAATTTACTCTACGTCACTTGAAGAACACCTGGACTCAATCAGATTGGTATTAAACCGTATCAAAGAGGCCAACTTAAAAATCCAACCAGATAAGTGTGAGTTCTTGAAAAGGGAAACAGAATTTCTTGGGCTTATAGTAACCCGAGATGGGGTAAGACCAAATGACAAAAAGGTGGAATGCGTAGCTAACTACCCATTACCAGAAACCCCAAAAGAAATTAAACAATTTCTCGGTCTTAGCGGGTTTTACCGCAAGTTTATAAAGGACTACGCAATGGCAGCAAAACCGATGACTAAATACCTTAAAAATGACGTCAAATTGAATGTAGATGACCCTGAATGCTTAAAAAGTTTTAATACACTTAAATCTATGCTCACTAGTAATCCAATTTTGATTTATCCAGATTTCAACAAAAAATTCGTAGTAAATACTGATGCAAGTAATCTCGCATTGGGAGCTGTCCTGTCACAAGATAACCACCCAATCTTCTATGCGAGCAGAACGCTCAATGAGTATGAAATAAACTACAGTACTATCGAAAAAGAACTCCTAGCTGTAATATGGGCAGTAGGGTACTTTCGCCCTTATTTGTTTGGTAGAAAATTCACCATTCAAACTGATCACCAATCCTCAATTAAAGAACCAAAGCCAAAACTGATAAGATGGAGGCTGAAATTGGAAGAATACGATTACGACATCGTTTATAAACGCGGAATCAATAACGGCAATGCCGATGCATTATCTCGAATTGCAGTCAAGAATCCTCAAATTAATACAATAAAAACCCTTAAAGAAATTAGGGAAGTTGCAACACCAATAAATTTCTAATATATAAAAATCAAATTATATTGTATATCCACCAAAAATACTATATAAAGTTACCGAAACTCCAAATAAACCAAGAGAATTGATTCATATTAACGTTTTTAATACTTTTGAGAAAAAGCAATTACTAACAATGATAGATAAGTTCTCTAAGTACGTTTTAGCTTTGCCGATAAACGGAAGAAGTTGTACAGAATTTAAAAGTAAAATATTACATGTTATAAGTATGCTCGGAAAAATCGAAAAGATAATACATAGTAGACAACGAAATTGAATTTAAAGCTACAGAAATGCAGACATTCTTAAAAAAATATATTTGTGTACATTTCACCTCAAACGGGAATCACACATCTAATGCTGACATAGAAGGATTGCATAATACTATAAATTAACATATACGCCTCTTGAGACATGATGAAAGGAATAAGGATGAAACAATAAAGGAAACAATGATACGAATTATGGGGTTCTATAAAATACAATTAATAGTATCACTAATATTAGACCAATAGATTTTGTAAATGGTGAAATAAATGAAGAAAAGTTTAAGGAAATACATGATTTAATGTTAGCAAAGAAAGAAAAATATATTAGTAAACTTAACAAAGATAGGGCAGATATAGGTTAGAAAAAGGAACCAATTATGTTAAAGAAGTGACTGGCGGGAAAAGCCATAGAAAATACAAGAAAATTAACGCCGATAAGATAGACCATGACCATTTACAAACTAAACGGACCAGAAACAAGTACTATAAAAAACACATCAAACCCAAAAGAAAATATCAAGACCAAGACAACCCTAAGAACAATTGATGAGCTAACCAATTTTCTTTCAGATGACAAGCCTAATACTTACTTTGACATTTCTCACAGCCGTCACGTCGCAATCAATAGACATTCAAAATTTAACTAACAGTAGCGGATACTTGCCAATAAAAACAGATGAAGATAAAGTCGTAGAACATGATAGCAAAATAATCCACATTTTCAATACAACTTCTTATAAGAAGACTTTGGACTTAATATTGAAAAATATAAATACCTTGAATACAACCAATACCGAAACAAAGACTTTACTAGATACGACGAACAAACACTTCCCTCTAGTTGCAGCTAAAATAGAAAACCTTACCGTACAGTTTAGAACAAAACGAGGACTTGTAAACATTTTAGAAAAAGGTCTAAAACTTATAGCAGGAACTATGGATGGTGACGACGAGGCCCAAATCAACGAATCCCTGGATGCAATTTATAAAAGCCAGCAAACTCTAACTGAAATAAAAAATAGTTTAAAAAAACTGAAAAACACGATTTTATTGCTAATCGAACTAAAAAGTAGAAAATAAATTTTAATGACAAAGAGGCCTATAATGAAGTAATAGCAAATCGAACGATCAGTCATAGTCAACTACCTCAGAACAGAATTATAACAAAAATTAAGATACAAATAGAATAATTCAAATTAGAGTTAAAAGCGTGGGATTGTGTTAATTGTGTTATATTTAATTCCTTCTTTACCGACTATATGTCCAAAGAAAGGCCAGCATTGGCCTTGACACAGAATAGATACTCTCAGCACAGAAAAAGGAGACCGTGGATTATACTGACACAATCAAAACGAGATGTAAAGTTCCAGTTTGGTTTTTTTTAGTTCATTTTTGTTGTGAATTGTACTTTAATCGATAAAATTTTATAAATGAAATTATGGTAATGATAAATTCCTTCTTTCTTATATGAACATTGAATAGAGTAAATTTGCATGTATGAGACTTTTAGTATCTACGAATGTGTAAAGACTATACAAAGTGAGAATTCAACTACCCTGAAAACGTTTTAGCCTTCTATTCGTACTGCAGTGCCGCGTGCCCGAACAAGTTCGAATTCGAAAGAGTAAGTCGTAGACTCCCGAAATCAGTAAGAGTAACTCGGAGAGTGCAGGCATACGCAGACCGCGCGCTAGCTCTGTCTTTCTTACTCTTCTACAGAAGATCTAGTAAAAAAAGAAAATATTAATCCTGGCAGTCCTAATAAGGATAATGGAAAGCTTTTATCAAATTATTGCATTGTCATCGGTCCTTGATAGGTGTGCAAAATTCCAAGTCGATCAGATTTTTAGAAGCCAGTGAAAATTAAGCTCAAAGATTCCGTTACATTCATACATACATACATACATACAACCCGAGCTAATAAAAGTGTGTTAAAAACGGACAGCCTAACATATTTCAATCATATGATGACCGTTCAAAAATAAAATATTAAAAAACCTAGAACAAAAATCAAATTCTAATAGAAACCGATCTAAATAATTTTAAGATCTCTCTACTGAATAGATTAGCGACTTTGGAAAAAGAATTCACATTTTTATCACATATCTACAAAATAAACAATGATATCTCACTTGAAGAGACCACATCGATAATATTGGACAAATTATATTTTCCAGTATACTTGGAATTATTCCCTTAGATCATCAAAACTTAAAAACAATGATATTAAGCATATCACAAAATATTATATAATAAAGTATTTAAAGGCCAAAAATTACGGTTTGTAAGTATATTGTATGGCTTCGATCAGTTTTGCAAAACAAATAGGGTGGTCGTAGTTGTCTTTATTAAAAAACTCGTATCCTTAAAAAAAAAAATAGTCCTCATCAGTCCAACTCCGGCTACGTAATATACAGTATTTTTGCATAGAACTCCTTTCCGCGTGGACGGCCTATGGACGCCCCTACAAGACAGTGCTGAGCACTTTTGACAAAAATTCCAACACGTTTACAAGTATAATATTTTATTAGTCTCTAATACCCTACAAGACAGCTGACTATCATATAAGCACTCATATTATCATCATCACTATCCTCATCTAACTACACATTTTTGTTCTAGCCATGGGAAAGTTCAGATAGTTTCCCCTTGTCGGTGTGATATTCTGTCTCTCTTTTACCAATAGAAATTTCTTATAACCGAAAAATATATCTACTATGCTCTAAACTACTCATTTTCGCCATCTAAAAGTAATCAGCACAAACTCCTCAATAACTCCTAATTTTCGTTAAAAAGTAATTACACTGAGGAGTTTCGTTAAATTGTTTTATTTAGAAATTATACAATTTATATTTGTGTTTTCACTGCGATTCGAACTCGTGACTTTCAATATTTTTTTTATTTTCATTAAAAAACTTTTACATACCAATTTGGTGTTTCATCCACTGAGCTTCGAACTCTCGAATTCTCAAGTCTTAGCCAAACATCTACTCGCTCGGCTATAATAAGTATTAAACAAAGAGAGCTAAATTTCACACTAGAACTTTTTCAGAGCACCACATTATTTCGTTAAAATCAATCAACACTGATAACAAAAGCTCCTCATTTTCGATAAAAAGTAATCAGTCTTAGTTAAAATGTTTTATTTAGAAATTATAAAATTTATATTATTATGTTTTCATTGAGATTCGAACTCACGAATTTTCAATATTTTTTTGTTTTCATTAAAAAAAAATTTTTCAAACCAACTCGGTGTTTGATCCACAGAGATTCGAACTAACAAATTTTCAAGTCTTATGGCCTCTGGTGACGGTCAAGCATTGTTTGACAAGAACTTTATATGTGTGCGTGTCGGGTGCTTGACGCTAATATCTAAAATTTTTGATTTTTACCGACAACAAGTATGTGTGACACGACGCCACCCGACTGCACTAACACATACAAAGCTCAGTCAAGCATGCTGTATCGTCACCAGAGGCCATTAGCCAAGCATCTACTCGCTCGGCTATAACGAGTATGAAACAAAGACAGCTAAATATCACACTAGAACTGTTTTTAGAGCAGCCACATTATTTCGTTAAAATTAATCAACACTGATGCCTTGGCATTTAAAGTACAGTAGATATATTTTTCACTTATATAAAATTGCTATTGGTAAAAGAGAGATAGAAATCACACCGAACAGGGGGAAAGAATATCAAATGAAATATTAGATTTCCCCATTAAAAAATGTGGTATATGCTATTCTGATAATGAGCATGTATTAGAGACTAATAAAATACTTGTAAATGTGTTGGAATTTTTGTCAAAAGTTCTCAGCACTATCTTGTAGGGTACAGTTAGTAACATAAATGAGTAAACAGGAGCCTGATTTATAGAATTGTTTGACGCTAACGCTTTCCTTAATATGTAATCAAAATATTTTACACATGGTAATTGTGTATATATAATATATATATATACCTTCTGCTCAAATATGAACGAGACGTTATCAATAAAACGGTCCGCGGATGACATATGGCAAAAATAAATTTCTTGTTTTTTGGTAGGACTGTTATAAGCTTACATGGCAAATTTCAGCGTGATATGTCACATAGTTTGTTTTCTGTGCTACTGTAAACAAGTCAAGCTCGAGTGTGTTCTTCAAATTTTCTTTTATGACTTCAATTGCCTCAAAATGTTTTCCACGGAGCGGCAACTTGAGCTTGGGAAACAGCAAAAAGTCACATGGAACCATATCAGGCGAATACGGTGCTTGCGGAACGATATTAACATTATTTTTGTTCAAATAATCGCGAACAAGACGTGATGTGGGAGCTGGTGCATTATCGTGATGCAAGAACCATGACTTGTTGTCCCACAATTCCTTCCTTTTAAGCGAATGTTCTCGCGCAAACGCTTTAAAACGTCTAAATAATATTCAGCGTTAACCGATTTGCGATTTGTGCGATTTTCAAGCACAATTTGCTGGACGACGTTCATGAAGGAAAGTTTTCAACCGATGTACGGCCCTCTTTGAACCATTTGTACCACTGGAAAACACGTGCACGCGATAGAGCAGAGTCCAGATAGGTTGTCTGCAATATTTTTAAGGCGTCTGAAGCCGAAATTTTGTTGGAATAACAAAATTTCAAGCAAATTCTTTGAATTTCCATCGTTAAATTCGAAGAACTCACTCGAGCTTGACTTGTTTACAGTAGCACAGAAAACAAACTATGTGGCATATCACGCTGAAATTTGCCATGTAAGCTTATAACAGTCCTACCAAAAAACAAAAAATTTATTTTTGCCATATGTCATCCGCGGACCGTTTTATTGATAACGTCTCGTTCATATTTGAGCAGAAGGTATATATATGTATATAATTGTGTGCTGAGATAAGCTTTCATATGCGCCTTAATTTAGCTGTAAATTTTAGGTGCCGTTGTCTTTGATGCCAGCAAAATTTATGTCACAGAAGTTAGTATACAGAAAACGATTGTTCAGTTAGCATGACATTTATTTTTACGTATTGATTAAAAAAAATAAAACTATTAACAGAAAATAATTAAAGTGAGTATAAAAATTCAGGGAAGTACGTTTTGTATTAATTTTTGCGACATTTTTAGTAATGGCAACAAGAGGAAAACAGCTTTCTGATGATTTAAGAAAACTGATTATAATATATCTCAAGGAACATAAATCATTGAGAGAAATCGATCGTTTGATTGATAGGAGTTTTCCTACAGTTCAAAAGATTGTGAATAAATATAAAATTGCGGGAAGCACCACTAATAAAGAGCGTTGTGGGCGTCCGCCGCTCCTAAGTCCCAGAGAGTTTCCATTGGGTTGGAGACTTGGTATTTATCGAAAATATTATGGACCGATATGGTTATTTAAATATTTGGAAAGAAAGCGCTACGAAATTGGGCCTTGGAGGAACGTTTATCTTCCAGCAGGATAATCACCTCAAGTACACATCCAACATTGTACGAAAGTGGCTGTTAAACAATGTGCGAAAACAACTGAAAACACCGCCACAGTCCTCGGATACAAACCCAATCGAACATTTATAGGAACATATCTATAAAGCGGCAAATACGTAAACATCCGATTAGAAATAAGGAACAACTGAGAAACGCCCTTCAAGAGGGATGGAATAAAATACCACCAGCTGTAACTGAAAACTTGGTGAAATCAATGCCATCACTACTTAAAGCGATTGTAAAGCCTAATGGTTATCCTATCAAATACTAGGATTTGATTTCAATAATGTTTTTGATTTCACAAATTAATAATATGATGAGCCGTATACTTACTTTTGAGACATGGATTTTTATAAAGTTTAATATAAAAAGCTATAATTCGTTGCTTTTTAAAAATGTGTCAATATTTGGATTCATATTTTTACGAGCAAAGTATTTTCATTCATAAAACGAGCCGCCCACATGCCAATTTTCTCGACCATTCGAAAATAGTCAATATTGGAATATTTCGCGTTGAATTATGGGCCAATATTTGGTAAATCTTGAATTTTTGCCAAGTAGGGTGCCCGCGGCTCCGTACATATGTATGCATCAATATATGTATGTAAATATGTTTTTCTAAATGCTCGACAACAGCAGCTTCTGTGCGTCAAGTGCGCGCATAAGCATACAGTAAGTTGCAGAAAACAGCAGTAGCTTATAAAAATATTCTGTGTCGGACATTTCAATACTAAGAACAAATTTCGAAACAATTATTTTATGTTCTCTGATAGTAGGTAAATAGTTAATTAGTATATTTACTTTACGTATGTAGTTCTTCAATTGATAAAAAGTGCATAAAACATATGCATATATCTGCAAGATTAGAAACTTACTCTGAAATGAGAGTATTTGAACGTTCCTGTACATTTGTCGGATACTGTACATACAATGCTATGCCTATGAATGGGCGGCGGACCTATGAAAGCGCGCTGGATTTCTTGAGAAGTTAAATTTTTTGCTGTGGCGAGTGCACATACATACACACATCATATATAATATATGTATATAATAGGTCTATTTATAAGTTCGTGCGGTTTTACAACAGATGGCGTAACTTGATTATTATTCCATCGATCCACATTTCCAAACATTCATTGGAGAGCTACTGTCGTAAGGCACAAACGTCAGTATAAGTTTTTTATTTGAAGCGTAAACAACAATATTTTTACCACACTTGAAAATGTCGAATTTCGTGCCAAATAATGTGTTTTTGCGGGGAATTCTTCTTCATTATTTTAATATGAAGAAAAAAGCAGCCGAAAGTCATCGTATCTTGGTGGAAGTTTATGGTGAGCATGCTCTATCTGAGCGAACGTGCCAGAAGTGGTTTGCACGCTTTAAAAGTGGTGATTTTGGCTTGGAAGACGAAGAACGCGAGGGTGCGCCGCCAAAGTTCATGGATACCGAATTGGAGGAATTGCTCGATCAAGATCCGGCTCAAACGCAAGAAGAGGTTACAAAAACTTTGGGAGTTGATCAATCAACCATTTCCAAACGTTTAAAAGCCATGGGAATGATCCGAAAGGTAGGCCATTGGGTGCCGTATGAATTGAAGCCAAGAGACGTTGAACGCCGTTTTATGGCATGCGAACAACTGCTTCAACGGCACAAAAGAAAGGGTTTTTTGCATCGAATTGTGACTGGCGATGAAAAGTGGGTCCATTACGACAATCCAAAACGTCGGGCAACGTATGGATACCCTGGCCATGCTTCAACATCGACGTCGGCGCAGAATATTCATGGCCTGAAGGTTATGCTGTGTATCTGGTGGGACCAGCTGGGTGTTGTGTATTATGAGCTACTGAAACCGAATGAAACGATTACGGGGGATGTCTACCGACGACAATTGATGCGTTTGAGCCGAGCACTGCGAGAAAAACGGCCGCAATACGCCGATAGACACGACAAAGTTATTTTGCAACATGACAATGCTCGGCCACATGTTGCACAAGTGGTCAAAACATACTTAGAAACGCTCAAATGGGATGTCCTACCCCACCCGCTGTATAGTCCAGACCTTGCGCCATCCGATTACTATCTCTTCCGATCGATGCAACATGGCCTGGCTGACCAGCACTTCCGTAATTACGATGAAGTCAAAAAATGGATCGATTCGTGGATTGCGGCAAAACCGACCGAATTTTTCACAAAGGGAATCCGTGAATTGCCAGAAAGATGGGAAAAAGTAGTAGTAAGCGATGGACAATATTTTGAATATTAAATTTGTAACCATTTTACGTCAATAAAGTTTCAAATTTCGAAAAAAACCGCACGAACTTATTCATAGTCCTATTATATGCGCACATGTACATATATAAATTCACAAATTGAAATTTGCATATGCCATCTTCCTGTGTGCCTGGTAATGAATTAATTCTTTATAAATGATTGTAAATTGGTTGATCAACAGATATAATAACGGGTGATTATTTAGCTATTATCTTTTTAAACAGTGGGTTTAAACAGCTGACGCACGTTTCGTGTTTTGTTTCACTGTCAAACACCTTCAGTTTGGTCTATAATTTAACTATGAATCGTCTTACAAACGAACAACGCTTGCAAATCATTGAATTTTATTATAAAAATGCGTGTTCTGTTAAGAAAATTTATCGCGCGCTTCTTCCATTTTATGGTCAGTTAAATCGACCCACTGAAGCGGCTATTCGAGCTATTGTGACTAAATTTTGAACCGAATTTACACACTTTACGTAGAGTGCGAACTGAAGAAAATATCGCAGCTGTATCGGCCAGTGATAATTATAACCATCAATTCTCGATTCGTCGCCGTTCACACCAATTGGGCCTCTGTTACTCAACAACGTGGAACATTTTGCGAAAGGATTTAGGTGTGAAGCCTTCCAAAATACAGCTGGTGCAAGAATTGAAGCCGAACGACCTACCGCAACGCAGAATTTTTGTTGAATGGGCTCTTGAAAAGTTGGCCGAAGATCCACTTTTTTATCGAAAAATTGTGTTCAGCTACGAAACTCATTTTTTGATCAATGGGTACGTAAATAAGCAGAATTAACGATTTTGGAGTGAAGATCAGCCAGAAGAATTGCAAGAGCTACTAATGTATCCAGAAAAGGTCACAGTTTGGTGCGGCTTATGGGCTGGAGGTATCATTGGACCGTACTTCTTCAAAGATGCTGCGAATCGTAACGTAACTGTGAATGGTGAGCGCTACCGTGAAATGATATCCAACTTTTTTTTGCCCAAAATGCAAGAGCTTGACTTGCATGACATGTGGTTTCAGCAAGACGGTACCACATGCCACATAGCACGCGTAACAATGGACTTGTTGAGAGGCGAGTTTGGTGAACTTTTTATTTCACGTTCGGGACCTGTCAATTGGCCACCCAGATCGTGCGATACAACGCCTTTAGATTGGGTTAGCCTGGGCTATGTTAAAGCTCATGTTTATTCAGACAAGCCTGCTTCATTAACGCATTGGAAGACAACATTAAAGCATTTGTATGTCAGATACCGGCCGAAACATTGGAAAGAGTATGCCAAAATTGGACTAAGCGGATGGACCATTTGAAGGGCAGTCGCTGTCAACATTTGCATGAAATAATCTTCAAACATTAAATTATATGGACTGTACTATCGATTTAAATAAAAATTTCATGCATTTTTTGGAAAAAAATTCATATTAAAAAGCTACTTAACATTCTTTGCTTCTAATCACCAACAAATTCTTATCGACTGCTGCTAAATTTACATAATTCAGTCCCTTACTGTTAACTTTTGGTGAAAAATGTGTTTGTGGTGATTAGTCTTCGCGAAACGAGTACCCCTCAAAATTCAATACGTTCCTGTCATTAAGACTTCTCTATACATTAACGTTCTCTGCGGGAGGGGTAGTAAACTTCGGCTTCACTGAAGCAAAGGATGTGGACACCGTGAAAGAGGGACCACCTACTGCAGATGCTGATTCCTTCAAGCAGGTATTGGCAAACGATACGACAAGCTAATAAACTGAAAGGTCGGCTCATTTTGGGATGTGATGCTAACGTTCACCACTCCTTATCAGGAAGTAGCGATATTAATGAAAGGAGTGAATTACTTGCAGAATTTGAGAAAACTTTAGTATAATGTACATCGCTTTGAAAAAAACGGTTAAAAGGGGGTAATAGAGGGGTGTATCTCCATCTTAAAACTGAAAACAGAACCTGCCGGAGGCTTATAGTTTTTAAGTAATTTAATGTTAAAGTTCTCTAATTTAGCGAAAAGTTGGTGTTGCCATACACCTGAATGGAAAACGAAGTTTGCACGCAGGGATGTTCAGTGGAAGGTTCTTGTAAAACTGCAGTATTTTTTGCTGTAATTTAAAGTTGAGAAATAATTTTGAAAATAAAAAAATACAACTCATTTGAACTTAAAAACAATGATATTAAGCGTATCACAAAAAATAATAAAGTAATTAAAATTAAATTAAAATAATTAACACAGTATTTTTGCGTAGAACTCTTTATCGCGTGGGCGGCCTTTGGCCGCGCTTCAAAAAAATAACCCTCATCAGTCCGACTCCGGCTACGCAATCCACCGTATTTTTGCGTAGAATTCCTTTTCGCGTGGGCGGCCTTCGACCGCGCTTCAAAAAAATAACCCTCATCAGTCCGACTCCGGCTACGCAATCCACCGTATTTTTGCGTAGAATTTCTTTTCGCGTGGGCGGCCTTCGACCGCGTTTCAAAAAAATAACCCTCATCAGTCCGACTCCGGCTACGCAATCCACCGTATTTTTGCGTAGAATTCCTTTTCGCGTGGGCGGCCTTCGACCGCGCTTCAAAAAAATAACACTCATCAGTCCGACTCCGGCTACGCAATCCACCGTATTTTTGCGTAGTACTTCTTTCCGGGTGGGCGGCCTTCGGCCGCGCTTCAAAAAAATAACCCTCATCAGTCCAACTCCAGCTACGGAATCCACAGTACTTTTGCGTAGAACTCCTTTCCGTGTTAAAACCATTGAACCCTAAATTAAAACGTCATTTGCGTGTATGTAGTAAGGAGGTACAATAACCCCCATCCCCATCATTAACACTGAACTCAAGTACTTAATTTTTGTTTTCATTTGCAGGCATCCGGAAACACAACATCTCCATCAAGTTTCATTAAAAACAACATTATAGTTTGCCAAAAATTCCTAAATATACATTGTTCTAAATTCCAGCCCAGAATTTCACCTGGGCACCAGGTGGCTCATTTGTAATAAAGGTGAGGAACCGACGTTTTACACTTGAGAAATAAACGAGTTTTTTGATATCACATTGAGCTCAGATGTTATCTCCATTTTTAAAGATTGGTGGATTCTTAGTAACTAGAACTCGCTCTCCTATGCAAAGTGTAGGTACCAGCACCAACCTCAATCAGGCACAAGAAAAACCGGTAACTACAACAAGGCGCTTGGTGCGGCCTATCCCTTCATTAAGAGCAGAGGAAATCAAAATCCACCTTTGTGGTCGCAAGAACTAAACAAGCTAAGGAAAGACTGTAACATATTACTTAACCGGGCTAAAGCCGCAGGTCTGGCAGACGATTGGGAACGTCATAAAGATATCCTCAGAGTCTATAAAAGGGCTTTTAAAAGAGCAAAACGTAGTTCGCGGCGACATTCTTGGAGCTCAGTTGGTGGATGCACGGAAACTCCTAAGCTCAGGAAAGTATTCTCCTCGGCGTCCAGTCCCCTTGTTTTGTAAAAAGGTCGGATGGTTCGTGGATCATATCTAGTAAGGAATCTCTGGATTTCCTATTAGATACTCATTCCCCTGGCAGTTCAGGCATCCATAATGGATAAGCCACCTCGGCGTTATATCATATATATTATCACGATGAGTACAACAACTAACACTATAATGGAAACTTTGACGAAATCGTTTCTGAAACCAAGACTCGATGGGCCGTTAATAGTTTCAGACCGGGTACCGGCGATATCGTTCCAGTAGAGCTACAGCCAATTCTTGATCCAGCGATCTCAAGGTGTCATATATAACCATACTAACGTGGTTTTTATTCCTAAAGCAGGGAAGATTTCGTATGTCCTTCCGAAGGACTTCATACCAATCAGCTTGTCATCGTTCCTTCTAAAAACTCTGAAACGTTTGATCGATATTCGCATAAAATGTTGTTTGAACAAAGGCAACTTCTCGGCAGCTCAACATGCTTACACTAAGAGCAGGTTAACCGATACTGCCCTGTACTCACTTGTGGGTACTGTTGAGAAATCTTTCTCCGTTAAGGAATATACTCTGGCAGCTTTCCTACACATTGAAGGTGCATCCAATCTTACCAGGGAAAATACTTTCGGCCTTTTGTAAAGTTGGAGTTGATGTGTCAATTAGACAACTAGTATGTATTGTGCTAGTTAGTCGGAAAATAATTTCCAAATTAGATGCTTCTTGCACCGCTCCCACAGTGGAACCTGGACGTCAACGATATGCTTTTGATGCTCGATGGTCGGGGCTATAAAGAAATTGGTTATGCAGACGGCATAGTTGTTGACGCATTAGGCAAATATCGTTCAACTCTAAGCGATCTAATGCAGACCGCTCTTAATACTTGTAAGCTGTCTAAATGGGCTCTCAATAGCGGTTTGAGTGTGTATCCTCAAAAAACAGGTTTCAATGTATGGCGCTAATGTATCAGCGGCACTCATAGAACTGCAGCCTCTGATGCTCTGGATACTCTTTTATTTTTACCTCCCCCAGATTTAGTTGGTAAGAAGAAAGCAGGTAACACTGCTGTTCGGCTTGCCGCAACTAATCGATGGAGTCATTTAGGGGTTGGACATTCGGGCATAATACTCGGCCTGGGTCCAAACAATCCTATTGACTATTGTTTGAATGAAACATACTTTAATAGGTTATTTAGTACTAGAAATCCAGCTAGATGGCATTTGGAGTCTACTGTAAGAACCCAAAAGAAAGCGTTTCGGCTCGTCTTCCTAATTACTGTAGCGTTTTTTTTGCTCAATTATCATTAATGAAGCAGCGGTCTGGTTAGGCAAAAATGTGACTACCTTCACAGAAATCTATGTATATTTGCTCCGATAGCCAAGCGCTGATTAAATATCTTGGTAGCGTTGTCACCGGAGAAAAAAGAAACAATCTTCCATTTCCTCTGTGAATGTCATGCCCTATGGAAAGACAGAATGTTAACCCTGGGCAAACCGCTGCTCGAGAGTCTCGAGCAACTGTCTGGCTTGGACGTTAACAACCTAATAAGGTTCCTAAACTGCACAGACTGGATATAGTCCTGCTGCAAATAACAATTTGGCCGAAATGGGAAGTCATGCGCTCAAAGACGCTACATAGTCGCCTCTGCCGAAGATATTTGCGGTGAAAGCGATGGATTTTCACAAACTTAAATCTCGTTCTGTGTAGCTCTTTCTTTACTGACAATATAATCAGTAATTAAACTTTGCGATAATGATCCTACAGATTGTTTATGTAGCTCACGAGTTGCAGTTTTTGCAGATCACGTTGTAATTTAAAGGCTCGTTTAGAATTGGCGTCTTTAGTTGAAGACCTTCTCGAATTAATTTTCATGGCTGAAGGTATTGAAATCATCCCCGCCGCTTTCATGTGCCAGAGTAATTACGACGTGGGTCCAAAAAATAAGGTCAGTCTTCAAATTTCGCGACTGCGTACATTCGACTTTCGGTTATTATTTTTTTTTTTTAGCAATGTGTCATGTTTGGTTTGTTTGTAAGAGGCATAAATAAGATAAGTGTTTTGCGTGTTCGGGGATTTTCTGCCATCGAAAAAATGGATCAAAGAAGTTGCATAAAGTTTGTGTAAAAAATGGAATTAAGTGCTCAAAAACACTTGAAATGTTGACAGTGACATACGGGGAGAGTACTCAGGTCGAGAAGATGTGAATGCCGACGCTCGGTCTGGACACCCAAGCACATCAACAACCAATGAAAATGTTGAGCAAGTGAAGAAAATTTTTATGGAGAATCGTCGAATCATAATTAGAGAAGTTTCGGAGGATGCCGGTGTATCGGTTGGCTCATGTCATGCAATATTTTTTGAAAATTTGGGCATGAAGCTTGTGGCAGCGAAGTTCGTTCCAAAAACAACGTCGCATCGCTCAGGAATTGTTAAATAACGTCACGATGATCCAGATTTGCTTAAATGTGGCATTATTGGTGACGAATCATGGGTATATGGTTATGACACCGAAACCAAAGCCCAATCGTCCCAATAGAAAAGTCCAGGAGAGCCAATACCAAAAAAAGCACGTCAAGCTCGATCAAATTTCTGGTTTTTCCTAACTGTTTTTTTCGATTACCTTGGCGTAGTGCATCAGGAGTTCTTACCACAAGGTCGTACGGTAAATAAAGAATATTACCTTGATGCTATGCGCCGTTTGCGTAAAGCAATACGAAAAAAAGCCCGGAAATGCATGGCATTTGCCCTCATCTTTGCTTGTGAGAGATCATTCGACCAAAAACAACACCGTTATCATGCTTCAACCACCGAATTCACCACATTTTGCCCCCTGCGACTTTCTCAGTTCCCAAGATTGAAGAGACCTGTGGAAGGACGGCGTTTTGCGACGATTGAGGAGATAAAACCGAATCTCTGAGAGTGCTCAAAGATATACCAAAAAGTGCATATCAGCACTACTTCGAGGATTGGAAAAAACTCTGGCACAAGTGTATCATATCTAAGGGGGCTACTTAGAAGAAGATAGAATAGAAATTAATGAATAAATAAATATTTTTTGAGAAAAATGGAAATTCACCTCATTTTTTGAACACACCTCATATTTCTTCTGATAGTGTCGATGTTTGAATGGTTGTATTGCTAGTTACGCATGCTGACCAAACCTTTTTCCAACAGTCATTTAAAGTTTACAGATTTTTCCGTCATAAAAGTTTCTATTTCTGCTACAGAGCAATTATTGAACCATTGTGTAATAAAAAATAGTTTAAAAAAACTAAAAAATACGCTTTTATTGCTAATCGAACTAAAAAGTAGAAAATAAATTTTAATGACAAAGAGACCTATTATGAAGTAATAGCAAATCGAACGATCAGTCAAAGTCAACTACCTCAGAACAGAATTATAACAAAAATTAAGATACAAATAGAATATTCAATTCAATTCAATTCAATTTATTTGGTTTGTTTTGTACATAGTAAGACAGAGTCTTGTGGTAGTACATCTTCTTATAATTCTAGAATACGAGGATGGTATACATAGAAATTCTACTTAGATTTAAAACTATTTTAACTACTAAATAATTCAAATTAGAGTTAAAAGCGTGGGATGCTTGATATAGTAAATATTACAATCATTCTATTGGCAACTACCTATGTGCAGAAGGTTATGAAAGTGAAGCAAAATGCATCCCGTGCTTTTAACTCTAATTTGAATTATTCTATTTGTATCTTAATTTTTGTTATAATTCTGTTCTGAGGTAGTTGACTATGACTGATCGTTCGATTTGCTATTACTTCATTATAGGTCTCTTTGTCATTAAAATTTATTTTCTACTTTTTAGTTCGATTGGCAATAAAATCGTGTTTTTTAGTTTTTTTAAACTATTTTTTATTTTCTACTTTTTAGTTCGATTAGCAAAAAAGTGAGTTTTTTAGTCTTTTTTTAAACTATTTTTTATTATGAATGAAAATTATTGTTATCATTGCAGTCAGTGAATTAATGATTCGATATATTCGTGTTATATTTAATTCCTTTCTTATCGACTGTGAGTCTAAAGCTGTGCAGATATCGGCCGTGATAAAGAAGGGAGCCTGAGAAACGGCTACCCCATTCCTGAAACGGAGAGGTAACAACCAAATATACTGACATAATCAATATGTTACATACTTTTTCCCATATAGATCATTGATTGAAGGTCGAGCCTTGTTTTTCTGAATGAAAATTATTGTTTTCATTTAGTCAGTGATTTATAGTCCTATTTAATTGTGTTATATTTATTTTCTTCTTTACCGACTATATGTCCAAAGAAAGGCCAGCATTGGCCTTGACACAGAATAGATACTCTCAGCACAGAAAAAGGAGACCGTGGATTATATTGACACAATCAAAACGAGATGTAAAGTTCCAGTTTGGTTTTTTTTAGTTCATTTTTGTTGTGAATTGTACTTTAATCGATAAAATTTTATAAATGAAATTATGGTTATGATAAATTCCTTCTTTATTTGCCAAAATTTTGTTCCGTAAAATAATTTCAAAATTTATGTTTTGATTACTTTATTGTAATTAACAAAATTACATCTTATATGAAAATTATTTCATCTTATATGAACATTGAATAGAGTAAATTTGCGTGTATGAGACTTCTAGTATCTACGAATGTGTAAAGACTATACAAAGTGAGAATTCAACTACCCTGAAAACGTTTTAGCCTTCTATTCGTACTGCAGTGCCGCGTGCCCGAACAAGTTCGAATTCGAAAGAGTAAGTCGTAGACTCCCGAAATCAGTAAGAGTAACTCGGAGAGTGCAGGCATACGCAGACCGCGCGTTAGCTCTGTCTTTCTTACTCTTCTACAGAAGATCTACTACTGTGCGCAAAAAGTAAGGGGAATATTTGTCAAAGTTCGCGGGATTAAAATTTCGCTCTAGTTATTTTTTCCATGAGTTCCCAGCACTGTTAATAACATCTGGGCCAACTTTCATGTGAATGCCATTATCAGTAATATATTTACGCTTGTGTTTACCAAACGACCAAGAGTGCATTTTTCGATTTTTACAATGTCTGATTTGATTGAGCTGAGAAGTGGCATCACATTTTGTTTGCGGAATGAAATTTCGACTGCGGAAACGTTTAGCATGCAGAAGGCATTTGGTGATTTGACCATGTCGCAGAAAAATGTTTATAAGTGGTAATATACAAAGACTTCAAAGAGGGTCGAGAACGTGTTGATGACTTGGAGCGCTCCGGACGACCATCGACGTCAACAGATGACCAACACGTCAATAAAGTGAAGGAGTTAGTGCTCAAAAATCGTCGGTTGACTGTTAAAGACCTTACTGATATGATCGGAATATCAGAGGGATCTGTGAAAACCATGTTGAAAGACCATTTGGGCCTACGAAAAGTCAAATCTCCTTTGGTACCGAAAACTCTCAATTTCTTGGAAAAAAGTCGTCGCGTTGATGTGTGTGAAACAATGCTTTCAGACTATCAGGACAAGCTCAAATGCATCATTACGGGAGATGAGACTTGGATTTATGCTTACGACCCTGAAACAACCGACAAATCAAGCGAATATCGTGCTAAAGGCGAGGCCAGACCGAAAAGAGCACGTCAAAGGCGTTCAAAAATAAAGGTCATGATGACAGTTTTTTTTGGATTTTCGTGGTGTGGTGCACTATGAATTCCTTCCACCTGGCCAAACTGTTAATAAGGAATATTATTTGAGCGTTATGCTTCGTTTACGTTAAGCAATTCGTCTAAAAAGACCAGAATTACGGGCCAACAACTCTGGGTTTCTGCATCACGATAATGCACCGTCTCACACTGCACTCGTTCTTCGTGACCATTTCGCCAAAAAATTCCACGCATATCGTTCCGCAACCACCGTATTCGCCTGGTTTGGCTCCGTGTGACTTCTGGCTATTCCCAAAACTCAAGAGACCACTCGGGGAACGCGTTTCGAGTCGATTGAGGAGATAAAAGCTGAATCGAAGAAGGTGCTGATGGCTATGCCGGAAATGGACTATTTGGCATGTTTCGGGGATTGGAAAAATCGTTGGCATAAGTGTATTTCATCGAGAGGGGATTATTTTGAAGGGGTTGAAATTGATTTACAAGAATAAATAAAGATTTTTCATTTTACAACCAAATTCAGCTTACTTTTTGCCCACAGGTAAAGAAAGAAAATATTAATCCTGGCAATCCTAATAAGGATAATGGAAAACTTTTATCAAATTATTGCATTGTCATCGGTCCTTGATAGGTGTGCAAAATTCCAAGTCGATCAGATTTTTAGAAGCCAGTGAAAATTAAGCTCAAAGATTCCGTTACATTCATACATACATACATACAACCCGAGCTAATAAAAGTGTGTTAAAAAAATAGCTGTTGTCACCCAGGTTTTCGGGTTAGCCATCCAATGCACTTGTTTTAAACCTTTGCCCTTTTAGAGCACGTGGTCTAAGATACCGATTTGTTACGAGCGGTTTCAACATCCGATCTCCTGATGCATCGCTACAAAGTAATAATGTTACTCGATCTTTACTTGCTTTATGCCCACTTGCAGTTTTTTCATCCTTTGCGATGTAAGTACAGTTAGGCATTTTATTCCCAATACCTGCCTTATCAGCATTAAATACTTGATCGGCATAATAGCTCCCGCGGTCTCCCCTGTATTTTTGATATTATGATATTTTTAAAAACCCGGTTAGCCGCCATTTGCTAGCTGAAAATTCTTTACCAGCCCGGGAATTGGAAGTTGATGGCTCTGATTTTATCATTGAATCGTAAAACAGAAGAGCTTTTTCCTGGATTAAATAACTAGTGCCTCAATCCAAATTGCGAGGGCTCTTTCTGTTCTTTCTAATAATACATCCCTTGAGTAAGGTGATAATTTGGCGCGCTTAATTTTGTACCAGAAATTACAGATTTTCTTATTGCGACTTCATGTTTTTTTTTATTTTATTTTATTATTTACATTGTAACTGGTTAATAAATTATAACGAACAATGTGGATTTAATTTTGTGCAATGCAACTCGTTTCAGCCTTTCTTTCCATTTACCGGGATCAATTAGGGCTGAGGCTTCGCTATTCACATGGTCGCGTTCGATATCGGTGTTGCGGACGTACCAAGGTGCATTAACAGCGCATCGTAGTACCTTCTTTTGGAATCTTTGTATAGATTTTATATTGGTTGAGCTTGAGCAGCCCCATAGCTGGATCCCATAGGTCCAAATTGGCTTAAGCACCTGCTTATATAAGAGAATTTTATTGTATAGGGATAAGGCTGATTGGTTGCCCATAAGCCAGTACATATTTCTAAATCTGATTTCTAACTGTTCTTTTTTCTTTTTAACGTGAGCATTCCATCTAAGCTTGGTATCTAGTGTCATACGTAAGTATTTGGCGTTGTTGTGATACGGGATTTGCACGCCGTTTATGTATAGTGGCAGATATTGAATTTTTTTCTGCGTGAAGTCTAAATGAACCGATTTTGTTTCATTTAGTTTTATGCGCCATTTAATGGTCCACTCTGAGATTTTATTTAAATATATTTGAAGGTTTTTGATTGAGTCAATTTGGGTTTCTCCTACCGACAAGATGGCTGTGTCGTCAGCAAAAGTGGCTGGAGCAATTTGTGTCATTAGGCAAATCACATGTGAAAAGAATATAGAGAATGGGCCCTAGCACGCTGCCCTGTGGGACGCCAGCTTTAATTTCCTTAAGTTCGGTATATGTGTCTTCGTGTTTAATTCGGAAAAAGCGATCCGATAGGTACGATTTTAGAATATTAAAATATTGTGTTGGTAGAAGCGCATTTATTTTGTTGAGGAGCCCACCGTGGCAAACTTTGTCAAATGCCTTAGACACGTCCAGAAATACAGCAGAGCACACATTTTTTTCCTTAAAGGCGTTTTCAATGATGCGGGTAATTCTGTGCACTTGATCAATGGTAGAGTGTTTTGTGCGAAAACCAAATTGATGTATTAGGATAATCCGATACGATGTGACATCATGCGTTGGCTTCCCTGGTTTATTAAACATAATTATTTCAGCAGTTTTCCAATATATAGAGATGTGGTGCAGTTTGAATGTGGCGTTCATTATTTCAGTAATCTTGAATATTGTGCATTGAGGAAGTTGTTTTAGAATTTCAGCAGTAATAAGGTCATACCCAGGCGCCTTTTTTAATTTTAGCTTATTTATTTCACCAAGCAATTCGGAATTTCGGCATCAGTTTCATAGTTAAGTGGCTGCATTCCGGCTGCGCTCGATGTGTCATATGGCTTAAAGATGCCTTCGAGGTACTCAGCAAAAACATTAGCTTTTTCTTTATTGCTTTTGGCCCAAGAACTGTCTAATTGGTGGATACTGTGTTACTGGCTGTGAAAGATTTTTTGTGCATTTCCAGAGCGAGTAATAATTGCTGCATTCGTTTGATAAGGCCTTTAGATAAGTACTCGGAGATCTATTTTTAAAATCTTTTATCTTCTTGGAAATTCCTTTCGTAATTTTATTTAGTAGTTTTTTGTCGGATGGAGATCTTGTTTGCTGTCATCGTCTACGTACCTTGCGTTTTTCTGCGACCATATCTTTAATATTTTTGGTATATTTATGACTTGATGTAACTAACTTTTTTACCGAAGTGATACTCAAAGCTGCCAGTTGTATGAGTTTAGAGAATTTTAATATTTCATCATCTAAATCGGAAGTGTTGGTAATTTCTGCATTGTGATTATCAGCGGTTAAGACATTCCTAAAATATTCCCAATCGGTATATTTGTTCGTTAGCGTGAATGGCAATTTCTTGATAAGCGTATTTTCGTATAATGTTAATAAAATTGGAGAATGATCCGAGCTCATGTCAACCCGCTTTCTATGCTGATATAATTAGCTGAGATTTTTTTGGCAATGAAAAAATCTATTAGGTCGGGTATTTTTTGTGGATCCGTTGGCCAGTATGTTGGAGTTCCCGTAGAAAATGTGATACCTCCAGTCTGTTGAAGAGCTTTGCACAATTCTCTACCTTTTTTAGTAATTAATCTCGAGCCCCAGTGTGTGTGTTTCGCATTGAAGTCACCGCCCATTAAGAATCGGTAGTCGTGACTATTAATTAGCTCTATGTATTGGTGACTGACAAATTCTTATCACCCTCCACTGTTATGGTTATTGCTTGAAATTCAGATATAGAAATGCTGCCTTCTTCGTAATGTTTTATATTGCTGCTTATAATAATAGCAGCGCCTCCACGTGCGGCGTTGTTTGGGTGAACTGAATGATATGTATTGTAGTTTTTGAATTTGATGTATGAGTACTTGGTGAAGTGCGTCTCAGATATTAGACAGATGTCGATTTTTTCAGTTTCTAAAGTCATTTCCAGCTCGCTTCCATGTTTAAACAACGTTTGCATTCCATAGCATTATTTTCAAAAATTTAGTCATTTTTATTCAGCCAATATTTGTTGTAGGATGTTAGCGTTTTCCGAGTGATTGTTTTCTTTTACTACCTGTGAGAATGTGGGTCTTTCAAGTGATATATTATTGTTTTGCAAAATAGGTTTACGGGTAAGGTTATTTGGGCAGCTTTCTATAAGCTTTTTGTTTATATTTTTGCCTTGTGTACTATTTATATTATGTGTTTTTGAGTCAGCTCGTTGGTCACGTATCTTTTGCAGTTCTTTGGCAACAACGCATCCCCTGTAGCTCGCCGGAGGGGCCTCGCCATAATTGCAGCATTTTGGTTGTTGTTGTTCAGGCTTTGTGCATTCAATCGTTTTATGCTTTCCTGCCCATTTGACACACCTTGGTTGTTTGCCACAGTAGTTTTGCGTGTGTCCATACGCCTAGCATGATTTGCATTGTGGTATGAGTTTTGATCCCCTCATAGCTTCAATAGTGACAACAGAGTGTAAAATTGTTTTTATTTCATATATTTTCTTGATATTTTCACTGGAATCATACGTAAGGAGAACATATCTGAAGGTTCTTTAGTTTTCCATTTCAATTTATTAACTGCGCTGATAGCTTTAAGTCCTTGTTTTTGAAAATAAGATATTACTTCTCCTGGATCACTCGTATGATGCAAGTTCTTTACCATAACCTTAATCGGCCGGGATTGCTTGTTTTCATATCTATACCAAGATAGATTTTTACTGGTTAGCATTTTTGTCAGGTTTCTATAGTCATAAGGATCTGATCCATTGATTTTGTAAGTATTATTGCTTAAAAGTTTAATAAGAAACTCTTTTTTCATTTCCTTTTTCACAAAATTAAAGATTTGTTGGTAATCACATTCTCCAGATATCATTATTGGTGGAGGGCGCGGGATTTTCTTCTCTTTTTGCTCAAAGGATGCTTTTGCAGTAACTTTTGAGTTAGAAGCCTGTATTTCAGGTTATACTTCCATGCATATTTTTTCCATACTTTTTAACTGATTAGCTTGTTGGCTTATTATATTTTGGTAGTGGACTAAGTTATTTGCGATAATTTCATGATTTTTCGCTAATAATTTATGTAATTGCTGGTATGCGCAGGGATATATATATGTTTAAATACTTATCTAGCACTGCACTTTGGGTTCGAGATTTAGTTGGTATAGTAGACGACTTTTCGTTGAGTCGGTAACGCAGTCTACAATGAAACTGTTCTTCCGACATACGAGATTTTTTGGTTACGAAATTGTTTACACTCTCGATAGCGGGGGTTTATTTATTGTATTGTTTTTTTTTTATTCTCTCTTCTATTGGTTCTTTGTTTTCGCGTTTAATCTACCGTACAATAATATGCACATATATATGCACAGCGAAACTATTAACGCAGAAATTAGTCCAGTCAAAAGAGACAAAAAAAATAGCCAACTAAGTAATTTTAGGAGTATGCGAGTTTATGGTTTTATTATGTAAAACCCATCACTGTGAACTTAAATTTGAGTTTTCGGGGTCGGGGGTTGTGTCCCGCGGCCGCCATCTTGGAAATAAGGGTGCAACTTGTTTTTGCGATTATCTCGTGAATTTCGAAAGTTACGAAAACTTTGTAAAATACCTTTTTGTAGATAATAATATAACGCGAAAAATTAAGGGATATATTGTTTTAAAGCGTAATAACTTTTTTTATTGATTTTATGGAAAATATACATCAGAGCTTTTTTATAGAGCATTCTTTTGTGAACATTTTTGTCTATAAGTTTTTTCCGCTATCTTTATTTAGTCGTATGATTTTGAGCTGCTAAGCGGAGCAACCAATACATTAGCGAAGCGCGTACATGATTACACAGGCCGACAAAATTTATCCAACATCAGACCCAGAAAATTAGTAATCGACTATATCATGTCTATGTTATCTTAATCGATTTTCAGGTGTAGGAAAATTTCGAAACATGAAAATTTCAAAATGCGATATCTCTGCGAAAAAAAATGATATTTGAGCAAACGAAACGCCATTTGAAAAAAAGGTTTGTATTTAAAGATGCCATCCTTTAATTTTGGTGAAAGAAAACATCTGCAAGGCTACATAACCTCAAATATGGGCAAAAATGGTGTTTTTTGCACTTTAGGTTAGGATATCTCGAAAACCAGAGCTGATAGAGCAATTCTGAGGCCAGATTTGGATTCAGCGCATCATAAACCTTCGGAAATATATAGTCTGGTTTCTGGGTCTGAATGGGTTTTTACCAAAAAAGATGAGATACTGATTGGCCTGAAGTTCTTAGGGGAGACATGCGAGCACTTGCCTGCCTTGGGTATAAAGACAACCCTCACGGCCGTCCATGACCTCGGTATATAGCCCCTGGCTACGCAGCTCGCATAGATAGGTCTCAACCAACGGCATGATACCTCCACTGATTTTTGCAGTTGTGCAGGAACGATGCCGTCAGGACCAGGCGACTTGAAGGGTCTAAAGGATTCAATGGCCCAAGACAGGCGGCGCTTATCCATCAACCAGCCTCGGTCTCGAGTGCAGGTTGAACTGCTTTCCAAGCCGGTGCTACTAGGTGCTGGGCTCGTCGGAAAATGGGCGTCGAGAAGTAAGTTTAGTGACTCCTCGCTGCTCATCGCCCAACGTCCCAATTCGTCTCTTAAGTACCCCAAGGGAGCAGAACTCTTCGTGAGTACTCGTCTAAATCTGGAAGACTCATGGCAGCCCTCTACGCTCTCGCAGAAGCTTCTCCAAGAGTCCCTCTTAGCTTTCCTAATTTCGGACTTATATATTCCTAGCCCTGCCGTATAAAGCTCCCATCCCGAGGGAGATCTTATTCTTTTAGCCCTATTAAAAAGGCGTCTACATGAGGCCTCAAGCTCAGAGAGCTCCGCTGTCCACCAAGGCGGTTTTTCCTTCCTGGGAAAAGCTTTTGTTGGACAAGAGGTTTCAAGGGCGTTGTTGCAAGCTGAGGTGAAAGTCTCCATCAGTTCGTCGATCGCTTCTTCCGATAGATCTTGATTTCCTCCCGGTGCTTTGGGGAGTAGGTTCAGTAAATTTCTGTAGTATGCATCCCAGTCCGTCCTCCTCAGGTTCCTGTAGGGGGATCTTATTGGACGGCTTTCAGCGAGAGAGAACTGAATGTACCTATGGTCCGACAAGGAGTGAGCATTTAGCACCTTCCAATCGGAGATTCGGTTTATCAGTAAAGAAGAAGCCAGAGTGAGGTCAAGCACCCCCTCTCTGGCTGCGGTAATGAAAGTGGGGTCTTTACCCCTGTTACAAATAAACAAGTCCTCGTTTAGAATATAATCAAAAAGTGACTCACCTCTTGCATTGATGTCTGAACTTCCTGCTGGGAGTTCGCGTCAGTGCCTATAATAACGCCGATTTTCCTGCGTTTTGCTTCGGCTAGGGTTTTCCTTAGCAGCACCGGAGGTGGTTCCACCTCGTCGTCATGTGCCATGTAGACTGACATCAGCCATAGTTTCCCAGAAGGGCCCTCCAGGCTCACCGTTACAATGTCTTCATTGCTGAAATTAGGCAAAATAAATGCGTTAAGTTCCTTTCTGATGAGTATACAGGATCTTGGTTTACCTGTCCCGCTATACGCCACCAGATTGTAGCTTTTCGTCCTGAGCCCAGAAATGCCGTTGCTGCTCAGCCACGGTTCCTGGATCAGGACTATGTCAGCTCCACCTTGCTCAAGGTGGCTTAGTAGGTTGGCGGACGCCGCCTTAGAGTGCTGAAGATTTATCTGAAGAATATTCATCCTCCAGGATCCTCAAGGTCAGAGAAGGACCGCTTACTCTGGCCTGGCTGCCGTTTAGGCCTAACGGAGGGTCCTCGAAGAGATACCCCCGAAGTCCCCGGAAAGCTAGGGGAAAGTCCTTTGCTGGTGCTGGCTACCCCATCCAGCGCCACTGTTCTAGGAGTCGCAGACGGTTCCGTCTGTGATCCGCTACCTATCAAAGGTGGGTTCCCACCTTTAACCCCCGGATTTATGGAGAAAGTCGGTTCCGACTTTCCCCCGGTGTCCCCCTTGGTCACTGCCTTACACGTCGACTCCGACCCCTTACCCCAGTAGAGACTAGAGCCCCCCCGGGGCGTAGGTTTTTTGGGAGATGATTTCTCTCCTCCAGTCCTGAGAGAGGTGGTTTTGGGGTTCGGTTCCGAACTCCCGCTACCCCCTGAAGCTTTCTGCAGGGTTAATGTTTTGTTTGTTGTGTTGTTGTTGTGTTTCTGTTTTTGTTATTGTATTATTCACTGTTGTTGTTGTTGTTGGGTCCCCACTCGAAGCCGCTATCCAAACCCGTAGTGTGTAATCGTCCTTAAAGGGTCCCATGGTTGTCTGTGCCGCAGCAGGGAGGCCATGCGAGGGTTGACGCATGTCCTTATGGGGCATGCGTTCAGAGCCAGACCGGACTCAAAGACGGGAGTCGTCTCAACCGCACCTACACCGCCAACCCAATGGCTACGGGTTTGGAACGTACTCCGAGGCCTGCCAAGGTTTTAGCGGGACGGGGGCAGTCACGTCATTAGCCCACCAGCCATTTCTGCTGAGTTTCACCTCAGCATACTCAGGTGGCAGAATGCCGCGACTACCAGCACAGGGGTCAGAAAATGTCTAAAAAAGAAGACATAAGTCCAAATCAGAAAGCGGGGGGGGTCGTCATCGTTCTTCTTTTGACTGGACTAAATATATATTTTGCTAATCGCAAGTCTTGTTCATATGTAAATATGTATATATGTATATCAATAATCACAGGCTTAACGTCACCACGTCACCATTAAAATGGTTAGAAGTCACTAACGATATTAACACACTTAAACACTGCGGAGCGAAATCAAAACACGTCTGTTTTCCTCCGATATATGTATGTCATATGATCAATGATTGCGACTTCATTCTTCTTAATTACTTTTGCAGTAGATTTGCCTAAACTAAAATGTTTTACAATCGCCGTAGATCCTTCTCCTTTTGCTAAGCGATCTAAAATTGCAATTTTCGTTTCCGACGACACTGATTGTCTTTGATGTGTTTTTCTCCAACGGGCCAAATAAAATCTTAGAAAATAGAAATTAGAAAAATTTAGACTTACGATATTGAGAAAGCAAAAACCTCTTTTAATGAAAAATAAAACTGTACGACAGTCACTTTAAAATGTTCAACCCAAATATCAAAATGTACTGCTTATTACTGCAACATGAAATTTAAACTCGCTACTTATTATAAACATGAACAAAACACCGCTAAAATAATATTTGATTTCAAAAAAATTACAATTTATACCTTTCAATATGAAACTCATGATGGAATATTGACTTGTCGATGGTAAGTATCTTGTACAAGGGGAATCCTCGATTTATAAAAGCTCACTCTAAGAACTAATCACTGACATCTGGATGTGAAGAGTTAAGGTAGATCTAGCTCTCGTTTATATCCATAATCGTTTTATGTCTGTGGAACAAATGGTGTGAGCTTTGAGCGTTCCACGATTTTTGGAGATTGTCTATTCGCGGGCTTTCTAAATAAGCTTATATGTATGTTTGTCCAAGAAATTTTTGGATGAAATGCAAACCGTACAACTTTAAAATCGCATAAAAGAGACCTTACAGTATTCATACATATATTTACATATGGTACATACGTAGGAGCACATATAGCAGGGTATCGAGTATTTAATAATAATGCCAGCTCAGCGTTTAAGAGTTTAAATCGCATTTCTCATAACTATGTCCTACTTTTGAATTTTTCATGAGTTTGTAGAATTCTTCTCCTATTTTAAATTATCAAACATAAACACTTTTACGATTACGAGGCAATAAATCTGATGACTTCAATTTCTTCATTCCAATTTTCATTTCCTTCTTTCCATTGTCATTTTCTACGCATATTTGTAATTGTTCACAATGAATAAATGACTAAATATTTAATAAAAATTTCTTTATTTTATTTCCATACATGAACATGAGGGTGATACGTGTAACATACTCACATGAGAATACGTTAGAATATTTTCGTCGAAAGTATGTTCATGAGAACGAAATTGCAGTGAGAATCTGTGTACGCGTAAGCATTTATGAGAATTTTCACATCAAAAAGATGGAACTCTCATGAGAAGTACTCCTATCATTTACGAGAATCTTTAAAATTTTTTCTCGCGTACGCATTTGTGTACAATAAGTCTCCTATGTAAAGGTTACTCAGGTCTCGCCATCCGCAATTCGTATAATGTGCTCTTGATTGTTTATAATTGCCACCATAAGATAATTTGAAACGCGGGAACAAGAAATAAGAATTTGGTTTAAAAATGACCCCTGGAGAAATTTATTCAATAAATAAGAAACCTAAACACGATATATTTTCGTAATTACTTTCAAGTGCCAGCATTTATTTTCCTTTTAATTGAGGGCTGATTTTTACAATACTTAATTTTCAATACAACTTCAGCCTCCAAGTGCCTTTTGTTGTTGATAATTATTGTACAATATTAATATACAAGAAAGTTTTTTGCAAAATTGTTAACAAGCTGGTGTACACAAAACTGAGGAATGCTGGAGAGCGAAGAAAAAATGCCTACATTTCTTTCTTCTGTAAGAAAAAATGTAAACACGGAAATAAGAGATTTCGATCGGCTGAAAATCACAGGGCTCCATCGCTCTACATGTGCTTCTGCAATTCAGTACGTCCCATGCCAACGAGTACTGGAGTAATGGTACATTCCCATGGCAGCCGGTTCTACGCTTCCGGAATGACTCGGGTTTTCCCGACTGCTGCCCCAGGAAACTAGCTCTGTGTAGTGAGCCGCATTGCGATTTTTACAGTGGCTGGTGTCACTTTGACAGATGCTCTGGCCTGCGCACAACCCGGGAGTGGATAACTGACTACGATGCCCTCTGCTGCAGAGCTCTGCACCCGTAACCGCCCCCCGTGGCGCGGCCGCCCACCATCATCAGATCGCAACAACAACAGCGGAACGCACAGTAGGCCAACGTAAACAACCCCACGCGTCCCTCACACACCGCGTTACAACAGTTCTACCGACAAGCTTCACGCATCTACAATTTAACTGTAAAGGACTAACGAGCAAGTTAGAAGAGATAATAGACTTCATGAGAAGACACGGAATCCCAAAAGCTGCGGTCCAAGAAACCAAACTGCACGCTAGCTCTTCGCTAATAACCAGGGATGGATATAACGTGCACAGACAAGATCGCGAGCGAGACAACGGAGGTGGCCTAGCGTTCATAGTCCACCACACAGTTAGATACCGACTTATCGATGAAGCCATCGACCGCAGGGACAACATCTTAGAATGCCTACCAAACGATCGTAGGGGCCATCAATTGACAGAGCAGATAGACGATTCGACATTCTGCACTGTGAACCACGCCGCTCCCACCAGAGTAGTGGGCAATTGCAGCAGCTCGCTTGACATTACAACTGCTACTGCTGGTCTGATAAATAGCATAACCTCACGACCTATGATATCACATACTCTTTGACCTAAATGGGGTGGTAAAGTTCTCCACATTTTACAGAAGCCCAAAAACAGCAAACTGGAAAAGATACAATGAATGTCTTTCAGCTAAGCTTAATAACAGCGTAAGCAAAATAACATCAACAGAGGAACTAGAAGAGGCAGTAACAGAAATGACTGACTCAATCATGGCCTCATATCAAGACTGTTGTCCACTAAAAATGAAATCCTCCACGAAGAGGGTCCCCTGGTGGAACAACGAACTTGACAAACTTCGGAAAGCAACGAGAAAACTATTCAACACTGCAAAGAAAACAAACAAATGGGACGAATATAGGAAATCCCTAACTAACTATAACAAAGAACTAAGGAAATCCAAACGAAACTCTTGGAAAAACTTCTACGAAGATCTAAAAGATACTCCAGTAACAGCTAGAATCCAAAAATCACTTTCCAAAGGTGACTCAAGTCCCATAGGCACACTAAAAGGTCCAAACGGAACTATTACCAACACATTCGTAGAAACACTAGAGCTTCTCCTAAAGACTCACTTCCCAGATTGTAAAAGTCAAGACCCATCAATCGACAGTAGTCTAGACATGGTAACTCACCATCAACGGAGATCTACGGTCTCATTTGTCAATAAAATCGTAAACTTCGAAAGGGTAGAGTGGGCAATTAACTCCTTTAAACCCTTTAAATCACCAGGGCCGGATGGAATATTCCCAGCACTTCTATCCAAAGGCACTGTGGAACTGATCCGAGTCATGGTGAAAATCTTCAGAGCTAGCCTAATATTGGAATACATTCCAAAGATATGGAGGAAAGTGAAGGTAATATTTATTCCTAAGGGAGGTAACAAACCCCCTGATTCTCCAAAATCTTACAGACCAATCAGTCTATCGTCGTTCATGCTAAAGACAATGGAAAAACTACTCGAATATCATCTAAGAGAAGAAGTAATCTTCAAAAAACCCCTTCATAAGCTGCAATTTGCTTACCAAAAAGGGAAATCCACAGTCACAGCACTGCACACACTCGTTGTCAATATAGAAAAGGCCCTAAATCAAAAAGAAATAGCCCTATGTTCCTTTATGGACATAGAGGGAGCCTTCGACAACGCAAATTACAAATCCATGGAAACAGCACTCGAAAAAAGAGGTGCAAACCCAATATTAACTCACTGGATAAGCCAAATGCTTAATCAGAGGATTATTAAAGCCTCGTTAGGCCAAGCTGAACTTAATGTCACAACAGTTAAGGGATGTCCGCAAGGAGGAGTTCTTTCTCCACTGCTATGTTCCCTACTAGTTGATGACTTGGTGCAGCACCTAAACAACAAGGGATTCATAACCATTGGTTATGCAGATGACATATCTGTTATAATAAAAGGCAACCATGAAAGGACACTAACAGACTTAATCCAAAATGACTGGAATGCAACATGGGAATGGTGTAAAAAGGAGGGGCTGTCGATCAACCCTAACAAAACCACAATAATCCCCTTCACAAGAAAAAGAAAGCTAAAGTTTCCTACATTGAAACTAAATGAAACAGTGATAGAACTAAAGGAAGAGGTCAAATATCTAGGTTTAACCTTAGATAAAAAACTCACTTGGGAATCACATATAAATAATATAACAAAAAAAGCCACGAAATCCTTGTGGACAACCAAACAATTACTAGGGAGATCCTGGGGCATCAGCCCTAGTATGGCCCTCTGGACATACACCCAAATGGTTAGACCAATCATACTGTATGGGGCACTAGTATGGTGGAGCAAATCTATCCAACAAACAACGATAACCAAATAGGGAAAAGTACAAAGGCTTGCTTGCCTATGCATCACAGGGGCTATGAGAACTACCCCAATAGTTGGCATGGAAGCACTCCTTAATCTCCCACCACTTCATATAGCAATCCAAGAGGAAGCAGCTACGCAAGCACTCATGCTACACATGAAAGTAAATTTCAAATTGGGCAACCTCACCGGTCACCTAAATATCCTAAACAAAATCAAAAACACCGTAAGCATGGCTCAAGTTTCAGACCACATTGACCCAACCCTCTGTTTCACAAAAGGATACTCAGTTACCTTTCCAGAGAGGATAGAGTGGAAAACAAACCCGAAATGGATGAATGATGATTCACAAAAATGGAACACTGATGGATCAAAAACACCTTACGGTGTAGGAGCAGGTGTAGTGGGGCCCAGAATCCACAAATCATACACTCTCACCAGGGACACCACTATCTTCCAAGCGGAACTATACGCAATAATGGAAGCAGTAAACATCATGCAACGCAGAAACCACAAGAGAGTAAGAATTAAAATACTCTCGGACAGCCAATCAGTCCTAAAAGCTCTAGATAGCTATACATACAACTCAAAAACCCTCTTAGAATGCCACAAGGCACTCAATAATCTGGCATCCAAAAACAATGTTTCATTAATTTGGGTACCGGGACATGAGGGATATGACGGGAACGAAAAGGCAGACGTTCAAGCCAAAAAAGGGGCAGATGAAAACTTCATCGGACCTAGTCCTATGTTCGGATTCAACAAAAACAACCTAAAACAAAAAATAAAATACTGGGCCAAAACTCTATTAAATCAGCATTGGAACAATGTAGAGGGTCTTAGACACTCCAAAAAGTTCCTAAGTTTCAACGCTAAAAGAGCCAACATGGCCCTCACGTTAAACAAAAAGAGCATTCGCACTCTCACAGGCGCCCTCACGGGTCACTTCACCTGCAACAAACACTTACATAAATTAGGCATAACTAACACCAGCACCTGCAGATTCTGCTGCGAAGATGAGGAGTCTATGGAACATCTCATTATCGAATGTCCGGGGTTGACGCATAGAAGAAAAAGGTTTTTAAACAAGTTCATGCTTACAGATGAAGACCTTCAATCACTCCCTCAGAAGGAGCTGGTACAATTCATAAGCATACTTAACAGTCAATAGACAGCATAGGGTGCACAATAGATCAATATGGTCGCAGTGCTAAAGGGCTACTCCTTAACCCTCTACAACCATTAACCATTAACCATGATATCGCTTGAATCACACCACTTGCAAATTCTCGGCTCGATTGAGGGACCTACCGACTTTGCTTCCGTGTCCAGTCCACCAGTCGTATATTAACTTCAACAAAGCGCCGGCTTCGCGGAATGCTCTGCGCACACAATCGCCGCGTAGGTGAACGTGTACTCCGCAAGATACTGACAGCTGCTGCGGCTCGCTTCATCCCAGCTGGAAGGATACGCCCTAATTTATCTGCCGAAGCAACCGTTTTAACAAACGAGCGTGATCACCTAGGCCAGGTCGATCCCGGGGATCTCCGCATAAGTGATATCAATTCGGAGATTCGGCAACTGGTCATCCAACACAAACGGACCACTTCCAGACCTGAAACTTCACCTCTAGTGTGAGTAAGCACTGGTCCACCGTAAGGTCTCTGTCGAACCCGACGAAACATAACGATAAGGTGATGGCACCTTTAACGGTTGCACTTCGTCTAATCGGAGAGATGCGCGAGCAATTTTAGCCGGAAATTAATACTGCATCCTCCGAACGACAACAGTGCGCCACTTGAAATTTACAATTTGAAAAGGTCGAGCCAAGTAGCCCCAGGAGTTTTGGTGGCTTCTAAAACACTAAGGCAAAAAAGCCCATTGTATTGTATTTAAATCTCTGGAAAGGGGGTAGTTAGTCAAGGAGGGAAGGAGATAGAGATAGTTAATCCTGTAAGAATTTTCTAGATTCTTTGGCAAATCTGTAAATATCCTCCAGTTTTAGAGAACGAATATTACTCATTCTCATGACATCGGAACCCAAAACTCGTAGACGTGCTCTAGCAAAAGCAGGATACTCACAGAGAAAGAGCTCAGTGCTATCCGCCTCAGCCAAGCATGACAGGCATACCGGGTCCTCGATGATTCCAATGGTGGTCATATGCGCACCCCATGGGTTGTGTCCTGTAACGATACCGACCATCAACTGAACGTCTTTCCTTCTAAGTTTAAGTAGAAAGTTTGACAGTTTTCTGTTCGGACTTGTCACAAAACACTTCGGACCATCGCTCTTTATGTAGATTGCCTACATAATCGCTGATCCAGTTCATGAATCCTGCTGATTCACGGTTGTCCAATTCATCGGCAATTTCGTTTCCTTGAATACCGGAGAGTCTTGTCGCGTTCTCCAGAACCTTCAGTGCAGCCTGACTATCACTGAAAACTCCAATCTGTTTCCCGCTCCACTGAAAAATCTTCAATGCACGATTCACCTTCAGTGAAACGTGTGTCTCCCAAGTTAGCTTTTTATCCGAGATTACTCCTAGATATTTAACTTCCAATTTTTGTTCGGATTAACGGAAAGATCTTGTCTCATGAACCAGTCATCGATTTTGTCAAAAATCCTTTGCACTTTCGTCGAAAGCTTCCTTAGGGATTTATCCGATGTAAGCGCACAGACATCGTCCACATAGGCTTGAACATCAAAGCCGAGTCCCTGCATCTCCGCTAGTAGAGAGTTTACGACGAAGCACTACATCAGCGGAGAAAGAACACCCCCTTTGGGACATCCTTGCTTGACCCAGACGGTGATTAATTCGTCACTGTTCTCCCCAGCGGTTAACACCCTCTCAGAGAGCAAGGAATATATCCATTTTACAATGATTTGATAACTCCGTGGCGCTCGGCAGCCGAACATATTAGCCGAAAGCGGCATTATCAAAAGCCCCCTCAATGTCCAGAACACACCCATTGTGTATTCGTCAGCTTCCAGCCCAGCTTCAATCATGCTAACAAGATCGTGTGAGGCTGAACCACATGATTTTCTACTCTTGGAAGCGTCTTGATTTCCACTAAGTGGACGTCTCGGCAATACCCCCACTCATATATTATATATATCTCCACCACTCGTTCGTGTTGAAAGAACGATGTCAAATTGATTGGTCTAAAACTTTTTGCAAGGGAATAGTCGTCTTTTCCTGATTTCGGAATAAATACTACTCTTACGCGTCGCCATTGGGATGGTATACAACCATGTGCAAGACAGGCTGTGAAGATCCTTTTCAGGGCCTCAATCAGCCTGTCTTCTTCTTTTTTAAGCATTGCTGGACATATTTCGTCAGGTCCAGGTTACTTAAAGTTCTCAAAGTAAGACAAGGAAAACCTCGAAGCTTTTGTCACTATCCGACTAGCAATAAATCAGCTGTACCTAGAGGTTCCACCGTTGCTATCGTTATTGTTCATGCCAGTCTAATACCCGGAAAATGGGTTTCGAGTAGAGCATTAAACGCTTCCGATTTGGAAATGGTGTATGAACCATCAGGTTTTCGAATGGAATCCAGCCTTACAAAGCGGTCTTGATGAAGGACCTTACAAAGTCTATCTGTTTCCCTCATTTCTTCGACGTTACTGCAGAAGTTTCTATAGGATTCAAGTTTGGCTTTCCGCACTTTTTTCTTAAATTCTCTCCGTGTAAGACAATGGTTAGCCCAGTCCTCTTCTGTTTAGGTCTTTAAGGCCTTATTAAGAAGTTTTCTGGACCGTACACGAAGCTTCGACAGTTCAGAGTTCCACCAAGGAACCGCTTTCCCCTGTCTACATTGCCTGGGTGAGCACAGTTCCTCACAGCATTTGATTAAAGTACCTTCTAATTTCTTAGTAGCATCTTCAATCATTTCTACTGATTTGAGTTTTTCCAGATTTGGTAATCGCTCTGTTACAAGCTCACCATACCTGTCCCAGTCCACATTTCGAGGATTCCTACCGGAATGTATTGATATTGCAGGAATTCCCAGTCGTAAATCGATAAAACGATGATCAGAAAGATCTTGCCTCCTTTTGGTCAGAAAAGTTGGTTTGTTACCAGTATTCTGAATGACAAAATCAGATGACAGGATAATATCCAGTAACTTGCGACCTCTGGGATTGCATTTGCTGCTTCCCCATACAATGTTCTGTGAATTTGCATCACAACCCACTATTAGCCCCAGATTATTGGGTTCTGACCACTTCTCTTAGCTCACTCGAAAGAGGTGGCTGTAAGGAGTCGTAGGGTAGGTAGGCCGAAACAATTATAGCTTCGACACTGTTCCCACTCTTCCAGTACTTTATTTTGGCAACAACGATATTTCTGGAGCATAGCTCTTTTAACATCGTGTGTTTGATCAACCTTGGCATAATAATACATGCTCGCGGTCTCATACTCCCTTCACCGTCAAGTATTTGCCCCCACGAAATAGCACCTACACGACAGATCCGCTTGTGACATACTTATGGTTCTTGTATTATGTGTGGGTTTGTTTGCAGTTTTGCATGCCTACGGCACAGGAGATCCGTAGACGCTTTGCTATGCTGCAGATTTATCTGTGTAAATATTACTTCAGTCATGAGACTTAGCATATTTGCGCTTTGTCCTCCACCTTATCCTGGACACGGAAATGGATTCGCCCCAGATGGAGGTGAGGACGGCTCCCGTACTTCGACTTTAGCACCTTGAGGGAGCCAGACCGGGTTTGACCGTTGTCAAAGACTAACTCGATACCAGAGATCCATCTGAGTCTACTGAGAGATTTCCCGCCATCTCTACATCCTCCACAACTGGTGCAGTTGCTTCGGATCGTTTCGGCGACGGTGTATCGCTCACACTCACTCGGCTCTCCATTGGCAAAGCCAATGTGCCGTGTTTCGCCACTAGTAAGTTGCTTCCTCCAGAACCTTGAGTGTCAGTTCCAGTCATAGGGGGGTGTGGGGCTCTGGCCTGCATATCCGATGCCCGAGCCGTCGATTGCTCGAAGGGCAAGCCTCCACATTACGTAAAAGAAAAGCATTTTATACCTACTGCCAGGTTGCCGGTACGGTACTCTCCACATAGTGCTTGGGTGACCACATACCCAATTCCTATATAGAGCTGCCCTCTTAGTGCGTGGTAAGTTAATTTCCATTACATGGGGTTAAATCACCACTTAAGCCTCATCCCCGCGGCAAGGAGACCGACATGACAAGGTCACTTACTTTCTCTTGTGTTGTGGTTCAGGGGGCCAACACAAAACCAAATCATCAAAAGCCATTGGCCCTGGAGGACTAAACACGCTGATGCTGAAACACCTGGGTCCATTGGAAGTAAGATATCTCGCAAGGGTTTTCAATTTGTCTCTGGCCACTCTCATTATTACTGACAAGTGGAAACCAGGGAGAATGGTCCTACTACTTAAACCTGGGAATCCCGCCAACCAAGTGTAATATTATCGGCTGATAACTCTCCTTTCCCCAGTTGTGAAGACACTAGAAGCCCTCCTACTCCCACTCTGCACGAAACACCTGGCCTCAGCCCCATGCCGACTACCGAATTCCGTAATCGGAGTCCAACCACCACCTACAGCAAAGGAAGAGCTCCAGCTTCTCCGTGAGACCCAGAATTGACTCCAACTAAACAAACATATGTCCTGCTTGTGAAATCAACCCGCACGACACTAACCACGTTTTCACATGCCCCATCAAACCCACTCAGCTAACATCTCCCTCTCCCTCAGGACCCAACCAGTCGGAAATGCAAGTTGCCTGGGGCTACCTTTAGGTAGATGAGTAAGTGAGGCCTCATTGTAACGTTATATACGGACAACAACGGATTTGTCAGTAGAGGTCGCCTAGTGGCCGATCCTGTCAATGCAGCATCTGGTGGAACTAGTGCCCGAAAATAAGCCTTAGGCTGAAAATTAAGTACACCTCATTTACAAGTTATAATACCCCCTACGGGGCCGCCGTAACCGAATGGGTTGGTGCATGACTTCCATTCGGAATTCACAGAGAGAACGTCGGTTCGAATCTCGATGAAACACCAAAATTAAGAAAAACATTTTTCTAATAGCGGTCACCCTTCGGCAGGCAATGGCAAACCTCCGAGTGTATTTCTGCCATGAAAAACTCCTCATAAAAATATCTGCCTCCACAAATAGGAGGAGGAGCTCGACCAAACACCCAAAAAGGGTGTACGCGCCAATTATATACATATATACATATATATGCAATATATAGCTGAGGTTAAAGTTTGATCTAGCTTCTTCATTTACTTTTAAGAGCTCACTGCTCTACCAAGGAGAGTGGTTTTTATTTTCCTACATTATAGAGGACATGACGTTCTATAGACCCTACTAAATTTATTATCCAATACCGTGAGAGTGATTTGTTATTTACTACATTTTTGAACCTTTTCCAATTGGTTCTTGAGGGATTTCTATTTCTGCAACAATATTCAGATCGTAATTGAGCTGTGATTATAAAAAGGATTTTTATTGAAGACCCTCCACTTGTCTACCCTTACTGTAAAGTCGTATGTGTATGATGTTCGCTGGTTGGACAGCGGAGAGCATATTGGGGATAGCGACGCAGAGAGTATTGAGGAGGCCAATTACATTGAACAGCGTGATGTGAAATCCATAAGTGCAAGCTGAAATTGCTGGCATTAGAGAGCGTCTACAATATCATGGTTGCCAGACCTCGTTTTCTTAATACTAGTGGAGGATGTTTCCATGTGTAGAAGTCCACGCAAATGGGGAAAGTTACTGATCGCCATTCACTTGGGAGTGGCCAGGACGATTCTTCTGCATATGGTTCAAGCTGCTCACAACGTCCGGGATTAGCCCACGTATCCTCTGGCTAGCTTCCGAACACCCATTCGGGAGTGCGCTAACGTGAGAAGGCGAAGCATTCCGAGAAAGCTGGTTGTGCGCTTGGTTTGGGACCCGCCACTTAAAAATCCCCCCCAATGAAAAGAACTGCAAAGCCTCGGATGAGAACTACCAACACTGATGACGACCCCTGCAAACGAAATAAGGAATATGATTTGAGGGCATGTACCTGGAATGTCCGGTCCCTTAATAGGGAAGGTGCCTCTGCCCGGCTGGTTGATGTCCTCCTGAGAGTAAAGGCTGACATCACTGCCATCCAAGAGATGCGATGGACGGGGCAAGGTAAGAAAACCATAGGACCTTGCGACGTGCTTGGCGACTTCGACGCCAGGGTGGGCAAGGAGGGAGTTTTTGGTCACACAGTCGGAAAATTCAGCCTGCACAACGAAACATCCGCTAACGGACAGAGGCTGATCGACTTCGCCGGGGCACGAAACATGGTAGTCTGCAGCACAAGATTCCAGAATAAAAACATACACCAAGCTACCTGGCTGTCTCCTGATTCGCCACTCGACTCTCACTCCTGCTCTCAGAGACCACTGCCCAACAAACCACCGTGCACGAGCAATGGAGCAACATTTCTCGTTCCCAAAATCTCTCTCGCAAAATGTTGGAAAAGACCCACGAAAGGAGAATCGACACATACCATCTTTTCGTCGATCTCAAAGCTGCATTCGACAGTACGAAAAGTAGTTTTCTGTATGCCGCGATGTCTGAATTTGATATCCCCACAAAACTAATACGGCTATGCAAGATGACGTTGCTCAACACCTGCAGCGCCATAAGAATTGGGAAGGACCTCTCCGAGCCGTTTGATACCAAACGAGGTTTCAGACAGGGTGGCTCGCTGTCGTGTGACTTCTTTAACCTGATGTTGGAGAGGATGGTATGAGCCGCAGAACTTAATTGCTCAGGCACAATATTTTATAAAATCGTACAATTGTTGGCGTATGCCGATGATATCGATATCATCGGCCTTAACAATCGCGCTGTTAGTTCTGCGTTCTCCAAACTGGATAAAGAGGCAAAGCGAATGGGTTTGTTGGTGAACGAGGAAAAAACGAAGTATTCGTTTATTTAGAAACCAGCATTAACACCGATTACAATGTCAGCCTTGAAATCCAACGTAGAATCTCTCTTGCCAACAAGTGCTACTTTGGACTAAGTAGGCAACTGAGCAGTAAAGTCCTCCAACATCCGATGAAGCGACGCTTGGAGTGTTCGAGAGAAAGATTCTGCGTAAGATTTTTGGACCTATGCACGTTGGTAGCGGCGAATATCGCAGGCGATGGAACGATGAGCTGTATGAGCTTTACGACGACATAGATATAGCGCAGCAAATAAAGATCCAGCGGCTACGTTGGCCGGGTCATGTCGTCCGAATGGATACAAACGCTCCAGCTTTGAAAGTATTCGATGCGGTACCAGCTGGTGGTAGCAGAGGAAGAGGAAGGTCTCCTCTGCGTTGGAAAGATAAGGTGGAGCAGAACTTAGGTTCACTAGGTATGTCCAACCGGCGCCGGTTAGCACGAGAAAGAAACGACTGGCGTGCTTTGTAAAACTCAGCCAAAATCGCGTAAGCGGTTATCGGGGCAATTAAGAAGAAAAAGAGAAGTAATTATAAGTATAATTAATTTAGCTCAACATTTTAAAAATATATTTCAAAACTAGCTGACCCGACAGACTTCGTACTGCCTCGATCGATAAATAAAAGACATAAACTGTTGTATAAAATAATTTTAAAACAAACAAATCCAATCCATACTTAATAAAAAAGCATATTTTGAATTAAGCATGAAGTTGTATTATTATTTTCGACACATAATGTTGCCTAATTTTAAAATAGAGTTTTCTTGAGATACTGGCTATTTATAAGGTTTAAATTTGATATTGACAGACACACACTGCTATGATACAGTTTGTTAATCAATTTAAAACTTTCGTATAAACTATAATTTTTGTTTTGTTTTGTGGTGCGTAAATAAACAAAGAAGACGGTTTTCCGACACGCGAATACGCGACGTATAAAATTGTCCATGTGCGAAACAGCAAAACTCCAAGTTGATTCCAAACTTTTATCGACTGTCCTTGCGGTTTATTTATGGTCATAGCAAAGGCCAGACGTACTGTAAATTGTGAGCGTCTAAAATCGAATGGTAAGTCAGTTGGAATCATCGATATCCGCGTGATCAAGACATCCTCTCCTTTGTATTTTCCTTTTATGATTGTTGCCTCAATGACGTTATTCATCAGCTTTTTCACAGCCAGTCTTGTTCCATTGCACATTCTAGGTTGATTAATGTTACGCAGCATGATGACGACTGACCCTATTTTTAATTGCAAATTGTGAGGTGGTAATCCAGACAATTCCAGTGAATGTAAAAGCTCCGTGGGATAGTTGACTACATCATCCTGGTTCATGACGATGTCGACTGATTTGAAGGAAACCAACTGTCCTGGAAGAAAATTCTGAATGGTCACATTGAGATGCTCGACACCTTTATTTTTCGATACTAATATTGCTCGTTCACCCAGCCATTTATGGTTATTGAACTTTTGCGCTATATCTGGAAAAACACGCTGAATAAGCTCCTCTTTTGACTCTGTGGTTTGAAAGAAACCTGTCGGTAACGTGATGAATCCGGTCGAGGAGTCCACGGCAACTTTATTATTTCCAATGTCTAACAACTGCTTCGGAAACATATTCGCAGTTTCATCTTATTGCAAAAATACTCGCATGTTAGTTGTTAATTGGAGTGTCTGTACATACTGCCACAAATTCGATGATTTTAGGCATGTATTTAGTTCATTAGCAACAGTTGATCGGAGAATTACTGGAAGATTCCGACGAAAATCATCTGACAACAGTATCATGGCCCCACCAAAAATATTTTGGTTGTCACGAAGATTTTTCAACGTTCTGTCCAGTGCCTCCAGTGACCTCTTATTGGCCATTATGCATTCATCCCAAACAATCAATTTTTATACTTGTAAGATCTTGGCCATTGCGCTATTTTTTGCGATGTTGTAAATTGGTGTTTCGGTGATTTGCATGTTTAATGGTAATTTCAAGGCAGAATGGGCAGTTCGCCCGCCTTCTAGCAGAGTCGCAGCTATTCCAGATGAAGCCAACGCTAGAGCAACATTATTTCACGATCTGATCCTCGCCAAAAGCAATGAAATTAAGAACGTTTTTTCGGTTTTCCGGGAGCATCAGGGAAATAAATTCCACCAGATCCACTGTTCATAGCTTCTATCGAAGGAACATTTGTACGAACTGTTTTGGCCAATGCTTCAATGTCGTACTGTTGTTCTCTTTGCAACGCATGGTTTAATAAATCGTGCATATGACGATTTGGTGCTGTCATTCCCAAACACGACAATACTTTATTTGCCTTCAATAAACACATATCTTCTATCATGATCAATGTCTCATTGTAAATTTCTGCAGTCATTTGTAGTGTAGGATTCAAAGTTTGATGGCACACACTATGCAAAGCATCCTCAGACATATCCTCTCTATACTTAACCCACAAATCCTTTGGATTCGAGGGAAAACATGTCGATATGATAATAGCAAACAATGTACGAATTTGATGCGGCGATGAAGATATTACGGAATCCTTGAGCGTTTCATCCCAGTGTGAATCGTTTTCAAGTAAATGCAATAGTTGACCTGCCTCACGGTAAGTCACACACAGCTGTCTCTGTTGTTCAAACGATATCGGACCACGAGCATTCACTGGTGTTCCTTGTTTTCGACGCTGAAACGATTTCGATGATGCATTTCAGGTGTAATATCGTGGCATGTCAGCATACAGCAAAGACCAAGGAAAACCATCAGTTTGACAGACTGTGAAGAAACTTGTTAATGTTGTCGACGGTGGACGTGCCGCTCTGTCTGCGGCGTTCAATTCATTAAAATAAACTCGTTGACCATTTTGTAAATAAACTGCCAAATGGACTACTGTAGGGTATCTTTCATGGATCGCAAATGAAAAGATACGCTAAATTGCTTCGTTGCTTCTTACATAGCGGCCCATCTGGTACTGTGATATTTCATCATTTGTATTGGTTACAGCGAAGCCATATCGCTATCTTTGTTAATATATTTACATATGTACTTTATCGACTTCACAGAGTTACAATATTTTTCATTGGTGTGAGTCTCAAAAGCTTTGGACAATATTGGCGAGTATGGCACAATCCAACGATTTTCTACACCAATATTTTGTCCTCTTACCATCACAACAATGGGTATCCATTATTTCCCGTTATGGTTTCAGCAAGCAGGTCTCTTGACTATCGCTTGGAACACTTTACATGTGAATGTGAATGTAACCAATAAGTCTGGGCGACCGTAATGCCTAACATATGACATAGCGTCCTGAGCATATTCATGCATGTGGCGTGGGCTTCCTATATAAGTGGCTGGCAGAATTGTCAATCTTCCCACATTATTCACATTGCCATACTCATTTATAGCATCACGGATATGAATGTATTCGCCTGATCGTAGCTGTCGTTGGTTCAAACGGATGTATGCCAATCGTTCAGTCTCAATTTTGACATATCGCACCCTAAATACAAAAGGGTCACAACTCAAAATTTTCCACACTCGAGCTTGACTTGTTTACAGTCGCACAGAAAACAAACTATGTGACATACCACGCTGAAATTTGTCATGTAAGCTTATAACAGTCCTACCAAAAAACAAAAAATTTATTTTTGCCATATGTCATGGCCCAATTGCCCTGTATTATATGTGTAGCGGTAAATGATGTCATCTGGAAACAGCTGTTATATTTCTGAATGTTGGCCAAGAAGTGCTTAGAATCATTTCCAATCCCAGAAAATAAAGATCGTAAAGGATCTGGTGGTGGGACCAATTGTGGCAATTTTACTTTGCCTCCAGCACAACAAAATACAGTAGATTCATGAGTGTATTTTAACGCCTTAAAATATTTACAAATTATTTTCATTTTGCCTAATTGTTGCCGATTTGTCCGCACAATAATCAATTGCAGGATCATTTTGGGCTCTAACAATACACGGGTAAGAAAATGAAATCAGCACAAGCTAACAGTAGGAAATTAATTAATATGGCTGCCGGAGAGAATTAAGAGGGAGAGAGTGATACGCAAGTGTGAAAAAATGTAGTTTACATTAGCTTACATTTGCTTGCGTACAGAACAGATTTGTTCATTTGATATGTCCATATGATCTGTATGCATGTTTACAGATTTGTTCTTTTTGGTTTTTTTATGAAAATTGCGCGTAATTGTATGTATGCAAATTAAAGTTCTAACGCGGGTGAGCGTTAAAAAAATAAAACGCTTGCTTCCAAAGTCAAACTTGAAGTGATTCTTTTATTCCTACGTTATTTCTTTTATACAAAATTTTTGCTCACTCTATATTTAACAAATAATTGTTTATGTTTACAATAAATCTTTCACTACTGGATGAGCTTATTTCATCATCCTCTAATTTGTGCTTATGCTAGCTTTAAACAGTACTTGACAAATAATTGTTTATGTTTATAAATTTGTGCTTATGCTAGCTTTAAAAAGTATTGCTTGTTGTAATTCTATCCTTAACAAATAATTGTTTATGTTTACAGTAAATATTTCACTATTGGATGAGCTTATTTCATCATCCAATTAGTGCTTATGCTAGCTTTAAGAAGTATTGCTTATTGTAATTCTATCCTTAACAAATAATTGTTTATGTTTACGGTAAGTACATCAATATCACTCATTAACATTTCTTTTATATTTTTACTTCTTAATGCTTTTTTGACATATATTTTCTTTATTAATTTATAAACTGTATAAAAAGACAATGACACTATCAATACTGTGGTAAGTGACCACCAAATCGGTTTTTCCTGAATTTCCTGTTTTATTTTATTTAATACATTCGAATTTTCAAATTTTAAGTATTCATTTGTAGATTCAACATACTCAGTTATTTCAAAGTTATTAATATAATTAATTTTTACATAATTCCAAATTTTTTCATCAATATTTTCATATGTAACATTATCAATTATAGTATAATTCTTAAAAACTATTAAATAAACTCCATCTAATGTGCGTTCATCAATTACATGCGTTCCAGAAACTAATATGGCCCCCTGTTTTACTTCTTCTATTTCTTTATTTTTCTCTTTTAAGTTTTGCATTTGGTTCTTGCTTTATTCAAAATTTTCGACAAACAAGATTTCCTTTCTTCAATTTTACAGTATGTATTTTTTATTTCTTCTTTACATTCTTTTACATTTACATAATCATTTCCACACTTCGCTATTTTATCCTCAATTATCAATTTACCATCTCTCTGCGCTATAGCCCGAACTTCATAAAATTTACAATCATACAATACCTTTGGACATTTTATATATATTACAATTAATTCTTTATTTTGAATTACTTTAAACTGTGAATCATCTATTAAATCTGTAATCGTTATTCGTAGGTGTTCATGTCGTGTTATATTTCTTATCTCATCAATGTGCAGAATATCTGGATTCAAAATTCCTACCTTTGCCAAAGTTATAGTTTGTATTAAATTCTGTAATTCATTAATGATATAACTATTTCTACGCTTACTCATCATTCTGTAAATATTAAGATTTAATATTATCCTTGTGAATTATTCTGTCACGTTTCTGAATTATTATTTTATTTCCCCTATCTTCTTTTACTTTTTGTCTCCTATATTTCGGTTTTAATTTATTCCTTTCACCTATAACTTTCTCATATACTGTCTGACATGGAGTATAATTTTTTTCTTTTCGTCTTTTATTATGTAGGGGGAGAATGGGGAGTTGTGAGACACAGGGAGTTGTGAGACATTGTTACCGTTCGGCATTATTCATTTGTTTACATTCGATTTTAAGTGTCAACAAGTGTTCTCGATGCGATCTCACTTTTCAGCTAGCATTGGTCATATTTACACGCATTCGACGCGTCTCTCCAGTTACTGTGTTTTGGAATGTCTCGGTAAGTTTTTTTCATCATTTGTTTTGCGATACATTCGAACAGTTGTTATAGCAAATTGCAAATGTCAATATATACAAATTATTAATTGTCCTATTAGCTTTGAATTTACACATTCACTTGGGCTTGAACGTTCGATGTGTTTATGACTACGCGGCCATTTATAAAAAAATGATTTGGGGAGTTGTAAGACAACAAATATGGGGAGTTGTGAGACACCGTTTTTTTTCGACGTTTTAACGCATCTTTCATAAGTACCTCGCAATATTCATGCATTGTTTGTATATATATCATCTGCAAAGGTGCAATGCCGAAAAAGTTAAGCAGAAACAACTCCATTCATTGCAATGTATGCGATCGAGCTGTGCACCTAAAGTGTGCCAATTTACGAACTGGTTATTATACATGTTCTCACTGCGAATCATCAGATTGATGTCATTGCATTTTTTATACACTTTTTTATAACAATTGTCTTTTCTTTTTTCTTTTTCATCTTAATAAAGAACTAACAACTAAAATAAGTAATTTTTATTGATTTAAACCATGGTGTCTCACAACTCCCCACATTTTTGTATTTTGTATTATATTTTACATTATTATATACAATTTTAATTTTAAGGAAAATTGTAGTTTTGTTAAATAGGCCATACCAATAGCTTCCAGTATTCATTGACTAAAGATTCCATCGTTGACATATGCAGAATATTGAGATTTTGAGTAATACGGGTCCAAAAACAAAACCCGTCTCAAAACTCCCCATTCTCCCTTACCTTCAACATAACTTCCTGTGCCGATTTTAATTTATCTTTTATATTTTCATGTGGTTTTTTATTGTAAAGCACCTCATACGGTTTTTCTTTAATTGTCGAATGAATAGTTTTATTGTATTGCTGAGCTGCTCTAATGATGGACTCTAAATCACTTATTAAACTCAATTCCTCCTTTAAACATCTTCCTATTTCAATGAGAGTAGAATGCATTCTTTCTACCTGACCATTAGTTACTGAATGCCTTGGATCGCAATAATATATTTCAATATTACATCTATTAGCAAATGATCTAAATTGAGCCGATGCAAAACTTGGTTCATTGTCCACTGCAATTCTCTTTACTTCCGGAAATACCTGTAAAGCTTCCGAAATCTGTTCGATTAAATTTGTCTTATCTTCAATATGCTTAACTATCAAGAACTTAGAATAAGAGTCAATCAAAGTTAAAAATTTCAGTTTTTGAGCGTAAAAAATGTCAATATGAACTTGTTCACCTTCTTTCTCTGGAAGTGGTGCCCTTCCAATTGGTACCTTTTTGGGTTGTCTATCGTATTTATTCTTATTACATACCTGACAATTTCTAACATATTGCTTGAATTGCTTCACCATTTGGGGCCAATAGTATTGATCCCTGATCTGTGCCAAATTTTCCCTATAATTTCTATGTGCTCTACCATGTGTTTGCTCTATAATATTACAGTGGTCCTCTCTATTCGTGACATCAATTGGAAAACACTTCACACGTAAAAATTTCGTTACCGGAAAAGTATCCATCAATACGGTTTTTATTTCATATGCCACTTCCGGAGTACAAAATATTCCTGTAACCAATTTTGGTTTTAATTGTTCAGAAAGAACAGGTATTATATTTTCTGGTTTATCATATTCTATTAAATATCTAGTGTTACCGAAGATTAAAACTCTTTCTTGGGTAGTAATTTTTGCACCTTGATTTATTAATATTTGCTGTTTAAAATGATTCAATGGCTTGTTAGTTTCCCTAATTGAAATTTCATCACTACTTTCGGCTGAATGCTGTGTATTCGCAAATGAATCATCAGATTCTGAAATTCCATTATTCGATTCTGTTAAATTATTTAACTGCTGTCTCGATAGTGCATCTGCTACAACATTTTTTGCTCCGGGTTTATAGATTATTCTTGGTAAAAATTCTTCAATAAATGCCCTCCATCTTTTCATTTTAACATTAGGGTTTTTTTCAGATATCGCAAACGATAGCGGTTGGTGGTCTGTATACATTTCTAAATCTTTTACAGCATAATGGTAATGTCGCAATGTTTTCAATGCCCAAACAATAGCATAAAGCTCCATTTCGTTAGTTGCATAATTCTGCTCGGTTGAATTCAACGTCTTTGAAATAAATGTTATGGGTTTTCCTCGTTGTGATAATACAGCCCCCACAGCTACATTTGAAGCGTCGGTATTTAAAATTAATTTTTCATTAAAATCAGGTTGCGATAATTCAATGCATTGGCATAATCAAGATCAATCTTTGTCTTTTTTGATACATGCTGCGATACTCCTCCATTTTTTCCTTTTAAGTGCTTTGTCAGTGGCTTAGCTATTGTAGCGTAATCTTGAATAAATTTTCGGTAATACCCTGTTAATCCCAAAAAACCCCTTAATTGTCGTAAAGTTTTAGGTATGGGATAATTTTTTATCGCTTCCACTTTTTTTGGGTCTTTTTTAATAACCTTATGAGATACTACGTATCCCAGAAATTCCACTTCTGTTTCTATAAACCTTGATTTTTCAAGAGATATTTTCATATGAGCTTCCCTTAATCTTTCAACTATTTGTTTTAACTGCTGAATATGTTCTGTCACTGTCTTCGAAAATATTATAATATCATCAATATACACTTGGCAAAATTTACCGATATATTCACGTAAAATATCATTCATTGCTCTCTGAAATATACTAGGGGCATTCCTTAGCCCAAATGGCATCCGTAAGTACTCATATTTCCCGTTATTAACTGAGAAAGCTGTTTTTTCAATATCACCTTCCTGCATTAAAATCCGATGAAATCCTGACTCTGAATCAATTGTTGAAAAATATTTGGATTCCCCAAAATTCGAAAGTATCACCTCAGAATTAGGCATGGGGTATCTATCTGATATTGTTTTTTCATTTAATTTTTTAAAATCTATGACCAACCTTAGTTTAGGACTTCCATTCTCGTTCATTCCCTTTTTCGGAACAACCCAAACAGGAGAATTATAAGGACTTTTGCTATTCCTTATTATACCCTTTCTTAGTAAATTTCCAATTTGCTCATTAACAAAATCATTTACAGACACAGGATACGGATACTGCTTCGACCATATGGGTTTGTCATCCTCAGTTCTAATTTCCGCTTTTATGTCTGTCCTGAAAGGCAAATCCATGTCAACGTTCTTATGTGTTTCCTTTATAATTCTAATAATATCCTCTCTCAATAGAGGAATATTAAAACCTTCACTTTCACCAATATTTTTTTATATATCTTAGAAAATTTATTCCTCATTTCCAAATTTTCAACTTCAAAATTATTTAACATATTGCTGGAATGATCTTCAGCGGGCGCTTTAGAGGTTTCTTCCTCCAAAGTTAATTCTTTATTTGTTTTATGCTGGTATGACTCATCAGCTGGCGTCATAAGACAATTTTGTCCCATGATAACTTTTGTATTTCCAAAGCATTCCTTCTTTGAATTTTCATTTTTTTCTTTTATATTGCCGGTATTACCTTCGGCGGGCGCTTTAAGACTTCCGTGTCCCAACGATTTTAATATCGTTCCTGATTTTCCTATACAACTATCCTCATTGTTACTTAAAAACCGTAATTTTTCTGAATATTCGTTCCCATAATTAATTAACTCCTTTTCCATATCAATCTTAGCTCTAATCTTCTTCAAGAAATTAACTCCTATCAAGAAATCACTTTCTAAATTATCTATTTCATAAAATCTTTCCATACATCCCAATAGATGTACGTTATGAAACAAATCAATGTCGGTCGAACCAAGAATAGTCCTTACCCTCTTCTTAATTGCTAATTCCTGTCCATTGTCATACACTCCCTTTCTAATATAACAACTAGTAGCACCGGTATCTATTAGTATCCTCATTACTTTTCCGGTTTGCAGATCTGTCCGGAATATGTAGGGCAGGTGGAAGTTTGACCTAAAAAATGATTTTCACTAATATTATTGATTCTCTGAGCCTTTGCAGGTGGTTCACCACTAAAGTTTGTATTGTCATTTCTTTTTATCGTTGGATTAAACCTATTTCCAGAGAAAGCATTACCCTGTTGTGATCTTGCAAACATCCCTCGTTGCACCACAGGAGCATTACAAGATGAAGTATCCATGGGTTCTGGCTTTGGGAAATTTACATTTGTATTCTGTCTTACTTGTGGATATCTCAAATTATTTTGGAACACCATTTTTTGATCACCTCTAAAATTATTTTGATAATTTCCATTAACATTATTTCCCTGGTTTCGAGCTCTAGCAAAGTGCAATGCAAATTCTGATCGCATTTGATTTGATTGAAGCTCCTGAGCCTTAGCCAAAGCGTTTGGTAAATCGACTGGAGCCAATGTGAAAAGTATCTGGTTAAGTGGAGGACGTAAACCGGTAATAAATGTCCTCAAACCAGTTTCACGATTCTTAATATTAAGTTGGTTTGTTATTTCTGAATTAGTACCATGCGTCATTATGGTCTTATTAATTAGTAAAGTTAATTTACGGTTTACTTCATTATAATAATCTATTAGGGATTTTGATCCTTCTCTTAAAATACTCATCTCTTGATCAATTACATGAATTGGTCGTCTGTCAGCATATGCAAAGTCAATACAGCCCCATGATTAGTCAAAATATCGTTCGCATCTCCTACAATTTTATTTCTTAATATAGTTAGTGCGCCAAAGTATCTTCTGCTACCTTCAATATACAAACTCATAGAATTTTTTGCAGCCTCTCTCCAACTAACATATGATTTACCTGAAAACACGGGCAAAGATCGAATTATATCCAAGCTTTCATTACACATTAATGCATCGTCAATAGTCTGAGTCCGATACTCAGTTATCTGAGAAGCTGTGGTCAGAGCCCTAATTTGGTTATTCAATTGACCTATTTCAATACGTAAGTTTGCGGTGTGAGTAGCTATTAATCTAGCTATATCTTCCGCAGATAAATTATTCACTGCCATTCTTGCAAATCTAACTATTATATCGTCCAGTGTATAAAAAAAATTTTTCAAGGTCCTTTCCTCACCTTTTGCACTTATTCTCTCGATAAATCTTTCACTCAATTACACTTTTTCACTATCTTCTTATTTAAATGTGGGCACTTAGACTCTTTGTGATTATTGCCACAGTAACTGCAATAATACAGACGCACGTATTTAGGGGTACTTGAACTATTTCCCATTTACCTTTTTTCTACGGGTTTTTTTCTTATTATTATGATAAATTAACTTACATTAATATACTCCTGATTCTGGTGTCGTCCTTTGCTGGTACTTAGATTCTTTGATTGTTGCTTTCTGTTTCTTTCACAGCTATTTCACTGCCGTTTCCTTTTTTACTGCTTTGTAGTCCTGTGAGAATTTTCTACTGCTTTGTGGTCCTGTGAGATTTTTCTACTGCTTTGCGGTCCTGCGAGAATTTTCTTCTTCTTTGTGGTCCTGCGAGATTTTTCTACTGCTGTGTGGTCCTGCGAGATTTTTCTACTGCTTTGTGGTCTTGCGAGAATTTTCTTCTGCTTCGTGGTCCTGCGAGATTATTCTACTGCTTTGTGGTCCTGCGAGAATTTTCTTCTGCTTTGTGGTCCAGCGAGAATTTTCTACTGCTTCAACTTTGTTTTTAAAAAAAATTTCTCGAAAATTTTTATTTTTTTCGCCCAATTCATGGGGTACTTTTTTTCAAAATATATTGTGTTATTTGTTTTTTCGCCCTTTTCGTGGGGTACTTATTTTATTATCACCGACCGTATGCCCTCTCGCACGAGGTATTTGCTTACGGTCGATGCTCCTCGCAGGATCGCCAATTAAAGTTCTAACGCGGGTGAGCGTTAAAAAAATAAAACGCTTGCTTCCAAAGTCAAACTTGAAGTGATTCTTTTATTCCTACGTTATTTCCTTTATACAAAATTTTTGCTTACTCTATATTTAACAAATAATTGTTTATGTTTACAGTAAATATTTCACTATTGGATGAGCTTATTTCATCATCCAATTAGTGCTTATGCTAGCTTTAAGAAGTATTGTTTACTCTAACTTTTTGTATATATTTGCCGTTATGCGGCTTACCAGAGTAAGGTATGACCTTGCATGTTTATATACATATATTAGCATAGGACATATGTATGTAATTAAGTTATGAAAATTGCGCGAAATTTTATGTATGCATGTTTATATACATATATTAGCAAAGGACATATGTATATTAGCTTTACATACAATATATGAAAATTGGGCCAAATATTGGAAAAAATGTATGATTGCATTAGATTTGATTTTGATTGGATAAATGTATATATGTATGTACATATTATATATTGATGCATACATACATATGTACGGAGCCGCGGCCACTCGACTTGACAGAAATTCAAGATTTACCAAATATTGGCAAATAATTCAACGTGAAATATTCCAATATTGACTATTTTCGAATGGTCGAGAAAATTGGCATATGGGCGGCTCGTTTTATGAATGAAAGTACTTTGCTCGTAGAAATATGAGCTCGAACTTATCAATGAATTTGTTTTTGTTGTGATTTTTAATATTTGAAACTGTTCAGCGCCGTCGCGGGTAAATAATCATGGCCGCAACAGCTACGCCTAGGAATGCATTTTGTTCTTGTAGTCGCTAGGCTTAGAATTTTAGTTTTGGAAGCATACACATATAGAGGCATAGAGTATGTGCGGTTATATGTATATACGAATATTCATTGTTTTGCTTAGAATAGAAACATTTACGTGCATATGTACATTGTCCCAACATATGTATTCATATATGCATATATGGCTCAAAATCACCAAGGTGCAGAATTGGCTTTGCTAGCAATTTAATGTCTTAAATCTTGACTTATTTGAGAAAAAAAATATTAATAAATTACTTCAACTAACCTGTTTTGTGTGTACATCAAACAATATAACTAATTAATAAAGCAAATTTTAAATAAAATCAATATACATGCATGGATAATCATTTCGGGAACGAGTCCTAATGTACAATCTTCAGCAACAAGTCCAAAATTTAATATAAAAATTTGAGGTAAGTTACCCATTTCATTACTTAATACATCGTATTTTTTATACAAAATTTAGTTTTAGAAAGGATACTAAAAGATTATTTATTTTTAACTATAAAAATATCCAATATAGTTTGTCCGATACCGCAGAAGTCATTTCAGTGAACGTATCGATAATAGATCAAAAATAATTTTAAGTGAATGCAGCCATTCGGTGTCTAGCGTCAGTCGAGGAAGAAAACAATAACAAAGCGGGCTGTCAGAGTATTTATCGTCAAATAAAATAAATCTAAATGGTAAGTACCTTTCAATTCATTATTCGTAGAGCGTACATCAATAGGCCGTCAATTCGGGAACGAAATTATTACATTTAATTATTGATGAAATTCTTTTTTACGACACGAAATGACAAAGTAAACTCACATATTTTCCTATTGGCAAACCCAGATCGCATTAAAGATGGCCGCCGTCTAATCAAAGTGCGCGCTTATTTGAAATCGTCATTTCGTGAACGGTCATTTCGGAAACGTTCCCGGACATGATGACACGTTCCCGAAATGACTGTTGCGTTCTCGGAATGATGATTATTATTTCTAAGGGCGAATAATTTTCAATTTTTTAATATATTAAATTTATTTTAAAATTTTTTTTCTTTATAATAACAGCATAATGGAAACTCCTGATAAAGAAAAAAATAAAAAAATAAATAAAAAAAAGGCTTAAAAAGGATAGTGCAGCGCAAGTAACCAAAGATAAAAAGTGAATGCTAGAAGAAGAAAGTTTTTGGATAAGATGACTGAAGAGCAGAAAGAAATTAAACGGGCTAAGGAGACAGAATATTATAGAAAAAAAGGCGAGGCTGGTCATGGCAAAGACCCAATGGATGGTGTAGGAGGATACCGAAAAAGAACAGCTGACAGGCATGTCTTGATGGGTAATGATGTTAGAACAGCCTCAGAATTCGCCGATTTGTTCAAAAATGCTGCTATCGAAGTAAAAGTAATCCCAGAAGATAACGTGATTGAGGAGAAAAACCGCGTTCCAAAGTCTCTGGATGCTATTCCAGGTATAATGAACATCACAAAAGTGTACTGGCAAAAAGGACTAGACGTTTTAATACATACAATTATATCGATACGAACATTTTCATAAAGAGCTAAAACTATCGAGGCTTTCTAGCCTTTGTAATATGAGTGCAGTTGAACCTGAGAAAGTTTTTATGCCTGCAATTGAATCTCCTGTTGACGAAGAGCCCATGATCACAAATAACGATTTGAGATTTAAAAATAGAGTAAATATTTATAAATCTGAATACTGGTCATCTTCCTCGGACAATGAAGATTTAGAGACAATATCTCGTCGTCAGCAGATTAAAGTTAAACAGATTTATGTTGAAGCAAATACGTCTTATTGCAAAGAAAATATACATCCAAATCTCGTATCCCCTGGGAAATTCTTGGTTGTTAAAGTTCCTACTGAGAAGCCAAATATTTGCTTCAGATATGTTGCTACCTGCCAGACATGTGTCGATGACGATGATGAAGAAATCTTAGTACCCTTTTTGAGATCTGTGCGTAACAATATTGGAAAATTTAAGCTGGAATCTAAGGATATATCATATATTGATTTTGAGCAAATAAAATTTCAACACCGACGATAAAAAAAGAAAAAAGGCAAGAATATTATTATTTTGATAATGATATTGATGTTTTTGAAAAATAATAAGTTTTGTAAAAAAATAAATAAATAAATAACTTAGTTCTTTAAACGGTTGTTTATAATTTAAATATTTCCTTATTTCTACCTAATTATATCAATATCATCATTTCGAGAACATTTTTGTCATTCCGGGAACGGTTGATCATTTTCGGGAACATTACAATATTTCAATAAAATACGCATAAATGGAGGGATTAAATATTATATATATATTTATTAGATTACAGAACTTTTGTTCTGTACATATTACTTTAATTCGATTATAAGAGTTTTAAATATTTTGAAATTTCTTAAATTTTATGCGGAATAATAGCATCTTCTTTAATTTTTTGACGTATTTTCCTTGTAGAAAATTTTGAATGTATTGATTTCATTATTGCTTACTCAATATAGATACATAATATACCCATGTTTTTAAACAAAGCTCAAATTCTGCGTTTTGTTTGGTTTTTGCGGATTTTATGAAACTTAGGAAAACGTTCCCGAAATGATGGTTTTCTACAAGATATTTACTACTAAGCAATATTACTAAAAAAATAAAGAATTCTGTGCGCTGCCCTGTAAAAGTTTAAAAATATACAAATTAAGCAACAGTATAAACTAATAGTCATCATTATAGCTTGCAATTTTTTTTGACATAAAACCGATTTTGAAATTCGCAACCTTGGTGATTTTGAGCCATATACATACATATGTATATGTACGCGAATACCGTTTAGATGAGTTTTTTTGCATATGTTAGGAATATGTTTGCATACGTTTGTCTATTTGCTTTTGAATTTTTTATATGTAGATACATACATATAAGCTGTGTTTTGAGGCAGGTCAAGATTTTTTTCTGCCCACATGAATATGGATGGTAGATGTTATATCTTTTTAAAAAATCTATATGAATATACATACATACATATGGATATAAAAATTTAAAAAGGACACATATTGTTGAATAATAACCGTTGATGCAAATGAATGGTTTACAAAGCCAATTTTTTATGTGAATATTTTGAAATTATTTTGATAATGCACTTAATATCAATACAATTTAGTTAATTAGATACTTAAAATTTCACATTCATGCATGCATATTCTTAGAATTAATTTATTCATCTCACAAGAAATAATCCATTTGCGCATGCAAAATGCCTACGGGAAATAAGCATCAAAGAGAAATGTGATTTTTGCATACATACATACATACATATGTATATTAGAAATATGTTTGCTTTGAATTCTTTATATGTACATGTGTATGAGAGGTGTACGAGCTGGGTTTTGAGGCAAGTCATGTTTTTTTCTGCCCACATGAATATGGATGGTAGATGTTATATTATATTAATTCAACACTTTGCTGAATAATAAACCTTGATGTGAATGAATGGTTTACAAAGTTATTTTTTGTGTTACGATATTTGAATAATTTTGATAATAGACCTAAATTCAATACAATTTAGTCAATTAGATACTTAAAATTTCATATTCATGCATGCGTATACTTAGAATTATTATTATTATTATTTATTATAGAAATATGAAATATAACACTAATTGATAGAGCACACTAGCTACTTAGGCCTACGGTGCTATTGCGTTACTTAGAACTAATTTATTCATCTCACAAGAAATAATCCATTTGCGCATGCAAAATGCCGACGGCAAATAAGCATGAAAGAAAAATGTACAAGTCTTCTGTTATTTTCTTTTCCCTAACACCAAATCATGGCATTTTACATTTCAATGCAAACGCTATATTTATTTATGTTGACTACGCTAAGCTATGTTAACTCTCTTCTGTTAACTTCCTACCCTCGTTTTGATGTGTTTTGACATTTAACCTGCCCATTCGTTCCTGAGCCTTCTCTATGAATTTACGTTCTCTGATAGCAATACGACTATTTTCTTGATCTGTCTCTCTCTGGTCATCAGTGTGGTTAGCACGTTTCGCACATTTGATTTTCTCCTCGGCATCGTAAATTGTCAATAAACAAAGTGAGAAAATTGTTCGCTCGCTTAGCAGTAAAGTGTCACAATCACAAAATATCAATAAAAAGAGCACATTACATGGAATGTCACTATCACAAAGGTTCGCCAAAGTAAAGAAAGTTCTCGCTCACTCATAGATATCATAACGCAATATCGTAATACTTCTTTCCGTGTTCTAAAGAGTGACCGGATGGATTGACCTATTAGTTGGTTGTCAAATCTAATGTCAAATATTATTTTGAAACATTTGATGTCTTAAAGATTGTCACTTGTTTGTCAAATATTTTTAGGTGCATTAAAAAATTTGTCCGTTTCATAGCTGTAATATGAGATCCGATGAACACAGTGAGTGACTATAATTTAATAAGAACTTTATTGGATATCAATAAAGTTAAAATTGATTCTAAATTTTATTTAGAAATCGTTTATATGGGAAGAAGAAAAGTGCTGTTTTTACGGTTTTCCCGGCAATTATTCGAATTTTTCTCATCTTTCAAACCTTCCCTAGACCTCTACGGAAATTTCAGGACCAAGATAAGATAAATCAGTTCAATGAGCAATAAAGACGAGCGAATCATCGAAAAAAACCCCACTAAGAGAGATAAAACAATTAATTTCGACTTTAAAAAACAATAAATCCCCTGGATATGACCTCATCTCGGGGAAAATTGTAAAGCATATGCCCGACAGTGCAATAATTTATCTTAGGAACGTTTTCAACGCTGCTATAAGACTCAAATACTTCCCAAAGACATGGAAAATTGCCAAAATCATTGCGATCCCAAAGTCTAATAAAGACGCCACCTTTGCATTGTCGTACCGACCAATAAGTCTGCTGCCAACAATATCAAAAATATTTCAGAAGCTACTCTTTCATCGCATGGAGCCCATTATAACAAAAATAAATTGAGGTTCCCCAACATCCGTTCGGACTTACGCGAAAACATTCGACAATCCAACAAGAGCACAGAGTCACTCACAAAATTAATAAATACTTCAGCAATAAACAGGTATGCGTGGCTGTATATCGCGACGTAGCTATAGCCTTTGACTAAGTATGGCACTCTGGATTACTGCACAAACTCCAATCTTGGTTGCCATATCACTACTTTCTAATGCCAAAAAGTTACATACAAGATAGAAAATTGTATATTAAATATAACGGTGCATGTTCATACATTTAACCTATGAACGCAGGAGTTCCCCAAGACAGTGTATTAGGACCCACTCTGTATCTTATCTACACCGTAGAATTACCGGAACCGTCGTCAGGAAATTGCATGATTGCGACGTTTGCAGATGACACTATTCTAATGGTATCTCATAGAGGCCCAAAAATATGATAGTACAAGCAAATTTACAAAACGGTCTACACAAAACACTGGACTGGCAACAAAACAATTCAAGTCAATTACACGAACAGAAAAGATTGGAAAACTGATATGAAAGCTAAATACTTAGGCACTACAATTCACTCAAAACTAAACTGGAAGAATCATATAATAAAAAAACAAATTAAATTAAAAATCGTTTTCGACAACTGTATTGGCTGCTAGGACCTTAGTCAAATCTCTCGCTGCAAAACAAAACTTTAGTTTACAAAACGATAATTGCACCAATTTGGTTGTATGGTATAAATCCAATTTGACAATACTGCAACGTGCCCAGTTGACAACACTTAGGATAATAACAAATCCAGCATGGTATATACCAAACGTTGACATTCACCTCGACTTAAACATCTCCACAGCTGAACAAGCTATACAAACTGCGAGCAGAAGGCACACAAGCAGACTTCTGACGCACACAAATCCGACGATGAGGAAGCTTCCTGCTGAAGAAAAATTCAATAAGAAAGGATTTTAACGAAAAACACCAACTGATCTTGTGTAATATAATAATAAGAATTATATTTATGTACTTATCTAAATTATCATAGTAAATATTTTACAAATGAATTACATATTCCTAAATGATCCTAAAGAGCAATGACCTTACATTATCACTAACATATCCAAATATCTTTAAAACAAATTACTTATTGTTAATATAGACAGGTGTAACATTTTTTGGAGGCAATAAAAAAAAATTAAAACAAATAAAATTCTGAACTGTTTCTTCTTCTTAATTGGCGCGATAACCGCTTACGCGATTTTTGGTGAGTTTAACAAAGCGCGCCAATCGTTTATTTCTCGTGCTAACCGGCTACAGTTGGACACACCAAGAGAAGCCATGTCTTTCTCCCCCTGATTTTCCAACGCAGAGAAGGCCGTTTTCTTCCTCCGCTACCACCATCTGGCACCGCATCGAATACTCTCAGAGCCGGAGCGTTTGTATCCATTCGGACGACATGACCGAGCTAGCGTAGCCGCTGGATCCTTACTTTTGTTCGTCGAGAGAGGACTTTACTACCCATTTGCCTACTTAGTGCAAAGTAGCATTTGTTGGCAAGAGAGATTATACGTTGGATTTCAAGGCAGACATTGTTATCGGTGTTAATGCTAGTTCCTAAATTAAAGAAGTCTTTTACAACCTCGAAATCATAACTATCAACCGGGACGTGGGTGCGGATATCCGATCGCGCCGACTGCTTCTTTGATAACAGGAGTTACTCCATTTTGTTCTCGTTCACCACCAGACCAATTCGCTTTGCCTATTAGTTTTGCGGGGATACTAAATTCCACTTCGTACTGTCGAATGTGTCACCGACAGTTTGCTTGTGAGAGCATTGAGGGCATTCACTGGTTGACGTTAAAGCAGAACGGTAGTCAGTTCGTTGAATGTACAAATTGGATATTCCTGACACCCGTATACTCATTTTAATTAATTATAAGTTTCAGTTTAAGTTTGTAAAAGATTTACAAAATATAAATTTTAAACCAGAATAAAAAACAAATTCGATATTCCTGACGTCTCAGAAGTGGAAAAAGGAAATGAGCAAACGAAATTGCTTCAAACGTTTCTTAACACATTTAAGAGATCATATGCATCAGTTACATACGAAAAATTACAACGACGAGGGACTTTGTAAACGTACACAACAAAAGGGAAACGCAAAAGAATCAACGATCGAAGTAACGAAGAAAAAAAATCACAAGCAGAGTTTCGTTTGTGTGTTTGCAACGACTTCCATACAAATAAAACGACGAGAACGCAAAAACAAAAAGCAGGAGTAGATTTTTTTTGTTTTGTGTTTTTGCAACGGCTTAAGAGCAACATACAACGTGGAGTGGTGTTTATAGCTGCAATATTGAAGAAAGTTCTGGAATTCTATTGAGGGGAATTATTGTGAGTCATACGGGCTGAACAACGAGTAGACGTTGAAGAAAAACCAACGTGATTACAAGTGAATTTCTGCAGAACTTAAAGCAAGCCAGGTTTTAATTTTTTGGATGACAATTGCATGCAGAAAAGTTAATTACACTATAAAATGAGAAAAATTATCAAATTAAACACTTTAAGGCAGTGGTCGCCAACCTTTTCAACGTGTTGAGCTACTTTCAAGATTTTGAAATAAACAGCGAGTTACTTGCACAAGCCAACATAAATTAAATAATACACAGTTATATTCGACATACAATACATGTATTTATTTTACTAATATATGTTCTATATATAATTAACTTATGCATAACTACATCCATGTTCACACCTATCAATCGTAACAAAATTTTTTGCCGTCATAATAGCAAATCACAAGCGACTTAAAAAAACAACAAAACAGTAATAGTACATTATTATATAAATAAAATATGGGCAGATAAAAAGAACATATTTAATGAGAAGATTGACATTCTGACTCATCGATAATTTTTTTAATATTTGCAGTATAATTTGATACAGTCATTCGAATACAGTTATCCAAATGTATATCTGTAAGCCGATTGTGGTATTTATTTTTAATAAATTTCATATTGGAAAAAGAAGATTCACACAAATAAATTGAACTGAATAACGCTTTCACTTTCAACGCAACACGACATAAAACTGAATACTTATCTTTACTTACTAAAGTCCATATACATACATTTTGTATTTGAACCTAAAGATTTTAAAGTCAAGTCACTTTGAAAAGCAATCAGTTCCATTTCTGTCACAGCAATGTCTTCGCCAAAGTTGTTCATAACACAAGTTGCAAACTGTTGTATATCAATGTCCATGAATGGTGAAACAACAAATTTCGTCACTAAAGCAATTTTGCTGAAATTCTTGAAACGATTTTTGAAGTTTTCCTTCAAGTTAGAAACTATTTCCATATGATATTTACTGTCATAGGGCTCTAATAGATTTTTGGATATCTTTTCGGAAAGAATAGGAAAATGCTTAGTATCGCGGCTTTTTAGGTTTTGTTCCCAAAATTCAAGTTTTGTAATAAATGCATTTATATCAGAAATCATTTCCGCTAATTCTTTATCCCTGCCTTGAAGCTGCAAGTTAAGCTCATTTAATTTCTCTGTAATGTCCACAAGAAAACCAAAATCTCTGAGCCAAGTCGAATTTTCCAGTTCAGGAATCGGTTCATCGCGTTCTTTGAAAAATTGGAGTATTGCAGGCAGGACATCATTAAAACGTTTGAGCACTCGTCCTCTGCTTAGCCATCGCACTTCAGAGTGAAGAAGTAATATAGCTCTCCGTATTGACAGTCAATTTCATCAGCCAAGGTTTTAAATAATCTTCTTTGTAACGCTTAAGCTCTAATCTTGTTCACAATTTTCACCACCAGTTTCACAACGTTGTTCAAGTTTAGAAAATTTCCACATAATGCATGCGGATGTATAATACAGTGGTAACTAAGAAATTGTGGAAAACTTTCATCCTTATGACATAGCGCCACGAGCCCCTTATCACAACCCACCATAGCTGGAGCACCGTCAGTTGTCAGGCCTACCATTTTTGATATTGGAATTTCCTTAGAAGAGATGAGATTTTTTAAATGAGAAAACAGCTTTAGCCCAGTAGTATGTCTTTGAGTGGAATAAACTTCAAAAGATCTTCTTTAATTGTAAAATCACTAAAAGCCATCCTGACAAATATGGCCATCTGTGAGGTGTCAACTACATCTGTTGATTCATCCAGTTGCAGTGAAAAATAAATACAGTTATCTAAGTCACTTCTTAACTGTAAAAAAGTATCATTGCTCATTACTTCTACTCGCCTCATCACTGTGTTAGCAGAAAGTTGCATAGATTTTATAGCAAACACTATTTCGTCTTCATTTCTAAAGTTGGCGAATAAAGAATCTGCAGCTTCCAAAAATGCTTGTATTATGATTTCGTCTTCATAAGGTTTTTTCTTTTGTGCAATTATCTGGGAAACACGATAAGATGCTTCAGTTGCAGCCTTATTTTTGTCGATTGTTTTCAAAAATATTGACTGTTGTCCAATTAACTGGATTTTTAAATGTTTCAGTTTTTCTTTTCTGGTGGCAGAATTTAACGGGAATGCCTTCTCAAAATTCGAATGTACAGTTTTATGATGCCTCTCAATATTTCCTTGTTTAGGGACTGACACAGCTGTATTACATAACAAAAAAAACACTTTTGCCTTTAACTTCTGTGAAGAAGTATTGTTCTTCCCATTCCGAATGGAAATGGTATGTCTTCGCCTTCTTACTACTGCTTGCCATAATGTTTCGAACTCTAACCCAACCGCTGCACGCAGAACGTTGATAATGCCGTTCAGTATTAAACTGAGCGCAATGTCGACGTGCATTGCGTATATATAAAGCCAACAAATTCTCGAACACGCTAATCGGTTCCAGCCGATCCTAGAACGGAGACGCGACTTCGCGTCGTGTTTGTCGGCTGGTATGATTTTCAGACTTTTGGATTTTTTGCAACGTGAGCAGCGCGAGCTACCAGAATTGCCTTTGCGAGCTACCGGTAGCTCGCGAACGACGGGTTGGCGACCACTGCTTTAAGGGTTGATCAAATCAACAAATTGCTACAAAACCAAGGTGTGATGGTAATCGGCAATAAAGCAGCAAAAATTCTTAATTGACAGAAATGTACGGAGCTGATGAAGTTGATGCTGAAGAGCTGCTGCTACCAATAGCAGTAGATCGTCCCTTGTTAGTCCCAATGACGCAACGTGAATGGAAAGAAAGCGCAGTGCACGACATCATCACATTATTACCTGATTTTGATCCATTAAAAGGGAGGTTAGCATCGAATGAGTTTGTTGATAGAGTTATACAGCTACGAGAAGCATACGGATGGTACGAGCAAGAAATTTTGTTAGCCGCTCAATCAAAGTTGAAAGGGGTGGCCAAAGAACGGCTCGATGCACAAACCGTATTTTAACGATGGTCAGCTTTTATATCAGCATTTTAAACTGATTTTCCTTTCACAATGTGTACAGCAGAAGTGCACTATGGAATTATCACGAAGAAAGAGGCGAACAAATGAAACTTTTAGGCAATATTATTACGCTATGTTAAATATTGGTAGGCGAGGTAAGTTTGATGAAGAATCAATCAAAACATATATTACAGAGAACGATAAAGTATAGAGAAGTCTCACGAGCTACGAATAGTGTGAATTGTCAAAAATGAAGTCTGACCGCGAAGACTTTTTCACCTCGCTCAACTCGACAGCGGGGAACTTCTTAACAGAGTTGATTACAGTGAATTATGTACAAGTACATTGCCTCTGCTTAGTTTTTTGTTTCTGTATGAAATCGAATTGACGAATACCGACGGCATTTTGCAAGGGATTTGCTTGTGCATTTCTATGTGCCCTTGATAAACGAAAATTTATTCAATTTATATTTTCAAACAAATACAACCAAATAAAGATTTAAGTCCAACATTTAAAATCATAGTAACTTTATTTTTCTTGATCTAATTTAAAAAGAAGAATTTAAACAAAATACATTATAAAACGCCCTCACATTTTTCTAGGTGCGTTTTAGTAAATTTAAAATTTCATACAAATTTGATGAACATTTTTACTAATTTTTCGACTCGAAATTAATTTTAGACAAGAATTCAAAGAGCATATTGGTATATTGATGAATATATGTATATGTTTATCAATATATATATGTATATACATATATTATGTTCGTTATGTTTGTGAAAAAGTTCAATTGCATCTTCAATTCTTATGGTGTTACAAATGTATGTGCACACGTACTGCATCAACAATGACCTTTCTCACGACGCATTGCTTTTTCATATTTATGTATGTACATTTGAATATGCATTTTTTGTTCCTTTGCCAAACGAAATTTTTTTAAATGTGCATATATTATATTACAGGGAATAATATATGTATGCATTTTATAGATAGTATAAAACTTTGAAATTTAAAATAAATAAAAGAAAACTTCAAAGAAACGAATTTGCATACATATATGGGACAACTAAGTTCTATTGCATCTTTAATAAATATAGTGTTGCACGCATACTGTGAGCGTCAAAATAAAGTGTACAAAGCATTTTGTTATAATATGGATTTTCTTTCAGTATTTTATAACAAAACAATATCTTTTAATTTCATGGTTTTTAAATTATTTTCTATTTAATTAGCAGTTGATTCTCTACTAATTACTAGAAAACAACAAAAAAATAAATTACATCAACAAAAGTTGTAAGACAGAAACAAAATTTAGTGCATATTTTACGCGTCAAAATAAAGTGTACAGAGATATATTTTACAAAAATGATATCGATTTAGTATTTTGTTGATTTCCCTTTTGCTTTGATAACGGAAGACAGTCTTCGGGGTATCGACTCAACTAGTTTTTTTGTCACGTCAGATGAAATTTTATCCCACTCTACCTTTATAGGGAGTTTCAGCATATCCATATTGTCCTTTTCTGGATTTGGTGGTCTAAATGCTCCCACAAATGTGGAGGATGATCCAATGTCTTAGGAGTACGATAAAGCAGCCACTATTTTACTATTTTTGCAGTGTGCTTGGAATCATTATCTTGTTGAAAGATCCAAGATCCCTGCAAGTCTAATTTCTGCACACTGGTTAGTAAATTATTTAGAAAAATATTCAGATAATCTGTTTTGTTCATGGTGCTTTCAGTAAAAACCAAATTGCCAACTCCGCTTGCCGCCACACATCCCCACACCATCACCGAACCCCCACCGTGCTTCGTTTTTTTATGCATAATCAAGACGTTTTTGATTAACTGTCGATATTAGCGGCTTTTTTCGAGGGAGACGACCATGTAACGCATTTGCGTGCAACGCTCGACGTATTGTACCTGCACTTACGCTAGTATCTGATGCAGTTGAAGCTTCTTGTGATATTTTTACCGCACTTTTAAAGGGATTTTTCTTCACATCACGCACTATAGACCTTACCTCAGTCTCATTTAAAATTTTTTGACGGCCTGCACCTGGGCGATTTTCTACTTTGGCGAACTTTTTGTATTTGCCAACTATTTTTTCACAGTATTCACAGCTTCTGTTGCCAATAGAGCCAATTTCACGAAAGGTTTTATCTTCATTGCGAAGCTTTAGTACCAGTTATCCAACATCAGTCGAAGTTTGTTTACCCATTATAAAAAAAAATAAATAATAGAATTTAATCTACTGTAGACAAAAACTTTTCACTCTGCCGATCGCAACCAATTAAAAAACAATATCAAAGAAGTTTCAATGCATCGAAAAAGGAAGTAAACAACCAAATATAACGGAATTTTTTACCGTACAACATCGCTAAAATGCTACTGATGTACGCTGTACACTTTATTTTGACGCGTAAAATATGCACTAAATTTTGTTTTTGTCTTACTACTTTTCTTGTTGTAATTTATTTTTTTGTTGTTTTCTATTAATTAGTAGAGAATCAAATACTAATTTTAAAAACATGAAATTAAAATATATTGTTTTGTTATAAAAGACTGAAATAAAATCCATATTATAACAAAATGCTTTGTACACTTTATTTTGACGCTCACAGTATGTATGCACTTAAGCAACATGACCTACCTCACGAGCATCTTCTTCTTCTTAATTGGCGCTATAACCGCTTACGCGATTTTGGCCGAGTTTAACAAAGCGCGCCAGTCGTTTCTTTCTCGTGCTAACCGGCGCCAGTTGGACACACCAAGTGAAGCCAAGTCCTTCTCCACCTGATCTTTCCAACGCAGAGGAGGCCTTCCTCTTCCTCTGCTACCACCAGCTGGTACCGCATCGAATACTTTCAAGGCCGGAGCGTTTGTATCCATTCGGACGACATGACCCAGCCAACGTAGCCGCTGGATCTTTATTCGCTGCGCTATGTCTATGTCGTCGTAAAGCTCACACAGCTCATCGTTCCATCGTCTGCGATATTCGCCGTTGCCAACGTGCAAAGGTCCAAACATCAATAACGCGGAATTCGGTATATCTGATATATATGAAAAATATATTACGTATCGAACATCTTAATCAAGAGGAGAAGCGTCTCCTAATAATAATACGTAAAAAATACTCTGATGTGTTCTACAGAGACAGTCAAGAATTGACATTTTCAAACAAAATCAGACATAGTATACCCACTACCAACGAATTACCTGTATACACGAAATCTTATAGATATCCTTATATCCATAAGAAAGAAATACAAGAACAAATCGCTAAACTACTAAGAGATAACATAATACGCCCAAGCTACTCACCGTGGAGTTCACCAGTCTGGATCGTACCGAAGAAGAAAGATGCTAGCGGTAAGCAGAAATGGATAATGGTGATCGATTACAGGAAGGTCAACGAGAAGACGATCACTGATAAATACCCAATTCCGAATATAAATGAACTTCTCGATAAATTGGGCAGGTGTATGTATTTTTCTACCATTGATCTCGCCAGTGGATTCCATCAGATCGAAATGGAACCAAAGGACATTCCAAAAACGGCTTTTTCAGTAGAAGGAGGACATTACGAATTTATTAGAATGCCCTTCGGATTAAAAAATGCACCATCAACATTCCAGCGAGTCATGGATAATGTTCTTAGGGAGTTAGTGGGAAGAATCTGCCTCGTTTATTTAGATGACATAATTATTTTTGCCACTTCGCTTGAAGAACACATCAATAATTTGGAACTGGTATTCGAAAAACTAAGAAACTCGAACTTCAAAATACAATTAGATAAATCAGAGTTCTTAAGAAAAGAAATAGAATTTTTGGGCCATGTGGTGTCAACAGAAGGAGTCAAACCTAATCCAGGAAAGATATCTGCCGTAAAAAATTTTCCCATTCCTAAAACTCCAAAACAACTAAAATCGTTTTTGGGACTCTTGGGATTTTACAGGAAATTCATCCCCAATATCGCTAAATTAACAAAACCACTAACTTCTTCTTCTTAATTGGCGCTATAACCGCTTACGCGATTTTGGCCGAGTTTAACAAAGCGCGCCAGTCGTTTCTTTCTCGTGCTAACCGGCGCCAGTTGGACACACCAAGTGAAGCCAAGTCCTTCTCCACCTGATCTTTCCAACGCAGAGGAGGCCGCCCTCTTCCTCTGCTACCACCAGCTGGAACGGCATCGAATACTTTCAAAGCCGGGGCTTTTGTATCCATTCGGACGACATGACCCGGCCAACGTAGCCGCTGGATCTTTATTCGCTGCGCTATGTCTATGTCGTCGTAAAGCTCATCGTTCCATCGCCAGCGATATTCTCCGTTGCCAACGTGCAACGGTCCAAAAATCTTACGCAGAATCTTTCTCTCGAGCACTCCAAGCGTCGCTTCATCGGATGTTGTCATCGTCCAAGCTTCTGCGCCATACGTTAGGACGGGCATGATGAGAGTCTTGTAGAGTGTTGGTTTTGTTCGTCGAGAGAGGACTTTACTGCTCAGTTGCCTACTTAGTCCAAAGTAGCACTTGTTGGCAAGAGAGATTCTACGTTGGATTTCAAGGCTGACATTGTTATCGGTGTTAATGCTGGTTCCTAAATAGACGAAGTCTTTTACAACCTCAAAATTATAACTGTCTACAGGGACGTGGGTTCCGATACGCGAGTGCGCCGACTGTTTGTTTGAAGACAGGACGTACTTCGTTTTGTCCTCGTTCACCACCAGACCCATTCGCTTTGCCTCTTTATCCAGTTTGGAGAAGGCAGAACTAACAGCGCGGTTGTTAAGGCCAATGAGCATCGCCTTATCATATAATATTTCATGCAATAATTAGGGAGTAAATATTCGAATGATCGAATTTCTGCAAATGCTAAAACAATTTCTTCTGCTTATGCATCGACGTATTTCCATGTGCGTATATGCACACTTGATGCTCCCTTAACTATGTACGTTCAAATCAAATCAAAAAATTCTTTATAGAAATCGCTTCCTTACCAGGCACACATGTAGATGACATATCCAAATATAAATATGTGAATTGAATTCAAGCAAAACAATGCTTATTAATATACACATATGCATGTACATACAACCGCACACACAGGGCACTCACTTTATTCCTCAAATGCGTATGTCGTTCTAAGCTAAAATTCTATGCCTAGCGACTACAAGAACAAAATGCATTCATAGGCGCAAATGCATTCTAGTGCAATGGTGCTGAATAGCATAAAATAGTCGCGGCGGCGCCGAACAGTTTCCACAAAAACTCATCATCAAAAAATTCATTGATAATTACGAGCTCATATTTCTACGAGCAAAGTACTTTCATTCATAAAACGAGCCGCCCATATGCCAATTTTCTCGACCATTCGAGAATAGTCAATATTGGAATATTCGCGTAGAATTATTTGCCAATATTTGGTAAATCTTGAATTTTTGTCAAGTCGAGTGCCCGCGGCTTCGTACATATGTATGCATCAATATATGTATGTAAATATGTGTATATGTACAATGCTGTGCCTATGAATGTGCGCTGCGCCTATGAATGCGCGTTGGATTTCTTGAGAAGTTTTAAAGTTTTATTTTGAGCTTTGGCTAGTGAGCATACATACACGCAGCATATACATATGCGCATATGTATAGGGTTTTTCAGTAAAAGCGCTTCAACTTTTGAACTTTTTTGAATAAAACACAAACGGTTGGACTTTTTTAACTAATTTTTTTTTTATTATCGAGTTTGAACATATACATTTAAGTATGAAATTCGATTTCTTTTGCATGACCACCGCGTGCACGTTTTACGAAGTCCAATCGTTGAACCCAATTTTCGACCACTCTTTTGCATAAATCGGCCGAAATTCCAGCAATTTCGCGTTCAATATTGGCTCTGAGCTCATAAATCGTCGCCGGCTTGTTACTGTAGACCAATGACTTCACATAACCCCAAAACGGGACGGCTTGTTAAATGGGCCGTAAAATGGCCGCAATGCTCTTAAAGTAGCAGCAATAGAACGATTATTTTCATAAAAAATTTGCACGATTTGCAATCGTTGCTCAAGTGTGTAGCGTTCCATGATGAAATGTATAGTAATGAAGTTTACAAATGACAAGCGAAAAATAAAAAATATTGCGTCGTTCGCCCTCCCTATCGGAAAAAAGTTGAAGCGCACCTTTTGAATAACCCTATATATAAATTCACAAATTTACATTTGCATATGCCATATTCCTATCTGCCTGGTAATGAAGCGTTTTCTATAGAGGATTTTGATTCAGTTGAACTGATTCAACAAAGTTTAACAGACACCACCAGACAGACAGACATAACATATGTATGTATGCATATAATTTTGGATGATTTGGAAAAATTCAAATATATAGGTCATATTAAAAAGCTACCTAACATTCTTTGCTTCTAATCACCAACAAATTCTTATCGACTTCTGCTAAATTTACATAATTCAGCCCCTTACTGTTAACTTTTGTTGAAAAATGTGTCTGTGGTGATCAGTCTTCGCGAGACGAGTACCCCCCTACGTCCCTGTCATAGAGACTTCTCTATACATTAACGTTCTCTGTATATTATTCGAGGGTTAAATGACAGTAATGTAACACGCACCCTTATGGCAATGAATTTATCAACGTGTAACGATTTATTGCGATCTCTTGATAGTTTAGCAAATGCATATTGTGCGTTCAAAGGTACATATAGTGGTAATAGAAATGTAAACGAGGTCACACGAAATGTTTTAATTGCAACGCGTATGGACACATTGCAGCACATCGTCCAAAGCCTCCAAGAAAGGAAAGATGCACGAAATGTAACAAGGTGGGACACGCTTCTAAGTCATGCCGCAATGAAAAATCAACGGTTGCGAAGGTAGTTAGTAGAAATTTATATCCATCGTTAATGTCAAGCGTTTTGCTGAACGGTGACCAGTATTCGGCGTTTATCGATACTGGCAGCGACACATCAATCATATCCGAATCCAAAGTACCAACCAATGCCGAAAAGAAAGCATGTGTTAGAAAGTTAGAGGGATTTGGGCGTGCAAGCGTTGAAAGCAAAGAAAAAATTGAAGTAAATTAGTTATAGAAGGCAGCGCACTGAATACGAAATTGCAGATAGTACCCGATAAGTTTATGCCATACGATCTGTTCATTGGACGAGATGTTTTGTGTCGTAAAGATTATGCATTAGTTATACAGTCGGGAAATATGGAAATACAGAAAAATACTACAAACAGTTTTAATATTGACGTATCATTAAGCAAAGATGAAATGCATGACGTACTTCATTTACTGGAAAAATACGAGAAACCAATTACAGGTAGGCAGTACCAGGTGAGTTTTATCCAAAGACCTGTACTTTCCACGATAGTTGACGACTTTCTTAAGCACAATATAATTCGTCAGAGCTCATCGCCTTACGCAGCTCCAGTTGTAATAGTGAAGAAGTCAAACGGGGAAGATAGAATGTGCGTTAACTTTAGGGGACTGCGGTCATGATAAAAAAAACAATTTCCAATACCAATAGTAGAAGAGCAGTTGTCCAAGCTTACCCCCAACGTTTTTCACCACCCTTGATATGACTGCAGAGAACGTAAATTGATAGCGAAGGCTCAGGAACGAATGAGCAGGTTAAATGTCGAATGCTAACAAAACGCGGATAAGAAATTTTTATTATTTCACCACGGCCTTGGAAAAGTTAACAGAAGAGAGTTAGCATCGCGGAGCGTAGTCAACAGAAATAAATATAGCGTTTGCATTGAAATGTAAAATGTCATGATTTGGCGTTAGGGAAATGAAAATAACAGCAGACCTTAACATTTTTTTTCACGCTTATTTGCCGTCGGCACACACAGCTCATATGTATCTACATATAAAAAATTCAAAAGCAAATAGACAAACATATTCCTAACATATGCAAAAAAACTTCTCTAAACGGTATTCGTTAAAATATTCATATGTATGTATGTATGTATGCATATATGAATTCATATGTTGGGACAATGTACGTAAATGTTTCTATTCTAAGCAAAACAGTGCACATTCGTATATACATATACACATACTTACTTTATACCTCTACATGCGTAAGCTTCCAAAACTAAAATTCTAAGCCTAGCGACTACAAGAACAAAATGCATTCATAGGCGCTGCTGTAGCGGCCATGATTATTTACCCACGACGACGCTGAGCAGTTTCAAATATTAAAAAGCGCAACAAAAACTAATTCATTGATAAGTTCGAGCTCATATTTCTACAGGCAAAGTACTTTCATTCATAAAACGAGCCGCCCATATGACAATTTTCTCGACCATTCGAAAATAGTCAATATTGGTATATTTCACGTTGAATTATTTGCCAATATTTGGTAAATCTTGAATTTTCACGTCGTGCGGCCGCGGCTCCGTACATATGTATGCATCAATATATGTATGTAAATATGTGTTCTAAATTATCGACAGCAATAGCAAATCGAAATATTTTTTCTGTGGCAAGTGCTCGCAGCCTCATATGTGTGTATATCTATGGAAGTTTGTATGCATGTATTTATGTAAAGCGTTTTTCAGTAAGAGCGCTTCAACTTTTGAACTTTTTTGAATAAAACACAAACGGTTTGACTTTTTTAACTAATTTTTTTTTTATTATCGAGTTTGAACATATACATTTAAGTATGAAATTCGATTTCTTTTGCATGACCACCGCGTGCACGTTTTACGAAGTCCAATCGTTGAACCCAATTTTCGACCACTCTTTTGCATAAATCGGCCGAAATTCCAGCAATTTCGCGTTCAATATTGGCTCTGAGCTCACAAATCGTCGCCGGCTTGGTACTGTAGACCAATGACATCACATAACCCAAAAGAAAATAGTCTAGAGGCGTCAAATCACACGAGCGCGGCGGCCATTCGACCGGTCCATTTCTGGAAATAATGCGAGTTACATATGCACATAAACAGGTAAAGGAAAATGATAAGTTTGCAGAATTTATCAGTCAAATAAACCAAACAACAGGAAAGTAATATGATATCATTTCCGTTGATTTCCCAATATTTCATCGAACTCAAAAATAAGCATTTTTGATAAATAAGCATTTAAATCAATAAGCATTTTAATAAAATAAGCACTTTAATAAATAAGCATTTTAATAAAATAAGCATTTTAATAAATAAGCATTTTTGTTATTAAGCAATATAATATGTTGAATCTCGGTGAAGGCAAAATTAATAAAAACATTTTTCTAATAGCGGTCGCCCCTCGGCAGGCAATGGCAAACCTCCGAGTGTATTTCTGCCATGAAAAAGCTCCTCATAAAAATATCTGCCGTTCGGAGTCGGCTTGAAACTGTAGGTCCCTCCATTTGTGGAACAACATCAAGACGCACACCACAAATAGGAGGGGGAGCTCGGCCAAACACCTAACAGAAGTGTACGCGCCAATTATTTATTTATTTATTAATATGTTGAATAAGCAATTATGTATACAGTTGTAAGCTTTCGTTAAACCTAAAATTAATTAATAAAGTTAGTCTGTGACTGAAACCTTCTGGTCAAACAACTGTCTTGCATTTTTTAAAAACCCCTTTTCCTAAATCAATTATAAAATTGGCGCAGTCGGTTGTTCTTTCAAAAAAAAAGTAATGAAAGGATAGTGATACGAAATTACGGGATAAAGTAGTGAACAAAAAATTACAAACACTATAATACCCATACTAATCCTGCGAATCCGTAGCCAACTCAGGAGTTGACCGGACCCTCCAGGGTATAAATTAAGAAAATAGTGCAGTGAACACTTGCAAAGTGAACGCCACTATAAATTAATACTACAGTGCAGTGAATACTTATAAAGTAGACACCACCAAGATAAAAACTAGCTGATAAACCAACAATCAAAAAAATTAGCAAAAGACAGCAAAGTTTTGACGAAAGAAGGAAGATGGAGCAGGCTCAAGGAAGGATGCCGCCAGAGGATATAGTGGAAGAACTGGCGAGGAGAGAACAGCAATTGGAACAGCTAAGACAGGCGTACATCGAACTACAACAACGGCACGCAACCAATGACAACGATCTACAGAGAATAATGAAGAACATTACTCACCTTCCGACATTTACGGGAACAGGCGAAGTAACAGTCAACTCCTTCATGAGCAGTGTCGAATATGTGCTATCAACTATTCAAGACGAAGGAACGCGAAGAGAAGCGACAAAAGCAATATTCTACAGAGTAATTCAAGGTGAAGCAAAGGACGTAGTCATCAACATTCCTCAACCGGACAATTGGAGTCAAATAAAGAAGGCGCTTAAACTTCGTTACAAGCCAGACGTGGAGCCCTACGAAATATATCGAAAAATCTGTAACCTTCGAGCAAACACGGTAAGTGAATTGGCAACAGAAGCCCAAAAAATTAAGTATAAGGCAGATGAAATTAATGTATATTATAAAGGAGATGCAGGTATAGATTTATCTAATATAAATAGTGTACTGGTGAACAACTTAAAAGAAATCACTCAGGGGACATTGTTGGACAAGATATATGAGGAACATGATTTATATACAATATTAGAAATAATGACAAAACGACGATATGAAGACAGTTGCATCCGGACAGAATTCAAAAAGTTTAGAAGAACAGACGAACAGTTTAAACAGAATAAAACACATTACCAATATAAACAGCGTGAAAAATATTCCCACGAAGGTAATAAAGACAATCACTCAGGCCAAAAGAGGTGGAATAACCAAAATTTTACAAATCATTGGGGAAATAGGGAGAACAATTCAGGCCAAAGGAGATGGAATACTCAAAATTTTACACCAAACTGGGGAAGTAGAGACAATTATTCAGGTCAAGTAAGGCGAAATAATCAAAATTTTTATAAAGATAACAATTCAGGTCAAGGAAGAAGGAATCAACAATTTTATAGAGGCAATAACTTAGAGCAAATAAGGGAAAATCGAGGAGAACCAATGGAAATAGATAATGTGGAAAGAGATTACGATAGATCACCAAATGCAGGACACCCTAACCATAATTGCAGCCAAAATCGCTTGCAATTATCTAGGCAAAGCTATGGAGAATCTGAAAATCAAGGAGAAACAGCCTCGGAATGCTTTCCAAAAATAGAAATGAGAATAGAAAATAAAAATTATAATGCATTGATAGATACAGGAGCTAACCTAAGTTTAGTTAATAGTGAAATAAATGACTTTCCTAAAATAAAATTAAAAGACCCAATACGATTCAGCACAATTACTAACAAAGATATGATAAATTATGAAATATGCACAGTGGCACCAACAGAATTTAATCTTCCCAGCAACGCAAGAGTGAGATGGAAAGCAACTCCACTCAAAGGAAGAAAATACGATTTTATAATTGGCATGGATATACTAAACTTTCTAAATGAACAAATAGATATTGAAGAAAAGAAAATAATTCTAAACCAAAAGGAATGCAGTTTTTTAAATGACCCATTCAATTTTACCCAAATTCATAGCCTTGAAACTACTGACTTAAGTTTAGACAGATTACCATTAGACCATCTGAATGCAGAAGAGCATAGAGAAATCACAAAATTACTTAAACGATTTAATAATTTATTATTCAAAGAAGGCGATAAATTAACTAACACCACGGAAATTCAACATGAAATCAAAACTACAACTCAACAACAGATCAATTCAAAATTATATCGATATCCACCCCAACATGAATTAGAAGTAAGAAAACAAATTAAAGATATGGAAGAATAAGGCGTAATTCAAAAAAGTCACTCCAGATATTCAAGCCCTCTAATAGTAGTACCAAAAAAACTAGATAATTCAGGTGAAAAGAAATACCGTTTGGTAATAGATTACAGAAAACTAAACGAAGTTACAATAGACGATAAATACCCACTTCCAAATATTGACTCAATTTTAGATAAATTAGGAAGAGCTCAATACTTTACCACGTTAGATTTGGCAAAAGGATATCACCAAATTTTAGTAAAAACTGAAGATCGCGAAAAAACGGCATTTGTAACTCCACATGGGTTATATGAATTCATAAGAATGCCATTTGGTTTAAAGAACGCACCAGCCACATTTCAGAGGCTAATGAACGAAATTTTAAGAGACTATATAAACAAAACTTGCGTCGTATATTTGGACGATATCTTAATATTTAGTACATCATTAAGTGAACACATCAATGCAATACAGGACATATTTAAAGTTCTTGAATATAAAAATTTGAAAATACAAATAGACAAATGTAATTTTTAAAAGAAAGAAACGGAATTTCTAGGGCATATCTTGACAAAAGACGGCATGAAGCCGAACCCAAGTAAAATTAAAGTAATTGAAAATCTTGTATTACCTAAAACTGAGAAGCAAATAAAAAGTTTTTTTGGACTTACTGGCTACTATCGGAAATTCATTAAAGATTATGCCAAGGTAGCACAGCCCATTACAAAATATTTAAAAAAGAGCGTAAAAATTAATGTAAAAGATCCCACATATATAGAGGCTTTTGAAAAACTTAAACTATTGATCAGTTCGCATCCAATTTTGCGATACCCAAATTTTGAAAAAGAATTTACACTTACCACAGATGCATCAAATTATGCAATTGGCGCATTTATATCACAAGAAGGACATCCAGTATGCTTCGCGTCAAGAACACTTAACAAACATGAGCAAAACTACTCAGCAACTGACAAAGAATTTTTAGCTATTATGTGGAGCGTGAATTATTTTAGACCATACTTGTATGGAAGGAAATTCAAAATAGTAACAGACCATCAACCAATAAAATATTTACATTCAAAATATAGAGGTAAAGATATGTCACCGAGACATCAAAGATGGCTATTAAAATTAGGAGAATATCAGTTTAATATAGAATATATTAAAGGAAAGGAAAATAGAGTAGCAGACTTTTTAAGCAGAATAGAGAATAACGAGGACGTTATTAAAGATAAGGAGGAGGGTGAAAATACCAGCAAAGCACAGTCATTACAAAATTTAGAAGATTATGAATGTAACGTAAATATAATCGACAATTTAGATGACGATGTGTCGATGGAAACGGTCCATTCAGCTGAAGAAAACTTAAATGATCATTTCTATATTAAAGACGAGATAGTTAACAAATATAAAACACAAATTATTCTAACAAACAACAAGATAGAGGAATTAAAAAGGCTACATGGAAAAAGAATAATTTTTATATCCGAATACGATTTCAACAGGATGAGTGAAATCTTCAGGAAATACATAACAAAAGGAAAAGTAGGAATATTCTCGGAAATATCGGAACGAAAATATAACATAGTTCAGGAAAAGTTAATAGAAATGTATTCCAACGATAAACAAATAGAGTTTATAAAGTGCACAATAAGAGCACAAGATATCGAAACCGAAGTTGAAGCGGTTAAACAAATTTCGCTATATCATGTTAGAGAAAGCATGCACTCAGGTATCCAAGAAACATATAACCAGTTTAAAAATAAAATTTACTACCCGAAATTATTGGAACTAATACAAATAGTTATTAATCAATGTGAGACATGTCAGGAAATTAAATATGATAGAAGACCAATCAAACCAAAGTTCTTTCACACGGAAACACCCACAAATAAGGGAGAGATTATTCATATAGATACCTATGTCATGAAGAGTTGCCACTTTCTAACAGTTATAGACAAATTTTCAAAGTATGGAGTAGCATATTCTTTAAACGACAGAAATCATATTACTATCATTGAACAACTGGAAGACTATTTCACTAAAATAGGTAAACCGAAAAAGATAATAGCTGACAACGAATTTAATGTGACAAGGATTAAGGAATTTCTAAGCAATGAAGACATAGAACTTCATTTAACCAAGCCTAACAGTCACACTGGCAATGCGGACATTGAGAGATTCCATAATACCATTTCTGAAAAGTTTAGAATGTTACATAAATTAAACAAGGGCATATCAGTTAAACAGTTAATACAAAAAGCTATTAGAAACTATAATGATAGGTTTCATTCTACTATAAAATTCACTCCTTACGAGGTACATAATAATAAAGTGAATCAAGATGTTGTAAGAAGAAATTTGGAACTGATAAAGGAAAAAACAATTGACAAACTAAATAGAAACAGAGAAGAGTATACAGAACAAAGAACAGAAGGATTTATAAAGAATTACAATGCAGTTAGACACAAGGAACAACCCAAATACAGAAAACACAAATTAGATAAAGTCCATCCAAGCAATATTAAACGACCTTTAAAATTTACAGACATGCATCATGATGATAGCAATAATACCAACGATACGACAATGTAAAGGTATAATGACTTTGACGGAACTAACGGAACAAACCGGATTTATAGATTTACAAATTAGAAACCAAGAAATACCCAAGGATAGTGACATGATTGACGTTTACAAACTAGAAACTATTATCAACGAAATGACGGACAATATAATATTAATGAAATTAGAAAATAAAGAGACACTACAACGAGAGTTGTTACACATAAGGAATAAGTTACTAACGCTCATGCCAGTAAAAACTAGAAATAAACGCGGACTAATTAATGCAATAGGTAGTATGTCAAAATGGTTTTTTGGTACAATGGACGAAGACGATAGACAAAATATACAAACGCACTTTTTACAGACGAATGACACATTGAACCAACAAATCAAAATAAACAATTATTTCAGTTCAGCTATAGAGCATCTCAAAGAAATTGTTAAAAGTGATAGAGTAAAAATTGAAAAAGAACTTAATTCTTTTAATAAATTTATGTATGACGAATATAAACAAAATTTATACTTAGACCAGTATACAAAGATTCAGTTATTAAAAAGTAAAATTGAGCAAATACAAGAAAATGTTGTATCAGCCAAATATGGAATATTACACCCAAATATTTTAACTAGTGAAGAAATAGTAAAATATAATATTGATTATAATAAGCTTAAGTATCTACAATTAGGCACAGCCATTTTAAATAACACCTATCTAATATTCGGCATTAAAATACCTAAAAACTTTGAATATGTAAAAATAAGAAAGGTTATTCCAATACCTCTTCTTCTTCTTAATTGGCGCTATAACGGCTTACGCGATTTTGGCCGAGTTTAACAAAGCGCGCCAGTCGTTTCTTTCTCGTGCTAACCGGCGCCAGTTGGACACACCAAGTGAAGCCAAGTCCTTCTCCACCTGATCTTTCCAACGCAGAGGAGGCCGCCCTCTTCCTCTGCTACCACCAGCTGGTACCGCATCGAATACTTTCAAGGCCGGAGCGTTTGTATCCATTCGGACGACATGACCCAGCCAACGTAGCCGCTGGATCTTTATTCGCTGCGCTATGTCTATGTCGTCGTAAAGCTCATACAGCTCATCGTTCCATCGTCTGCGATATTCGCTGTTGCCAACGTGCAAAGGTCCAAAAATCTTACGCAGAATCTTTCTCTCGAACACTCCAAGCGTCGCTTCATCGGATGTTGTCATCGTCCACGTTTCTGCGCCATACGTTAGGACGGGCATGATGAGAGTCTTGTAGAGTGTTAGTTTTGTTCGTCGAGAGAGGACTTTACTACTCAATTGCCTACTTAGTCCAAAGTAGCACTTGTTGGCAAGAGAGATTCTACGTTGGATTTCAAGGCTGACATTGTTATCGGTGTTAATGCTGGTTCCTAAATAGACGAAGTCTTTTACAACCTCAAAATTATAACTGTCAACAGTGACGTGGGTTCCGATACGCGAGTGCGCCGACTGTTTGTTTGAAGACAGGAGGTACTTCGTTTTGTCCTCGTTCACCACCAGACCCATTCGCTTTGCCTCTTTATCCAGTTTGGAGAAGGCAGAACTAACAGCGCGGTTGTTAAGGCCGATGATGTCAATATCATCGGCATACGCCAGCAATTGTACGCTCTTATAAAAAACTGTGCCTGAGCGATTAAGTTCTGCGGCTCGTACGATGCTCTCCAACATCAGGTTAAAGAAGTCACACGACAGCGAGTCACCCTGTGTGAAACCTCGTTTGGTATCAAACGGCTCGGAGAGGTCCTTCCCAATTCTGACGGCGCTGCTGGTGTTGAGCAACGTCATCTTACATAGCCGTATTAGTTTTGCGGGGATACCAAATTCAGACATCGCGGCATACAGGTAACTCCTTTCCGTACTGTCGAATGCAGCTTTGAAGTCGACGAAAAGATGGTGTGTGTCGATTCTCCTTTCATGGGTCTTTTCCAAGATTTGGCGTATTGAGAATATTTGGTCGATGGTAGACTTTCCAGGTCTGAAGCCACACTGATAAGGTCCAATCAGTTGGTTGACGGTGGGCTTCAGCCTTTCACACAATACGCTCTCTAGAACCTTATAGGCGATATTTAGAAGACTAATCCCGCGGTAATTGGCACAAATTGCAGGATCGCCCTTCTTATGGATTGGGCAGAGCACACTTAAATTCCAATCGGCAGGCATGCTTTCATCCGACCATATTTTGCATAGGAGCTGATGCATGCACCTTACCAGCTCCTCGCCGCCATGTTTGAATAGCTCAGCCGGCAGTCCGTCGGCGCCCGCGGCTTTGTTGTTCTTTAGCCGCGTTATCGCTATTCTCACCTCGTCATGATCGGGTAGCGGAACGACAATTCCGTCGTCAACGATTGGGGTATCGGGATCTTCACTTTCTCGGTGACATGCGCAGCTGTCACTATTTAATAGGTTCGAGAAGTGTTCCCTCCATAATTTAAGATTGCTCTGTACGTCGGTCACCAGTTCGCCGTCTTTGTTCTTACAGGAAAACGCCCCGGTCTTAAAACCTTCTGTAAGCCGCCGAACTTTCTGGTAGAATTTTCGGGCGTTGTTCCTGTTGGTCAGCATCTCAAGCTCTTCGCACTCACGTATTTCGGCCTCTCGTTTCTTCTGTCGGATAATACGTCTCTCTTCCTTTTTGAGCTCTCTGTAGCGATCCCACATGGCTCGCGTTGCGCCCGATCGCAGCGTGGCTCTATAGGCGGCATCCTTTCTTTCTGCGGCAGCATGACATTCCTCGTCGTACCGATTTCTTCTTCGGCGGCGGTACGTAGAGAACGAGAAATGTTGCTCCATTGTTCGTGGATGCCGGTTTGTTGGGCAGTACTCTCTAAGAGCAGGAGTGAGAGTCGAGTGGCGAATCTTCTGGCTGTCTGTTGTGATTGCAGCTTTTCGAGGTCGAACATTCTTTGCGTAGGTAGATGCACGTTTTTTGCTGCACAGAGGCGCGTGCGCAGTTTGGCTGCAACAAGGTAGTGATCCGAGTCAATGTTGGGTCCTCGGATCGTACGTACATCTAATACACTAGAAGCGTGTCTTCCATCTATCACAACATGATCGATCTGGTTTCGCGTTTTTCGATCAGGGGACAGCCAGGTAGCTTGGTGTATCTTTTTATGCTGGAATCTGGTGCTGCAGACTACCATGTTTCGGTCCCCGGCGAAGTCGATCAGCCTCTGTCCGTTACCGGATGTTTCGTTGTGTAGGCTGAATTTTCCGACTGTGGGACCAAAAATTCCCTCCTTGCCCACCCTGGCGTTGAAGTCGCCAAGCACGATTTTTATGTCGTGGCGGGGGCAGCGCTCATAGGAACGTTCCAGGCGCTCATAGAAAGAATCTTTGGTCGCATCGTCCTTCACTTCCATCGGGGCGTGGGCGCAAATTAGCGATATGTTAAAAAAACGGGCTTTGATGCGGATTGTTGCGAGACGCTCGTCCACCGAAGTGAACGACAGTACTTGGCGACGAAGTCTCTCTCCCACAACAAATCCGACACCGAATTTGCGCTCCTTTACATGGCAGCTGTAGTAGACGTCGCAAGGTCCTATGGTTTTCTTTCCTTGCCCCGTCCATCGCATCTCTTGGATGGCAGTGATGTCAGCCTTTACTCTCACGAGGACATCAACCAGCCGGGCAGAGGCACCCTCCCCATTAAGGGACCGGACATTCCAGGTGCATGCCCTCAAATCATAGTCCTTAGTTCGTTTGCAGGGGTCGTCATCAGTATAGGGAGGTCTCATCCGAGGCTTTTTTAAAGTTTTCATTGGGGGCGATTTTTAAGTGGCGGGTCCCAAACCCAACGCACAACCAGCTATCCTGGAATGTTTCGCCTTCTCACTTTAGCTCACTCCCGAACGGGTGTTCGGAAGCTACCCAGAGGATACGTGGGCTAATCCCGGCCGTTGTGAGCTGCTTGAACCATATGTAGAAGAATCGTCCTGGCCACTCCCAAGTGAATGGCGATCAGTAACTTTCCCCACTTGCGTGGACTTCTACACATGGAACCATCCTACCTAATAAAGAAAATAACGAAATAGAAGCAAAAATAGAAGAAATATTCATTTATGCAAATAAAACTTTATTATTTGAAGAAAATAAATCTTTAAAAAGATTGAAACCAAGTAAACACTGTATATTAAAACAAAACTGTCACCTCACCAGAAATAAGGATCTAGAAATTCTAGCCATAGACGTAAAAACGATTATTGTTAAAAATGCTGTAAATTTACAAATGAATCAAACATGTAATAAAGAGAAACCAATTATGAACGGAAACTATATCATAAGATATAATAATTGTTCAATTAAAATTAGTGACTACTATTTTTCAAATTATATCGAAAACATAGAAGAAAATATTGAAAGTGTAAAATATGAAGACATTCGGAACTTTACGAAAAAAATTACATTCGATGAAATATTGGAGGAAAATAGATCAAATATAGAAAACATTTTTAAATTGAAAATTCATAGTAAAATCTCACATATCTGCAATGTACTAAGCATTATCATAATTCTAATAACTGTCATTGTTGTCATCAATAAACACAAACGTATAACTATTAAATTAAATACCCGAATTCAGGAGAATTCTAATCTAAAAGGGGGAGTAGTTACATATGCACATAGACAGGTAAAGGAAAATGATAAGTTTGCAGAATTTATCAGTCAAATAAACCAAACAACAGGAAAGTAATATGATATCATTTCCGTTGATTTCCCAATATTTCATCGAACTCAAAAATAAGCATTTTAATCAATAAGCATTTTAATAAAATAAGCATTTTAATAAATAAGCATTTTAATAAAATAAGCATTTTAATAAATAAGCATTTTTGTTATTAAGCAATATAATATGTTGAATAAGCAATTATGTATACAGTTGTAAGCTTTCGTTAAACCTAAAATTAATTAATAAAGTTAGTCTGTGACTGAAACCTTCTGGTCAAACAACTGTCTTGCATTTTTTAAAAACCCCTTTTCTTAAATCAATTATAAAATTTGCGCTCATCGAACTTACTTTTCAACAAATCAATTGTAGCTTGTGCTGTGTGGCTTGTGGCCCCGTCTTGTTGAAACCACATGTCGTCTAAGTCCATACCATTCAATTGCGGCCAAAAATAATCGTTTATCATGTCGCGGTATCGATTTCCATTCACAGTAACGTGGCGATCGTTCTCGTCAACGAAAAAATTTGGGCCAATTACGCCGCCGGCATGTAAACCGTGATTTTTTCGGGATGCAACGGTGCCTCATGAATCACGTGTGGATTGCTTTCTGCCCAGTAACGCATATTTTGCTTGTTGACAAAGACATTGAGCCAAAAGTGAGGTGAAGATGATTTTTTGGCCGTAATGCTCTTAAAGTAGCAGCAACAGAACGATTATTTGCATAAAAATTTACAGGATTTGCAATCGTTGCTCAAGTGTGTAGCGTTCCATGATGAAATGTATACTAATGTTTACTAAAGTTTACAAATGACAAGCGAAAAATAAAAAATATTACGTCGTTCGCCCTCCCTATCGGAAAAAAGTTGAAGCGCACCTATTGAAAAACGCCTTATATGCGTGTTTGCTTTTGCACGTCCATATGGACGATTTTTCATAAGCAGAGATTCATTTGATTTAGCTGAACGACTATATTGATTTTGTAAGGAAATCCTGTCGAATTATATTATTAGTATATGTTCATTTAAGTTCTTCTTACCAAATAAATATTATTATCCTTAAGAAAATTGAAACACTATTTTTTTAAATTTTTATCAACAAGTAAGTTAGCTACTCATATATAGTATATATTGTATATATTACAATACTATAAATAATAGGTATTTATTGTACATTTCCTGAAATGAAAAAAAAAAAATTAAATTGTGAAAGCACGAATTACGAAATTGCTCTCATATTATAACAATTTCTCACACGACTTCGATATTGACATCGATTAAGTCATTGCGATGTACCTGATTTTTAATACACTAATCTCAATCCATCGTGATTAAGTGAAAATTGTAGTGGTTTAAAAATCTAGGCTACCTGAAAAAGAAGATAAAAGGAAAACCTGAAAGATAGAGAAAAATCTGAAAGATGGAGAAAAGTCTGAAAGATAAAAAAATCTGGAAAATAGGAAAAATAAAAATAAATTAGTACATATTAGAATAAACAATAAGAAAACCGCTGGTTTTACTTACCCTAAGGACCTGTGCAACTCACCTTGTTGGACCCTGACCTACAACGTACGACAATCTTTTAGTTTATCGTTGCGCTTCTGACACCTAACTTGGGTATTTTCTTGCCGTAAAAGCCATTTTGCATTTTTGAATAGAAGTACATATATCAAAAAGTCGAGTAGCTTGATGCGATGATCTTGACATTCGGCAGATATTGCGAACCAATGGGGAAATACTTCTTCGGTTTTTTGTTTTATAACGGGCAACATTACATTGCGAATATTACCTACGTGAACATATTTTGCAAAAAGCTGACGGTACCACATCATCTGACGGCGACACACTTTGAATACCCTGTCTTCAGGATTCACTAGTCTCAAATCGGTGTCATCCGTGAAATTTGTAGACCTTATCAGGGCTTCGGAATGCTTTAGCTTTAATTAATTTTTGGTAAGTACCATAGCCAGTGTAATAACGCTGCACCTGTACCTCAGCTATATTTGGTTCTCCGGCAAAATTCTCATCTGCTACCTCTATATTTTCTAAAATGAGTTGTCATTTAGCGGTTCTCCTACTTCTTCCTCCAGATGATGATCCTCAGTCCCTAGGTAGGTAGGTAGGGTGGTTGTCAGAAATACACACTTAGACCTTTCGCAGGTCCATCCGGTAGCTTTAATAAACGAGCAGTTTTAGATGGGCTATATCCGCTACATCGGTTAGAAATACTGTATCGAGAGTGTGCAGCCTTTTCATAGCTAAGCTTTCACACCCACATAAAAGGTGTCTGACTGTTTCGTCTTCTTCTGTATTAAGACAGCTTCTACAGAAATCAAAGAACGGGAGTCCTAACCTTCTAGCGTGGCTGCCTATAAAACAATGACCAGTTAAAACCCCTATCATTTTTCTTATAGCTTCTCTGTTAAATCTTAGCAAGATCTTCGATCGACCGCTGTTCCAGTTCGGGCTTGTCTGTCTGCTTAGTTCGCATGTTGTGAGGTTTTGCCAGATTGTATTTACCTTTTTGATGGTTTCCCTGTCTATAAGTAATTTACAAGTGGCTATAGGCATGGGTATCAGCGCCTTATCCGGTTTGAGATCGAGCGTTGTACCGGTTCTTGCAAGTTCATCCGCCTTGCAGTTTCCTGCTACATTCCTGTGCCTGGTACCCAGATAAGCTGCACTTTGTAGCACTTAGATACGTCATTTAGTAGTTTAAAACATTCTAGAACTGTTTTTGACGAGGGCGTTTTAGACTAAAGCGCTTTTACTGCCGCTTGACTGTCCGAGTAAATGAAGACTTCATTTGTGGATAATACCCTCATTTTTATTACCCTAAGTCTCTCTTTTATGGCCGTGACTTCCGCCTGAAATACACTGCAATGATCAGGTAAGCGAAATGATTGGCATACTCCGAGTTTGTCGGAGTAGACCCCTCCACCTACTTTGTTGTCCAGTTTTGAGCCATCTGTGAAGATGTTTAAATCATTTTTTTTATCAATAACCTCGTTATCCCATTCCACTTTGGAAGGAAATACTTTGGCAAAGGATTTATTTAAGTTGATGTCTTTGGTCTTACAGAAATCTGTAGTGCCAGGAATGCAAGGGAATTTTTCTAAAATTGAAGAGTGCCCTCTTTGGTTCGTTCTGAGTAGGCCGATTTCTCTTAGTCTGAGAGCTGCTTTGGCAGCTGTTTGCTTACCGAATTACTCTATTGGTAAAAGGTTAATCATAATACTTAGTGCATCTGTGGGTGTGGTCCTAAGGGCCCCGCAGATGCAAAGACTGGCCAATCTTTGTACATGTACCATGGTTCTTTTAATGTATAATTCATCTAAAGCCTACCACAATACTAATATGCCGGGGAGAGACCCCAACTTAGTCCTATCAGCTGTTCACAAGATTATAGTGCTATTGTCGCTTTTTTTACTCTATCTTCGAAATTTGCCTTCCAACTTCTGTCTAGTATTAGATTTAAGTAGCGGACCTCATCACTAAATGACGGTGCCGTTCCACCTAGAGTCGGGGGAGCTATATTTGGAATTTTATGTATCCTGGTAAACAGGACGAGTTCAGTTTTATTGGGGTTGACGCTTAGCCCATTTGCTTTTGACCAGTTTTCAACCATGTTTAGTAAATCTTGCATGACTTCTATAAGTGCATTGCGAAATTTCCCTCTTACTACCATTGCAACATCGCCCGCATATGCTACGACGTGTTGTCCTCTCTCCGCTAGGCTATTTAGCAAGGAGTTTAATGCTAGCACCCATAGGAGAGGGGACAGCACACCGCCTTGAGGTATTCCTCTGCTAACTTTTTTCTTGATCTCAGAGATCCCGAAATCCGTCAGTGCCTCTATTATGGTATCCGGTAGGATGTTGTTGAACGCGCCCTAGAAATCAAGGAAGGCTACCAGTGTGAATTCTTTATCATAAATTGAATTCTCGATTTCTGTAACAAGTGAGTTAAGTGCTGTTTCAGTAGATTTCCCTTTAGAGTACGCATGTTGGGAGATACTAAGCTTATTAGGCCTGATGTTAGCCTTAATATGCTCTTCTATTATTCTTTCTAATGTTTTTAGCAAAAAAGAGGATAGGCTAATTGGCCTAAAATCCTTAGGTATTGTGTGTGAACTTTTTCCCGCTTTAGGAATAAAGACAACTTTTACTTCTTTCCATACTGATGGGACACTTTTAAGTTTCAGAACAGCCTTGAATATAGCCGTTAACCACTTCATAATATAATTGAGTGAATGTTGTATTTGGGCCGGGAATAATCCATCTGGACCCGGTGATTTAAATGGTTTAAAGGTGTTCACTGCCCAGGTTATCCTAGATTCAGTGATTATTTCTTCAATGTCAGAATTAGGTCTTTCTGTACTATTGTTGATTAATACGTTAGATGATTCGTTGCTGGGAAAGTGTGTGTCCACTAGCAACTTCAGAGTTTCGTCACTCGAGATAGGCCAACTCCTTTGTCACAGTATTTCCTTCCAAAGAGGAATGGGATAACGGGCTCATTGTTAAGATAAATGACTTAAACATCTACACAGATGGCTCAAAACTGGACAACCAAGTAGGTGGAGGGGTCTACTCCGACAAACTCGGAGTATGCCAATCATTTCGCTTACCTGATCATTGCAGTGCATTTCAGGCGGAAGTCACGGCCATAAAAGAGGGACTTAAAGAAATAAAAACGAGAGTATTATCCGCAAATGGAGTCTTCATTTACTCGGACAGTTAAGCAGCAATAAATGCGCTGGAATCTAAAACGCACTCGTCAAAAACAGTTCTAGAATGTTTTAAACTACTAGATGACGTATCTAAGTGCTACAAGGTGCACCTTATCTGGGTACCAGGTCACAGGAACATCGCAGGAAACTGTAAGGCGGATGAACTTGCAAGAACCGGTACAACGCACGATCTCGAACCGGATAAGGCGCTGATACCCATGCCCATAGCCACTTGTAAATTACTTATAGACAGGGAAACCATCAAAAAGGTAAATACAATCTGGCAAAACCTCACAACATGCGAACTAAGCAGACAGAAATCTATAAGAAAAAACAAAGAATCTATAAGAAAAATGATAGGGGTTTTAACTGGTCATTGTTTAATAGGCAGCCACGCTAGAAGGTTAGGACTCCCTTACTTCGATTTCTGTAGAAGGTGTCTTAATACAGAAGAAGAGGAAACAGTTAGACACCTTTTGAGTGAGTGTGAAAGCCTAGCTATGAGAAGGCTGCACACTCTCGATACAGTATTTCTAACCGATGTAGCGGACATAGCCCATCTAAAACCAACGAAGCTCTGCTCGTTTATTAAAGCAACCGGATGGTTTGAAAAGGAACACGTGGAGTAAGGATAAGCTCCAGTGGTATCATAAAGGACCTGCCGAAGGTCTAAGTGTGTCTTACGACAACCACCCTACCTACTTACCTACCGAGGCCAACTCTTATCCAGTTTTTGGAGGTATCCGGAGGAATAGTGTTTTTTTGAAAGGATTTTACGCAGGCTAGAAGCCTCTACGGTTCCTTCGATTTCTCCACAGAACGTTCTCCAACCAGACCTTTTCACTTTCCTAACTTCTTTTTTGTAAGTTCTTAGCTTACTATAATATCAGTCCCAGTCTTTACTCTCTCTTGTCGTTTTCGCTCTATTAAACTATCTTCCCCTTATACTTAATTATAGGACAGGCCTTATTTAGCGCAGTTCTACAAACCGTAAATAAGGATTTGTACGTGTTCGTTCAGTTATTCTCTATCTTCAGTAGTGATATTTCGGGAATTAGGAAGTCTTTCCTTAAGTTCCCGTTTATATATTTGCCAATTGGTCTTTTTCAAGTTCCTGCTGGCAGGCGGGGCCCGGGGCTGTTTCCCCCAAATTTTATTTCTATATAGCGATGATCGGAGTAAGAGTGTTCGTTCAGAACCCTCCACTGAGTCATCTTTCTGTAGAGGGTGTGACATGCCAGCGTAATATCAAGAACTTCTTGTCTATTGCGCGTAATAAATGTGGGTTCGTTGCCTTTGTTACACACTAAAAGCTTACTACATATAATATAATTAAAGAGAGACTCACCACGTTCGTTTGTATCCGAGGTCCCCCAACGGTATCGTGGGCATTGGCGTCACCTCCTAGAACTAGTTCGCGGTTGTATGCTTTGCAGTCTAAAGTCAGTCCCTAAATTCCAGTCTAAATTAATATCATCATCATCTTCGCAATTATTGCCTTTGTTTTCGAACCGCTGTCGTAAAATTTTCATAGATATCAATCGCGCAACTATGTACTGCACTTCGTGTGCTGTGGGATGAATATTAATACCCTGACTAGCTCGGACCCGATAAAAGAAATTTTCTAGACAATCTTGGTTTAACTTTCCAAGGAAAATAAATTTTAAATTTTGATACTGTTGAAAAAGTTTCTCGCACAATTCCACCATTGATTTTATTGAAGTACGGAAGCCTTGGATACATTTAATAATAGAATATGTACGCATTGTAGACATTGGACTAAAGAACTCGAAGTAAATCTTTCAACTTTGCCCCTATCATCCCGCTTCAGAGGAGACCTTAATGGATTTGTTGACTGGAAATGCTTTGGATCGAGTTCATCAAAAAGATCATCCATTTCTTTAATGTATGCAAGATGTATCAAGTTTTCGTCATTACCAAATGAATTTTGACTACACATCATGTCGATACGTGACGCTACCGAATTGCTCAATACTTGTGTTGCGCGTGAAACGCTCATTTTTTAGAAAATGTTTGGGTAAATATGAGCCTCCGTCAATTTTGGGCAAATTTTAAAGTTGGAATTCTTTTGATCAATATCAAATAACTTCCTAATGACCTTAAAGCTTGCAGTGCCATGAGCGGTTGGAATATCATATTTCATAAATACATTACGGATGGACTTTATGAGATGGCAACAGTCAAACATACAAACAATTTTATTGTTTTCGTGAATGAAAATAGTGTCAATTTCAGAAATCTTTAATTGATTAAATAAAGTTATATTCGCGGGCCCTTTATCGCAAATCATAACTTTTATATTCAGCCCAATTTTCGTCATTGCGGATCATCTCAATTTGATGTAACTCTGCACCATTAAAGCCATTTTTGGAAATATACGAGTAGTAGGAAAATACACTTCCACTTAGAGCACAACCCCTTAACCATAAAAAAAAACAACATTTGTTCCCTATTTTGCTTTGACGTTGGCCTTCCCCATGGTCCACAAACCCATGAATTATATCCCTACTTTTATTATAAGTAAGATCCGGCTTGATGCTAATTTCATCAAATAATAAAATGCATATGCGTTCTGTGCCGGACATTTTGCTAACAATTTTGCTTAAATTGTTAACGACTTTGGCATCGAAACCTGGAACAACATACCTGATGGGGCGCCAACGCAAAAGAGATGATTTGTGTGGTAAACAAAAACCTAGATCGTCACGCATAAAAGAATATGCTTTAGTGGACATATATGTAGTTCAAATTTTGTGCCAATGCCTTTTCGTCCTCATTATACCAACCTTTTTTGGTACTGACGATCATTTTTTGCAAAAGTTAAGGCATCGCTGCTACAACTTTCTTTCGCAATTATTGCACGTTTCAACAACTCAGACTATTTATTTTTTAGGTCATTATTTTCTTTTTCAAGCTCCTCAATACGTTTATTTAATTTGACCGCGTTGCTCTGATAATAGCGAGCAGACTGAGCAAACCGTTCGCGAGAGGGTGTGGTTTCTAAGTCCACGCAGATCTGATTACTATACTAGCCTGCCTGTTTTCCTCTAAATTTTCTTCTACTTGCTTAACTACCCTACTATAAGTTGCAGTGACGGGCGGGCAAACCCAATCAGAACCAGCACTAGGCGAGCGACTTCTATTAACTGGCTCTAAATTGAAGCAAGGAACAGCCCCTTTCAAAAGTTTATATTTTGTAACCAATGTGGGTTCAAAATGGCGTTGGCAAATAAAAACCCTGTCAGTGCTTGACACTTGCACGTTGCAAGCCAAGGCTCAAATCTTACGGGTCTCTTCGTCCCTAGGAAACGCAAAAAGTATAGCTTTATCCTTAGGCACGCAGCTCTCGATACAGCAGCTCCTTTTTTTCTTTTTTTCGGTCCATTTGTTCGGTGGAACATCATCATAGCCTAATTAAAATTTTTATTTTTATTTTTACAAAATTTAAATTGAGGTATATTCAGTATAATCATATACATATATAAAACTAGAAACCGCACCCTCCGGAGATTTATAGTTTTCAAGTAATTTATTGTTAAAATTGTGTAATTTAGCGAAAGGATATTGTTGTTTTGAATACAAGTATAAAAATCAGTAAAAATACGTTTGTGACCATATATTTTATGAATTGAAGTAAAATTTAGAACAAAATATATGGGCATTTCCACAGAAATGTCAACCGAAGCCAAAAAATTCAAAGTATATAAAATTATGTTGTTTTAACATATTTTTATAGGGAATCTATCAAATGTAACTAATGTAAACAAATTTTACATTTGTACATACCACATTTTGAAATATTCGAATGCAAAGTCGAACCAGTGCAAAAGTTCCGTTTTAAACATTTCTGTTGCATGTTTTGTTTTGATTAATGATCTTGATGAGATATATTATGCCGTGACATTTGCGTTTTTAAATCTCGGTTTATATGTAAAGAATGTAAGAAAAATGTAAAAGGAACAATGCGATTGCCAATTACGGTAAATTTTTTCTTTGATTTACCGTATAACTCGATGTCGCGTGCGACATTGAAAAAGAACATTTGTTATCAGTGAGTCGAAGGTATTTGTACAATTTGCATCAAATATTAGTAGCAAATAGATATTTTTATTGCTAATTAAATACCCAAAACTTTGCGGGAAAATAATCAGCGCTTTGCTCTTTTTACTTATTTAAAGCTTGTAGCGTGCGACATCGTAAGTGTAAAATGTACTGATTCAAAATAAATTTTCGTTCGAAAATATCTTTATTAGTATACATATGTAAATACAAAATATAAAATTTTTGAATGTAGATGAGTAAAAACGGCGGCGAGAAAAATAAGGCGAACTGTAAACGGTGGAGAGAAAGGTTAAAGGATGATGAAACAAAATTACAAAACTATAAATTAAGAAACAAGGAAAGAATGCGGAAAGCTAGACATACGTGGAGAGCACTGGCTGAAGGCAAAGAAGATATAATTCAAGAAAAACGGAAATATGATCGCATACGACAACGAGAGAGGCGCCAAAAACTCTTAGAAAATGGAATGTCATATGCACGTCAAAGCCAAAACGCATCTTACGAATGTAGACAAACCTTGGCGAAAACTGTTAAAAAAGTGGAGAAAGCGATGCCAAAAGACATGCACAGAAGGCTAAAAGTTCTTGAAGTCCTGGTAAAAAAATATAAGCAGTTTAAAGAAAAGAAAAACGTTAACCAATCCAGCAGAACCGTACCAGAAAGCCTAATTAATGCCATCAATGCTTTTTATCAGAATGATAATATTAGTGTGCAAGCTTCGGGAAAGAAAGACGCCATTATAATTGAAGGCAAATTAGTAGCTAAGCGTTTTATGTTAATGACTAGTAATGCCAGTTCTCACGGAAAGGGAGCCGTTGATGGAGTTGGAGCCGTGATTAAAAGAAAAGTGTGGCAAATAACAAAATCTAAAAACGTTGTTTTACCAGATGCACTATCGTTTTATCAATGTGCACAAAACAACACAAATGGAATTAAAATGTATTTTATGCCATCTGCTCAAATTGAAAATTTGCCTCTTCATTATAAGTTGGACGAAATATGGAAGGAAGTCAAAAATATTCCAGGTATATCCCAGTTGCATTCGTTTTGTTGCGATGGCCAACAGTTTGAAGCAGCTAGGACTGCATATTCCATTAAAAGAACTTTATTTGACATTAGTAATACTATTCTCAGTTAAGTTAGTTTCCGTTCTTTGTTTTTACATAGTATTGTATATAAGATTAATATACTTATTTTTGTTTTTCTTTATTGAAGATATTTTGTTAAGTTTATAATTTTGGTTGTGAAAATAAATATATTGAATATATTAAAAATCATTTATAATCATCTTTTTCATGTCTAATTACATAAAAAGTAAAAAAATAAACATAAAAAGTATGATGGAACAAAATGTCGCATGCGACATGTCGCATTTGCGTTCTCTGATGACTGTAGCATATTATCAAATTCCATTACATGAGGAAAGCAAGAAGTTCACAGCGTTTTTGACGCCTGAGGGGTTATACGAGTATAATGTAATGCCATTTGGACTTCGAAATGCGCCAATGGTATTTCAGGAGATGATTATTCAACTTGTACGTGGTTTGAGAAACCGAGACAAAATTATAAGCAACGTTGACGAGGTTATAATTGCAACAAAGAATGTTAGTGAAGGTATTGATGTCCTAGCCAAGTCTTTGGAGGCAGTACGAAATACTGGTCTCACGCTAAAACCAAGTAAATGTACTTTTATGTCAAGAAATGTTAAATTTTTAGGCCATGTCGTAAGCAAAGATGGTATTAAGCCTGGTGAGGAGAACACAAAATCAATTAAAGCTTTTGCTCAACCCACTAATGTAAGTGAAGTCCGTCGATTCCTTAGCTGAACAGGTTTTTTCAGGAAGTTTATACCAGATTATGCGAACATATCACAGCTTTTGAAAAATTAAAACATGAACTTTGCACTCAGCCGGTGTTAGTTTTGTTTGACGTAACAAAGAGCCACGAAGTACACACCGACGCTAGTTCCGTAGGAGTGCTGTTACAGCTAGAAGGCGAGAACTGGAAGCCGGTGCACTATTACAGCAGACGATGTAATGCAGCTGAGTCTACGCATCCATCACATGAATTAGAAGTATTGGCGATCGTAGAGACACTTGAACGATTACGAGTTTATTTAGTCGGTAATTTAGCCGGAGTTTATTTAGTAGTAATTTGATTTTACTTGTAAATATCGTCCTGGGTCTAAGATGCAACACGCAGACTCACTTAGTCGAGCGCTTGTTGAAATATCGAAAAGTACAAACACTGTTGCAGAAAAGGTATCGAAACTTAACCGAGGCACCACAATTGATGATTGGATTTACTCAATGCAACTCCAGGATGAAAATTTAAAACGAATAAGCGATATAATTACAGGGAAAGAAACGTCAGATGAAGCTACAACTAAGCAAATGAAAACCGATTATACGATGCATAACAGTCGATTATTTAGGAAGGCTAAAGACGAAATGAAATTGGCAGTACCAAAGGCAGTAATATGGCGAGTTGTTAATTCATGTCATGATCACTCTGGATATTTTTCTTTAGAAAAAACATTACAGCGACTATGCAAACATTTTTGGTTTCCACGCAGGAGGAGGAATGGCCAAATAATTCCCGTAATGTGGTAACAAAATACACGCCTAATGAACTTGTGTTTTATTTCAATCCTAGAGATGTAATATAAGTTAAGCAGAAATAACTGCTGGCCACCTTCATACATGGATATGCTCTCTGATGTGTTCCTACCAGCGAAGCATACGACTTTACAGCGCTTCTACAGTTGCAATGCAAGTGTGAGTCGACTGCTGTGAAAGCGAGTTCAGTTAACAGCGAACAGCACACGCAACTTGCAGTTACAATGAAAGTGTGAGGCGACTGTTATGAGAGCGACCAGAGCAATTAACAGCGATGAGTAATAAAGTGTGAAACTCACTATTTGTCCAATTAGAATTTGTAAATGGGAGTTCTGTTGAAAATGGATCTTTCTTTTTAGCAGAGGACTCCGGTGGTAAAGGTTGTGTTGAATAAAGTTAATAATTTTTATATTATAAAAAACTTATAATTCTATAATTGGCGCCCAACGTGGGGCTAGCAAAAAATCAATAGCCTCAATTTTATTAAAACTTCGGATTTCAGGAAATACTGAAAAACCCCGAAAAACTAAACCTAAGACGTGGATATTGCTGTTCGCTGACCAAAAAGGAACCCGTCCACAGAGGAGCTTAAACCACGTTTTTCATTTTACTTTAAAATGGATGCTTTGGGACGAAGGCATGAAAACCTAACCATTGCTGAAAAAATCACTAAGTTCTACCAATTTTTGAAACACCTGCTGTGGTATCTTACGGCTTTGGCTGACCTTTGAAAAAATAATCTTTATAGATGTAACAAACTAAACCACGTGCTTAGAGAAAGTAAATTACGTAAGTGACTTGCTCAGTGCCTTTTTTTCTTAATAAATATATTTCAATACTATGATCATCATTGGAATTCAATGTATTTTTGAAACTTTTTTATAAATCTAACTGGATTTGTGATTGAGATAGGACGGCATATTATTATACCGGGTTTTTGCGCGGCCAATACTTTAATGTGCGACGTAGATTTAGAGAGCCTTTTTAATAGTTTAGTTCTGAATGATAAAGATCAACCAAAAATGAATACTGAGGAGTTAACTGCTACAGTAACAGCTGCGGTATCAGCCGCCTTAAGTTCACAAAAAGAGGAATTCGACAAAAAGTTGAACGACATCTCAAGAAGATTTACAAGTACGTCGACAGCGTGGAGAGTTTCGAAGAGGTTAGGATTTCAGGTACCGTGCGTTGCGAGGAAACTCTTGACCTAGTTAAATCTTTGCCTGAATTCGATGGTAGGAAAGAGACTTACGTCTCATGGAGGCAAGCCGCACATACGGCCTATAAATTATATGAACCTTATGATGGAAGCGCTAAACATTATCAAGCAGTGGCCATAATAAGGAATAAAATTAGAGGCGCTGCAGATGCTGTTTTAGCGTCTTTCAACACTGTTCTTAACTTTAAGGCTATAGTGGCAAGATTAGATTTCACGTACGCTGATAAGCGGCCAATATATTTAATTGACCAGGAGCTAAGTACCTTGAGGCAAGGAAATCTGACAGTATTGAATTTCTACGACGAAGTCGAAAGAAAGCTTACGTTGCTTACCAATAAAACTATCATGACATATGAAAGTCACATAGCTAACTCAATAAATGATAAATATAGGTTAGATGCATTACGTGTTTTTGTCTCTGGTCTTAGGAAGCCCCTTTGCGATATACTCTTTTCCACTCGTCCAACAGATTTGCCTTCTGCTGTGGCACTTGCCCAGGAAGTAGAAGCAAATCATGAACGATACATGTTTGCATCAAACTACTCTAAACATCTTGAGGACAAGGACCAGGGTCACCCTTCAGTTAAGAGAATAGATGAGACCAAGAACAACCAAATAGAATCACGTAGCGGTCATAAAAACCCCTACTTCCAAAATAGACAAGAAAAGCGCAATCTTTCGAGTACTAATAGAGATCAGGGCACTGAACCAATGGACATAGATCCATCCACATCTCGTCTCCGCCGCTCAACGAAGTTCGAGCACCACAATCCCACAGGAAATTTTTTACAACAAAATAAGTCCCGAAATATACAAATCTCTAATTATCGGCAAATCCCTTTTGATACAGGCAATCAAGGTCAACAAATTAAGCGACCTCTTGTATCAGATAGAAGTACTGGTCCAAAAGTCCAGAGAATCCACCACATATCGGATACATCGGAAGATGTAGAAACAAAAACTACGTACGATGGTATTGTGGAACTCGAAGTCGAAGAAATTAATTTTTTAGGGAGGGTGCCCAGCTCCCTTGGGTCAAACGAACAATAGGAGCTGAGGGCAAAGAGATAAAAATGTTAGTGGACACAGGAGCTTCAAAAAGCTATATAAAACCTCTTACTGAATTAAAAGGCACTGTGAGTTTAACGAGACCGTTCGTAGTTAAGTCAGTTCACGGCGAGAGCAAAGTTGGGCAAAAATGTAAAATTAACTTGTTTGGCATAACTTCGGATTTTATAATATTACCAAACTTGATAAACTTTGACGCGATAATTGGGCTTGACCTGCTAACGCAAGTCAATGCAGTCGTGGACCTTCAAAAAGGTGAAATAGTTCATGATTTTGGAATTGAAAAATAATTTTTTATAAAAATTGACAACATTAATGCTTTGAAAGTTCAACAGGAAAGCGTACCTCTTGCAATAAGGGGGGATTTTTCAAATATGATTAAAAAAAGATCATAGGCATTCGCCGATCCCAACGAATCTCTGCCCTATAACACAAATGTAGTTGCTAGGATTCGTACAAAACATGAAGAACCGATTTATTCTAAGATGTATCCATATCCAATGGGGGTAGTTGACTTTGTTAACAATGAAATAAAAGAGCTTTTACGAAATGGTATTATAAGACGATCTACGTCTCCCTACAATAACCCCATTTGGGTCGTGGACAAGAAGGGCATTGATGAGTTTGGCAATAAAAAAAAGCGTCTCGTGGTAGATTTTCGCAAACTGAACGAAAATACCATTGACGACAAATACCCAATACCAAATGTCAATTCGATTTTATCAAATATGGGACTTGCACAATACTTCACAACCCTTGATTTGAAGTCTGGGTTCCACCAGATCGAGCTCGCTGAGCGAGATAGGGGAAAAACGGCCTTTTCCGTTAGCAACGGAAAGTATGAATTTTGTAGGCTACCTTTCGGATTAAAAATCGCTCCGAGTATTTTTCAAAGAGCCATAGACGACATCTTAAGGGAAAATATAGGAAAAAGCTGCTTCGTTTACGTGGATGACGTTATTATTTATTCCGAATCTAAAGAACAACACATTAAAGACATAGACTGGGTCTTGAAGAGTCTATATGACGCTAACATGAGGGTGTCAGTCGACAAATCCAAATTTTTTAAAACTGAAACAGAGTATCTCGGATTTATTGTATCAAGGGGTGGCATTAAGACGTGTCCAGATAAAGTTAGCACAATGCTAAACTTCCCAACCCCCGAAACCTTGTACGGTCTCAGGTCCTTTTTAGGATTAGCAAGCTATTATAGATGTTTCGTGAGAGACTTTGCCAGTATTGCCAAACCATTGACTGATATTTTGAAAGGGGAAAATGGAAGAGTCAGCGCTTACAGATCCAAAAAAGTGAAAATACTTTTAAATTCAAAGCAACTGCAAGCATTTGAGACACTTAAAAAAATTTTAGTATCGGAAGACGTAATGCTCGCTTACCCCGATTTTAAAAAACCATTTGATTTAACTACAGATGCGTCTAACCATGGCCTGGGTGCTGTTCTTTCTCAGGAGGGCAGACCAATAACTATGGTTTCCAGAACCCTAAAAGACAATGAACTTCACTTTGCCACTAATGAAAGGGAACTTTTGGCCATAGTCTGGGCACTAAAAAACCTTCGTAACTATCTTTATGGTGTACGCCAGTTGAATATTTTTACTGACCATCAACCGCTAACGTTTGCGGTTTCTGACGGAACCCAAATGCAAAAATTAAGCGTTGGAAAGCATTTATCGACGAACATAATGCGAAGCTTTATTATAAGCCTGGAAAAGAAAACTACGTTGCCGATGCTCTTTCGCGTCAGCAAGTCAATATGATAGATGAAAATATGAACTCAGATTCAGCCACGATTCACAGCGAAGGATCGTTAACGTACACCATTGGGGTAGTTGAAAAGCCTGTTAATTGTTTTAGGAACCAAATAATTATTGAAGAAAGTGAGTTTCCATCAAAACGAACTTTCATTATTTTTGGGAATAAAACTAGACACTGCATACAGTTTTGTGACAGAAGCACGCTCTTAGGTACTATTCAGGACATTGTGAATACCAATGTAGTTAACACAATCTATTGTAATTTATCCATACTAGCCTACATTCAGCATGGCTTGGTACAAATGTTTCCAAGTACAAAATTTAGATACACTAAAACATATGTAACGGACATTTTTGACCCGAATGATCAGCTGGAAATAATAGCTACGGAGCATAATCGTGCACACCGTGCAGCACAGGAAAATGTTAAGCAAATCTTGAGGGACTACTTTTTCCCGAAGATGGAAAAGAAAGCCAAAGAGGTTGTGGTAAACTGTAGGATCTGCTCTAAATCGAAGTACAATAGGCAGCATCGGAAACATAAAATAGAAGATACACCCATCCCACTATACTCAGGAGAGATCCTGCATATTGACATTTTTTCTACCGACTCAAAGTATTTCTTGACTTGTGTAGACAAGTTCTCAAAATTCGCAATCGTTCAGACCATAGCGTCGAGAACAATTTTGGACATAAAGCCCCAATTAATACAAATTTTGAACATTTTTCCAAAAGCAAAAATTATTTATTGTGACAACGAAAAATCGTTGAATTCAAACACTGTCAGAAAACTTCTTTCTAATAATTTTGGTATTAATATCGTCAATGCTCCACCTTTGCATAGCTGCTCCAATGGTCAGGTAGAGAGGTTTCACAGCACTTTAATTGAAATTGCTAGATGCCTGAAGTTGGAAAGATGTATTGATGACACGGTGGATCTAATCTTGCTGTCAACCATTGAATAAAACAAAACAGTACATATTGTTACTAAATTGAGGCCAGTACACATATTTAGATCCACCATTGATTAACCGAATAATGAAGTATCTGAACGTATTAGATGTGCGCAACAAAAAGAGCTCACAAGTCACAACAAAAACAGAACAGAGCGCGTTTTTAAAGAAGGAGATAAAGTAATGGTGAAAAGAAATACTAGACTAGGTAATAAGTTAACACCACTTTATGAGGAACATACAATTGAAAAAGACCTAGGTAGTAAAGTTTTAATTAAGGGGAGGGTGGCCCATAAAGACAATTTGAAATAAATACTAGTCTGGCCCCATTTCTTCTTTGAAACTCCAATAACAGAAACCTAGGCATATTACAAAAAATTAAATTTTGATACAACGAATTCTATGGTGACTTGGTAACTGAGCATTTCACGAATATTCATTTCCACTATGTAATTCTGTACTTTGAAATTTTTGTTAACTATAATGAAATGGAAATTTATGTTAAGTTATAACGATAGTTAGTAGTTTTAAGAAAACCCGACTTGGCTTTGAAATGTTTGTTAACTATAATGAAATGGAAATTTATGTTAAGTTATAACAATAGTTAGTAGTTTTAAGAAAACCCGACTTGGCTTTGAAATGTTTGTTAACTATAATGAAATAGAATTTATGCTAAGTTATAACGATAGTTAGTAGTTTTAAGAAAACCCGACTTGGCTTTGAAATGTTTGTTAACTATAATGAAATGGAAATTTATGTTAAGTTATAACGAGTTTTAAGAAAACCCGACTTGGCAACCACGTAATTGCAACTTACTCACAAATACCAGCATATTAGAGCTCTCATGGATTTATCATACCGCTGCTAAACTGCTATTAAATTTCACAATGCTCGACCACTCATCATCGTCGTTCTCTCTATCTCAGTCATTAACTTGTAACTCATTTCTGTTCCAATTTATGTATGGGTCTACGGAACTAGTGCCAAAAGTAAAGATGACTCAACCATAACCATACAAAATTATAACTCAACCTATTATATGTGCAACACTGTAATTGCTCAGAAGTTTATGCAATAATATCGTCGTGATAACTTACCAAACCAATCATACAAATGAAATTAATTTTGGCATTATTGTTGAGGATCGCGGACGTCCCTCATTTAGAAGGAGAGAAGCTAAGCAGAAATAACTGCTGGCCACCTTCATACATGGATATGCTCTCTGATGTGTTCCTACCAGCGAAGCATACGACTTTACAGCGCTTCTACAGTTGCAATGCAAGTGTGAGTCGACTGCTGTGAAAGCGAGTTCAGTTAACAGCGACCAGCACACGCAACTTGCAGTTACAATGAAAGTGTGAGGCGACTGTTATGAAAGCGACCAGAGCAATTAACAGCGATGAGTAATAAAGTGTGACACTCACTATTTGTCCAATTAGAATTTGTAAATGGGAGTTCTGTTGAAAATGGATCTTTCTTTTTAGCAGAGGACTCCGGTGGTAAAGGTTGTGTTGAATAAAGTTAATAATTTTTATATTATAAAAAACTTATAATTCTATAATTTATACAACCAAATGATACAAGCTATAAACGATGATGATAAAGGTAATCCAGATATCGAGGTAAAACGTGATGATGCAGCAAAAAATGTCATGGCAGCGAGAAATAAGTGGAAAGAGCGTTATGACAAAGGACATCAAACTCCAAAGAAATATGATGTTGGTGACTTAGTGGTCATTGGTCATGTTTCAAATGCAACAGGTCCCCCCATAAGCTGGATCCCGCATTTAAAGGAGCATATATTGTTACGAAAGTACTTAACTACGACAGATACATTATTGAAGATCTATCAGACTCAACGCATACACAAAGACGTTATTGCAACATATGTAGTGTGGATCACATAAAACCGAGGTGAGCATTAATTCCTGAACTTGATGGTATCGACGACGACGATGATTCGCCCATGCTGGACGAAATGTCAGGAAATGCCAAGCTGTCACCGACAGTTTGTTTGTGAGAGCATTGAGGGCATTCGCTGGTTGACGTTAAAGCAGAACGGTAGTCAGTTCGCTGAATGTACAAATTGGATATTCCCGATACCCGTATACTCATTTTAATTAATTATAAGTTTCAGTTTAAGTTTGTAAAAGTTTTATAAAATATAAATTTTAAACCAGAATAAAAAACAAATTGGATATTCCTGACAAATGCAGCTTTGAAATCGACGAAAAGATAATGTGTGTCGATTCTCCTTTAATGGGTCTTTTCGAAGACTTGGCGTATTGTGAACATTTGGTTGATGGTGTACTTTCCAGGTCTAAAGTCTAAAGTTGGTTGATGGTGGGCTTTCACACAATACGCTCGCAAGAACCTTATAGGCGATATTTAGAAGAGTAATCCCTCGGTAATTGGCATAAATTGCAGGATCACACTTATGGATGAGGCAGATCACCTTTAAATACGAATCGGAAGGCATACTTTACAAGCGATGCATGCACTTTAAAGCCATGTTTGAATAGCTCAGCCGGCAGTTCGTCGGCACTCGCGGATTTGTTGTTCCTTAGCCACTATTTGGCGCTATTCTCACATCATCATGGTCAGGTAACGGATCGACAGTTGACCAATTTCGTCCCAATTATTTTTTCAAGCTCGCTGGAATCCGACTTTTTCTTCGGCGGCGGTACGTAGAGAACGAGAAATCTTGTTACATTGCTCTTGCATGGCGGATTGTTGGGCAGTACTCACTGAGAGCAGGAGTGAGAGTCGAGTGGCGAATCTTCTGGCTGTCTGTTATGAATGCAGCTTTCAATATTGAACATTCTTTGCTTAGGTAGATGTACGTATTTTGCTACACATAGGCGTGTGCGCAGTTTGGCTGTAACGAGATAATGATCCGAGTCGATGTTTGGTCCTCGGCTCGTACGTACATCTAATGCACTAGAAGTGTGTCTTCCATCGATCACAACATAATCGATCTGGTTTCGTGTTTTTTGATCAGGAGACAGCCAGGAAGCTTGGCTCCCTGTCGCTCATAGATGGGATATTTGGTCGCATCGTCCTTCTCTTCCGTCGGGACGTGGGTGCAAATGAGCGAGATGCTAGAAAATCGGGCTTTAATGCGGATTATTACGAGGCGCTCGTCCAACGTAATGAATGGCAGTACTTGTCGAAGTCTCTCTCCCACAACAAATCCGACACCGAATTCGCGCTCCTTTCCGTGGCAGTGATGTCAGCCTTTACTCTCACGAGGACATCAATCAGACGTGCAGCGGCACCTTCCCCACTAAGGGACCGGACATTCAAGGTGCATGCCCTCAAATCGTAGTCCTTAGTTCGTTTGCAAGGGTCGTCATCAGTATAGGAAGTTCTCATGCCAGGCTTTGCACATCTTTTCATTGGGGGGGATTTTTAAGTGGCGTGTCCCAAGCGCGGCGCATAACCAGCTATCCTCGGATGCTACTGGGTGGTGGGGAGCTACCCAGAATACTTGTGATAATCCTGGAAGTTATGAGCTGCTTGAACTATATGTAACAACTCCCAAGTGAATGGCGATCAGTAACTTTCCCCAATTGCGTAGACTTCTACATATGGAACCATTCTCCATATGTAGTTTATGTGAATGTTTTATATTGATAGATATATGTGAAATGCTCAGTTTAAAAGTCATCTCTAAATAATTTAATGTAGCACTTTTGCATTTTGTAAGGTAGGTTTTTATTATTTAACTTTTGTAGAAAATCGAATCTGAGTTGTTATTGTACGTAGATAAATTAATAGTTATTTCAAATGGACAACCCTCCCTTTAACTAAACTGTAGTCCCTAAGTCTTTCTCAACTATTGGTTCTTCATATTTATTTAATTTATTTCCAAGTCTGGTATTTCCTTTTACCATAACCCGATCGTTTTTTTAAATACACTTTCTGTTTTGTGCTTATTGTAAGTTCTTAGTTCCAATTCCGGCGCATGACTTATACGTTCTGATATTTCATTAATCGTATCGTTAGACGTTGCTCTTAATATATCCTCTTTTTAGTCACTGAATGTATTGTTTTGTTATATTATAGTTGACAACATATAATAATATAGTTGACAGCAAGATTAAATCCTTTGCGCCATCAATAAATCCTTCTAACTTCAAGCATCTAGCAATCTCTACTAAAGTACTGTGAAACCTCTCTACTTGACCGTTAGAACTGCTATGCATTAATGATTTCGGTGCCGAAATTGTTAGGCAGAAGATGTCTGACAATGTTTGAATTCGGCGATTTCTCGCTGTCCCAGTAAATAATTTTTGCTTTAGGACAGATATCTAAAATTTGTATAAGTTGGGGTTTGTGTTCACAATTGTTCTCGACGCTATGGTCTGAATGATCGCGAATTTGGAGTACTTGTCCACACATGTTAGAAATACTTTGAGGCGGTACAAAAAATATAAATATGAAGGACTTCTCCCAAATATAATGGAACGGGTGTCTCTGCTATTTTATGTCTTTGATGACGCCTATTGTACTTCAATTTTGAGCAAACCTTACAGTTTACCACAATCTCTTTTTTCCATCTTTGGGAAAAAGTCGTATTTCAAAATTTACTTAACACTTTCCTGTGCTGCGGGATGTGCGCGATTGTGCTCCGTAGTTATTATTTCAAGCTGGTTATTTGGGTAAAAAATGTCAGATACATACTTTTTAGTGTATCTAAATTCAGAATTTTGAAACATCACCTAGTCCATGTTGAATTTATGCAGGATGGATAAATTATAATGCAATGAATGCGTTGACTACATTAGTGTTCACAAGATCCTGAATAGTATCCAAAAGTGCTTTTATCACAAAATTGTATAATGTGCCTTGTTTTATTTCCGAAAATGATTAAGGTTCGTTTGGATAGAACTTCAACTTCCTCAATAATTATTTGACTTACAAACTTTCACAACAGGCTTTTACACTGCCAGTATGGTATAAGTTAAGGACCTCTCGCTGTGAATAGTAGCTGAATCTGAATTCAAGTTTTCTTCCATATACCTATATATAATAAAGCGTTTTTCAGTAAGAGCGGTTCGGCCACACGAGCGCGGCGGCCATTCGACCAGTCCATTTCTGGAAATAATGCGCTCATCGAACTTACTCTTCAACAAATCAATTGTAGCTTGTGCTGTGTGGCTTGTGGCCCCGTCCTGTTGAAACCACATGTCGTCTAAGTGCATACCATTAAATTGCGGCCAAAAATAATCGTTTATTATGTCGCGGTATCGATTTCCATTCACAGTAACGTGGCGATCGTTCTCGTCAACGAAAAAATATGGGCCAATTACGCCGCCGGCATGTAAACCGCACCAAACAGTGATTTTTTCGGGATGCAACGGTGCCTCATGAATCACGTGTGGATTGCTTTCTGCCCAGTAACGCATATTTTTCTTGTTGACAAAGCCATTGAGCCAAAACGGGATGGCTTGTTAAATGGACCGTAAAATGGCCGTAATGCTCTTAAAGTAGCAGCAACAGAACGATTATTTTCATAAAAAATTTGCACGATTTGCAATCGTTGCTCAAGTGTGTAGCGTTCCATGATGAAATGTATCCTAATGTTTACTAAAGTTTACAAATGACAAGCGAAAAATAAAAAAAATTGCGTCGTTCGCCCTCCCTATCGGAAAAAAGTTGAAGCGCACCTATTGAAAAACGCCTTATATAGCTTCACATTGTGTTCGTCTATGCTTTCCAACGTTTAATTCTTGCGTTTGGATTTCTGTCCAATGCCGCAAACGTTAGTGGTTGATGATCGCTAAAAATATTTAAATGTCGTACGCCATACAGATTGTTGCGAAGGTTTTTCAGCGCCAACACAAGGCCAAGTGTTCCCTTTCAGTAGCAAAATTAAGTTTGTAGCAAGGCTCACATACTTAATATTGTAAGTGCTTTATAAATTACACTAGTCTACAAGGAAAAGTATCCGAAATAATTGAAACTAATATCTGCTTCTCTGTCCATGCAAAATTCGGATTGATAACTAAAATTAATTTATTAGTTTGAGTTTTCGAGATATCCTAACCTAAAAGTGCAAAAAACCCCATTTTTGCCCATATTTGAGGTTATGTAGCCTTGCAGATGTTTTCTTTCACCAAAATTAAAGGATGGCATCTTTAAATACAATCCTTCTTTTTTCAAATGGCGTTTTGCTTGCTCAAATATCATTTTTTTTCGCAGAGATATCGCATTTTGAAATTTTCATGTTTCGAAATTTTCCTACACCTGAAAATCGATTAAGATAACATAGACATGATATAGTCGATTACTAATTTTCTTGGGTTTGAGGGCCTGAAATATATGGATTAATAGTATGTAAATTTGGAGTTTGTGGGAAAGCCTGCTTGCGGTTATGTGGGTTAGCCTGCTCGCGGTATGATAGGGGTGGTTTCTAGGGGTTAGGGCTGTGTATGACTCGGTACCCAAAGGTTAGATAGTGTAGGGATGTGGTGAGTCAGCACACTTATGGTGTGAGACAAAATTTTAAGAAAAATAAGACTCAATTCAAGAAAATTAGTAAGCGACTATATCATGTCTATGTTATATTATCTTAATCGATTTTCAGGTGTAGGAAAATTTCGCAACATGAAAATTTCAAAATGCGATATCTCTGCGAAAAAAAATGATATTTGAGCAAACAAAACGCCATTTGAAAAAAGAAGGATTATATTTAAAGATGCCATCCTTTAATTTTGATGAAAGAAAACATCTGCAAGGCTACATAACCTCAAATATGGGCAAAAATGGGGTTTTTTGCACTTTTAGGTTAGGATATCTCGAAAACTCAAACTAATAGAGCAATTCTGAGGCCAGATTTGGATTCAGCGCATCATAAACCTTCGGAAATATATAGTCTGGTTTCTGGGTCTGAATGTTGGTTAAATTTTGTCGGCCTGTGTTATTAGTGTATTTGTTTCTATATGGCAATACCTTCTACTTGTTAAGATTTAAATTAAAGTTTTTCTTATATGGCAACGCCATAAAACTGTAATAACTACAATACTATATGTCTGTTTTGGACTTTTAAATTTGAATTGTATAACATATTTTATAACAGGATTGCCTTTGCCTATAAAAAGCTTGCGCGGTCTTGGAAAGGGAACATTTCGATTGGTAATCGGCGGTGGGCAGAACTAACTTGCTTGCCAATGACTACTTTTGTATTGTGCACACCGTTGGCTGGCCGTTACATGGGGATTGTTGTTACCATATCTATACTTGCAGTCTGGACAGCGTTGGCTGGCTTTATTCCATAGACTTCAAAATATTACAATCAACTGATGGTAAGTACTTGAATTAGGAGCAGAAAAGACAGCTCGACAGTGTACTTCATAATCAAGCAGAAGGGTTTGGAAAAATCGACGAACCGATTCCATGCGCAAAGCACAAAATTGATACGAGTGACCATGAACTTATTTTTAGTCCACCTTATCGACTCTCTTTTGCGAAAACCCGTGAGTTAAGATGTGAAATTCAAAATATGATTGAAAGCGGCATTATCGAAGAATGTGAGTCCCTATGGGCATCTCCAATAATCATAGTACCTAAGAAGGATGGTGGAATAGTGTTTTTGGGTTGATTATCGGAAGATAAATGCCGTAAATATACCAGACAGGTGCCCGTTGCCTCGCATAGATGCTATTTTGCACGCTGCAAAGAGCTCAAAGTTTATGACAATCTTAGATCTCCAAAGCGGATACTATCAAATCAAGGTGCGAAAGCAAGATCGTAATAAAACATGTCTCATTACACCGTTTGCCACATTTTGCTTCAAACGAATGTCATTTGGGCTGCGGAAAGCCTGCAACGTTTCAATGCCTTATTGACCGCTTTAAAGAAGTAGTTCCAAAAGTGAAACTCCTAGCTGATATAGATGACCTTATTGCTTGCTCACCATCTTTTATGCAACACATCGAGGATCTCCATAGCGTTTAAGGCAAGCTATGCGAATTCAAGCTCCGTATCAACAATATTAAAAGTAGATTTTGCTGTGAAAACATGAGATATCTTGGTCATATCCTACAATGGGATGGTATATATGTGGAACGAATGCAATGAGTCAGCGAAAAGAGCCTAGAAATAGGAAAGAACTTATATCCTTTATTTAAACATATTTCTGGTACAGAGGATTTATTAAATAATACGCAGAAATAGCTTAGTCACTACCTGATTTAACAAAAAAGAGTGCTATATGGTGTTGATCAGAAAAGCAAAAATCCTTATTTAATGTTCTGAAAGCTATGTTCGCATCAGCGCCGATCTTAAACCAGGCTCAAGACAACATACCATTTGTAGTTAAAACAGATGCCAGTGCATGTGCGTTAGGTGCAGCTTTACTACAGGGGGAGGGGAAAGATGAGCATATCATCGAATACGCTAGCCGACTTTTAACGAACGAAATTATTACACCACTGAGAGAAAAATATTAGCTATTGTATATTATGGGCTTATTCCAATTTCCGAGGATGTATCAAGGGAGCTGAAATTATACTAATGATTGACCATCAGCCATTGAAATGGTTGCTTACGATGAAGTCGCCAACAGGACACCCCGCAAGATGGTCGTTGCAAATACAGCAATATATCTTCCAAGTGGAGTATATACCCGGCAATTTTTTAGCTGACATGTATCTCGTCCGCCATACAATGCAGATAATCACACTAATTCCCGAACCTATATTTGTACTTTTCATGTCGACGTACTTAGAAGAAGTGTGACAGAAATACGTGAGGAGCAACTCAAGGTCGAGTACATCAAAGAAATAATATTATCTTTGGAGTCGCAAGATGACTATCTGATGCTTGGACTAACAGAGAATATGTTTTAAATGATGGAATACTCTACTGTTATAATAGCGGCACAGAAGATGCACAGCTTGTGGTTCCTACACATGAACGCAAACTGATTCTGAAGAAGTACCACGACGAAGATTCAGCTGGCCACTACGGTGTAGCACGCCCCATATCTCGTACTGCTAATCGATACTATTGGCCAGGTATACGCACAAAAGTCAGTAAGCATATAAGAAGCTGTATTGAATGCCGACGATACAAGGCGGCCAATATGAAGCCAATGGTTACGTCCTCTGATACTAAAATGTGTTTTAACGTTTCGAACGCTCTGTGTTGTTGTGTGTTTAAGAGTATTTTAATTTTCTTAGATTTATAAGCGCTGAATCGAAGAGATTCTCACCTTTTAAAATATTAGTCAAGGGCTTACCTATGCTGGCAAATTCTTTGACGAAGCATCTGAAGTAGGTTGGTAATGCTAAAAAGGACCTTAACCTAAAAGACCGTACAATGTTTCCGGAGCGGCGAAGTTAATCATTGTGTTTACTTTGTCAGAGCAAGTTTTACTGCCACCCCTTGATACAATAAATCCGAGATATTCGATTTCGTTTTTAAAAAATTTCGATTTTTCAACTGATGTTCACATGTTAGTACCATGGAAACTATTCAATACCAAGTCTATGTCTTTAATATGTTGTTATTTTGTCTGTGAATAAATTATAACGTCATTTACGTAAACATAACAGCTTTTTCCTATTTGTTCCCTAAGGATGTCGTCTATAGCTCTTCGAAAAATGCTGGGAGTGCTTTTTAATCCGAATGGTAGCCTACAAAATTCATACTTTCCATTATTTACGGAAAAAGCAGTTTTCTCTCTATCTCGTTCTGTGAGCTCAATCTTACGAAAACGTGACTTCAAATCGCGAGTAGTAAAGTATTTTGCGGGTCTCATGTTTGATAAAATCGACATAACATTTGATATCGGGTATTATATCGTGAATGGTACTTTTGGTCAGTTTACAAAAACATACTACTAGACGTTTCTTTGTATTTCCTTACTCATCAAAAGCCTTTTTGTCCACGACCCAAAAGGGGTTATTGTATGGAGACCTGGATGCTGTAGTAAAGCCATTCCGTTCAGTTCTTTTAATTCGTTATTAACAAAATCTACTACCCCCCTTGGTTACGGATATATTTTAAAATAAATCGGTTTTTCGTAGCTACCGCACATGTTTCATATGCCAGAGATTCCGTTGTTATACCAAACAAATTATTTTACATTTCTCCCTTACTTTGGTTTCGCCATGAATTGACTTAACTCCGAACTAGTTGAGTATACAACGCCTTTTAACTCAGTAAATGGCTTAATATAGTTTTTTGAAGCTCCTGCATCTATATACTAACACTTTTATCTTCCTGCCCACAGTTCCTATTGATCTTCTTGCACAAGCTGGGTACTTCCCCTATAAAATTAAGTTCTTCTTCAATATCTTCGACTTCATGTTCTACAATATTATCATAAAAATTTGTTTTTACTGTAACCTCAATTGTATCAGAAATCTGGTAGAGTCTCTGAACTTTTGGCCCAGTGTTCCTATCTGATATGGGCGGTGGCATGACTTTTTGACCTTGGTTGCTACCATTTAATCGATATCACCGATGATTGAAGCTTTGCAAATTGCGTGGCTTATTTTGTTCTAAAAAATTACTCATGGCATTTTCCTGTTCAAACTTTCCTGAGCGGCGGAAGCGAGATGTCCATTGCTTCAGCACGTTCTTCTCTACTTTTACTATCATTATTGAGTTTTTCTTGCCTTTTTTGAAAGTGTGGATTTGTGTGACCAGTAAATGTTTCCATTTGGTTGTTTTTGCTTTCATATACTCTTCTACTTGAAAACGGACCACGGCCGCTTTCGTCAAAATGCTGTGAATAGTTTGCTGCAAAAATATATCATTCCCTCTACCTCTGGGACAAGTGCCAAAGCAGAAGGCAAATCTGTTGGACGAGTAGAAAAGAGAATGTTGCAAATGGGCTTTCTAAGGCCAGAAACAAAAACACGAAGTCTATCCAGCCTATATTTCTCATTTATTGAGTTAGCTATAACGCCTTCATAAGGCATGATAGTTTTATTGGTAAGTAATGTGAGCTTTCTTTCGACGTCAGCGTAGAATTTCAAAACTGTCAGACTTCCCTGTCTCAAGGTACTTAGTTCTTGTTCGATTAAATAAATTGATCGCTTGTCTGCGTAAGTGAAATCTAATCTTGCTATAATGACCCTGAAGTCCAAAACAGGGTTGAAGGAAGCCAAACCTGTATCTGCAGGGCCTCTAACTTCATTTCTGACGATTGCCACTGCTGGAAATTGCTTAGCGCTTCCATCATACTGCTCATACAATTTATAGGTCGTATGCGCGGCTTGCCTCCGTGAGAAGGAACTCTCTTGCCTACCTTCAAATTCAGGCAAGGATTTAACGAAGTCCAGAGATTCATTACAAAGCACATGATCTACAATCCCAACCTTTTCTACGCAGCCGTATCAATAGCAGTCAATTCCTTAGTATTCATTTTCGGTTGAACTTTTTCCTTCAAAACTAAACACTTTAATATGTAGGCTTGTTAATTCAGAGTCACTACCTAAACTAATTATATCACGAAGAAAAATCTCCTGTTTAATAATTTGCCTTTTTCTTCGGGTAATAATTTAAGTATATTTTTTAAATCAGACTATGAAATGCATGGAATTCCAAAGATGACCACAACATTTGTAGGAATTAAAACAAATAGGTACAGAGCCAAACAATTGCATAATTGATTTTCTTTAAACACGTGGTTTGATTATGTTCTGTATATGCGTTAATTTTGCTAAAGGTCAGCCAAGGTCCTTTATATGCCTAAGGTAGGTCGTCCAAAATTTTTACGGTAATATTCAATGAATTTTACAGCAACAGGATTTCTGCATTTGCGTCGCTTCATACAACACTGACCAATGTAAACCAAAGCGAAAAACGTGGTTCTTTTTTTTATTTTCTACACCATTGACGTCCGCAGATAGTATTAATTTCGTTGTACTTTTTAAACTCTAAATTTTACTATACGAATTCATAGTTTTTTACGGAATGCGTTTTTTAATAGAATTGAGACTTTAAATTTTTAGCAAACCCCACGTTGGGCGCCATTTATAAAAAATGTATAATATAACGGTTCCATATGTAGAACTCCACGCAAGTGGGGAAAGTTACTGATCGCCATTCACTTGGGAGTGGTTACATATGGTTCAAGCAGCTCACAACTTCCGGAAGCAGCACAAGTATCCTCTGGGAAGCTTCCGAACATCGGTTCGGGAACGAGTCACCGTGAGAAGGCGAAGCATCCAGCATTGCTGGTTGTGCACTGGGTTTGGGACCCGCCACGTAAAAATCCGACGTAGAATCTCTCTTGCCAACAAGTGCTACTTTGGACTAAGAAGGCAATTGAGTAGTAAAGTCCTCTCTCGACGAACAAAACTAGCACTCTACAGGGCTCTCATCATGCCCGTCCTAACGTATGGCACAGAAACGTGAACGATGACAACATCCGATGAAGTGACGCTTGGAATGTTTGAGAGAAAGATTCTGGGCAAGATTTTTGGCGATGGAACGGTGAACTGCATAAGCTTTACGACGACATAGACATAGTGCAGCAAATAAAGATCCAGCAGGCACGTTGGCTGGGTCATGCCGTTCGAATGGATACAAACGCTCCGGCTGTGAAAGTATTCGATGCGGTACCACCTGGTGGTAGGAAAGGAAGAGGAAGGCGTCCTCTGCGTTGATCAGGTGAAGAAGGACTTAGCTTTATTTGGTGTGTCCAACTGGCGGCGTTTAGCACGAGAAATACCTGGCACGATTTGTTAAACTCAGCTAAAATCACGTAAGCGGTTATCCCGCCAATTAAGAAGAAAAAGAATCAAAAGAATTCACAATAATATTGTAAGCTTTGCAACCGTAGTGATCTCCATTTAGAACTCCCATTAAACAATTCTAATCGGATGAAGGTGAACTTCACACTTAATTGATCTTTGCTTTTAATTGTTCTGTGCGATCTCACAGCAGTCGATTCTCACTTGCATAGCAACTGCGAGCGACACGTATGATGTCCGCTGTTAACTGCATTCGCTCTCGCCGCAGGCGGCTCATACTTGCATAGTAACTACAAGCGATCCGTATGATCTTTGGTGTTCACTGCATGGGATGTTCACTGCCATGGGATGCTGTAGAGTCGTATGTTTATGATTCTCGCTAGTTGGACAGCAGAGAGCATGTTCGTTAACGTAGGTTGCAGGCTGTTATTTCTGCTTAACTTACATACAACACCCGACACTTTGTGGATCCCCCAATCATCGTCGCGATGCGGACAAAAGTTTTTTAATTCAATGATTGGCTAACTGTAGCATTAAGCATGGTGTCGCGGGTCTGTTCCACATACGAGTAGCACTGCTGTCGTTTTATTAAAAAGCTTTACAACTTATACTGTGTTTTGTATTAAGCTTGGATAGTTCACATTCCTGTTCGAGAGCAGACTTTCGCACATCCAACTTCCGTGGAGGATTCCACCAAAGATGATAGATTCCTAGGTTTGGTCATCCGAAGTAAGCTTGGGAGAGTAACTTCGGTTGCCAAGTCATCAGGGAGAGAGTTAACGGTCTCATTTTGGCCACACCTTTGCATTTTGTAGATTTTGTGTTACTAACCTTAAAATCTCTCAAATATGTGAAATTTGGCCTACACATATTTTACATCACTGCGATTCGGAGCGGAAGCAAAGTCATATGACAATCACAAAGCTTGGAAAATGTTTGCTTCTGATAATAAAGGGTCCGCCATATGACTTTACGGAATTACAAATGCTATATAAAAGAAACTACTCAATATCTTTCCAAACTGTTTTTTTTATTTTGAAGTACAATCCTTCCGGTTAATGATAGAACACAACTTCATTCATTGGACTTTGTACGGCGTCATACCAAGGTCTTTACGCAAAATTCGTCTCAATGATGTCTCCGAAATGTCCAATTGTTGAGAACGACGGTGAACTGATGTTCCTGGTGATTCACGAACACCCTCGGCCACAGCAGCAATATTTTCGGGTGGGCGCACGGTTTTTGGTCGGTCATGCGTTGGTTTGTCAATAAGCAACCCAGTTTCTCTTACTTTTTTCGCAAAGTAACGCACATACGCTTCATTCGGTGCTTTTCTTCTTCCCATTGCCGTACGTAATTTTCGTACACATTCTGCAACATTACCATGATTTTCAAAGTAATGCCGCAATATTTCTCACCGTTCTTTGAGCCTATACACAACCATTTTCGTTCAGCGGAGGAATAAAACTAATTTTCTGTCAAATCAGATGACAGCTAAGTGTTACCATTCTTCAAATAATACCTAGTTCAAATCCGTAACGATAGATGGTGGGCCCTATAGAATACACGACCATCGTTGTTTAAGCGTTTTACACAAATTTATCAGTCCCGATATCAGAGGATATGTAATGGCGGCTAACTAATCATATCTTAATCAATTTAAGTTTTCAGAAAAAACTTTTGTTTAAGTTGAACAAAAATAGCAATCGACTGTTGATTCGTCGGTTCAGTCCAATATATTGGGGTACCAAAAAGCATTTTTTTTAATTTTCCTAAGACCAAAAACCAAAAAAAATTGAAACCATTTCGTTTCAATAAAAGTTCAAAAGATATCAACTTTAAAAATTTTGTTTCCCTGATATAAAAACAGAAATATCAAAAATAAGTTCGTTTCGTTTATTTCAGAAAATATGGTGTGCGCAGTTATACGATATATATACCTATATATTTCGCACATTATATTCCGACTTAATTTTATTGGTGTTTTTTTGTTGGGAATCTTGTGTTGCTCTTTCACCCTGGAAAGCTGCTGCTACTTCTTTTGCTAATGAAACTTTTCTAAAGCATAGTTGGTTGGTTGGTTTAGGGGTGACCCCGCATCGAATTTGATGAGAGATTCGATTTTTAGGGCCGAGAGTACTGAAAGATTGTCAATTGTTCTAGAGACTAGAAGAGCGAGTCGACTTCTGGCTAGACCAGGACAACTGCACTGCAAATGCCTGCTCGATACTTCCTCATCTTCGCCCTCGCAGTATCTGCACAGGTCGTTTTGAGGAACTCCGTGCCGACGTGCGTGAGTGCCCAAAAGGCAGTGGCCGGTGATAAGAGATATTACATGCCTTAGTTCGTGTTTCGAAAGACTTATAAGGGTTTTTGTCTGTTTCAGATTGTTGGATGGCCAGATTTGTCTGGTCGTAACGCAAGTAGTTTCCACTCGCCACCTCCGATCAGCAATGCTGAGAAATTCTCGATCAATGATCATTTTACATGTTGAGAGCGGAATGTGGACTAATAACATTTCATTGCGCAGCTCCAGCTCTTGCGAGCTCATCAGCTTTGCAGTTACCTTCGAATCCACTGTGACCCGGTATCCAGATAACTTGGGCAGGATTCTGAACACTTATTTCGTTCAGAGATAAGAGACAGGAGCGAACTACATCTGAGTGGGTATAAGAGGAGCTAAGTGCCCGAACGGCCGCTTGACTGTCCGTGAAAAGCGGATATCCTCTAGTGATATTCTCTTTTCTAAGATAGTTTTCGCAGCATACTAGATAGCGCATACTTCCGCTTGGAATACACTACAGTAGTCGGGTAATCTAAATGATAGATTGATGTGAGGGGAATTGGAAAAGATTCCAAATCCCACTTTACCGTCTGGTTTTGAACCATCTGTATATATAATCAGAGGGCCATCGATTTCGGTAAGATTTGTCTTCCATTCTTCCCTAGTCGGGAGTGAACAGGAGAATAGCAAGGGTGGTGATGGAAGACTTACATGATAGTTTATGTACTCTACACCGTTTTTCGAGTGCTGTCCACCAGAGAACAACACCTTAGAAGAGTTATTGTTTGCCCTTTTAAAGTTATTGTTTGCAGTGGAGGAGATTGTTGTTTCCTATTGAAGAGAACAAGATTTGTCTTTGCTGGATTCGCATTTAGTCCGCATTCGGTGCACCATTTTGACAGAATATAGATTGAGCGTTGCATGAGCTCAGTGAGGGTATTCAGGTGTTTGCCTGACACGCAGAGAGCAATATCATCTGCATAGGCTACAACCTTGCAGCCTGCTTTTTCGAGATTTCGAAGCAAACTGTTTACAGCGAAGTTCCAGAGAAGGGGTGTAAGTACTCCGCCTTGAGGAGTGCCTTTGACGGGGTATATTCTCATGCGGCTTAACCCAAGCCCTGAAGTGATTATTCTATTTCGGAGCATTTGTTCGATCATCTTCCGGATGGGGTAATTAATACCCAATCTGTCAATTTCGGACAAAGTAGCTTTGGGTTCAATATTATTAAAATCACCTTCTATGTCCATAAATGCGACAAGAGAGTACTCCTTATTGTGAAAAGAAGTTTCCACTGTTTGCACCAGTGAATAAGGTGCCGTTTCAGTCGATTTCCCTTTAGTGTAGGCGTGTTGTGCCTCAGAGATCAACTTAGGGTTTTGATTTGCTCATCTAAGACTTTTTCAAAAGTCTTTAAGCGAAAAGAGGTTAGGCTAATGGGTCTGAAATCGTTTGGCTTGCAGTGTGAAGTTTTCCCCGTTTTCGGAATGAATACTAGCTTAGATTTCTTCCAAATTGTCGGAATGTAAGAGAGATTTAAACACTTGTTAAAGATCCTTGTTAACCAAGGCACCAGAATTTCTATTCCTTCTTTAAGTTCTTCTGGAATGATGTTGTGAGGACCTGGTAATTTAAATTTTTTAAAACTTAGTATTGCTGTACAGATTCTATTAGAGCTGATTAGGTCTGATCTATTCCCATAATTACTCTGAAGAGTGCTTGGAAGTGCAAGTAAGTTGGCAATTCAGACTGGAAAGTGAGATTCTAGAAGTATTCTAAGAGTGTGGTCAGTTGAAGTAGTCCAAGTTCCATCTTGAGTCATGATAAAACTGGGAGAGACTGGGTTTGATGCAAGAATCTTGCGTAGTCTGCTTACTTCTGAGGTGTTCTCTAATTCTTGAGTGTATGATCGCCAGGATGTGTGTTTTGCACTTCTGACAGCTTTCTCAAAGTCTTTGAGACATTGTCGATATTCTTCCCATCCGTCTGTTATTTTAGATTGGCTTAAGAGTTTCCGGGCGGCAGCCGTAGCCGAATGGGTCGGCGGGCGACTACCATTCGCAGTTCACAGAGAGAACGTCGGTTCGAATCTCGGTGAAACACCAAAATTAAGAAAAACATTTTTCTAATAGCGGTCGCCCCTCGGCAGGCAATGGTAAACCTCCGAGTGTATTTCTGCCATGAAAAAGCTCCTCATAAGAATGTCTGCCGTTCGGAGTCGGCTTAAAACTGTAGGTCTCTCCATTTGTGGAACAACATCAAGACGCGCGCACTACAAATAGGAGGAGGAGCTCGGCCAAACACCCAAAAAGGGTGTACGCGCCAATTATATATATATATATATATATATATATATATATATAAAGAGTTTCCGAGTTCGATTGCGAAGTTCTGAGATTTCTGGAGTCCACTAAAAAGGTTAACGCTTACCTCCTGTTTTTGTCAGGGGACAAGATTGTCGTGCTGCGCTTTTACACGCCTTCGTTATCATGTTGACAGCATTTTCGATATCGTTTTTATTTTCCATTTCAAACTGCCTGATGTCAGGAAGTCTGTTGGCAAGATGTTGTTTATATTTGATCCTATTCATATGTTTTTTGTTAAGGTACTTCATGGGTTTCGCCGTTTCGGTTTTTTTCTAAAGCATACTTGTGCGGAGGATGGTTCCATGTGTAGAAGTCCACGCAAGTGGGGAAAGTTACTGATCGCCATTCACTTGGGAATGGCCAGGACGATTCTTCTGCATATGGTTCAAGCAGCTCACAACGGCCGGGATTAGCCCACGTATCCTCTGGGTAGCTTCCGAACACCCGTTCGGGAGTGAGCTAACGTGAGAAGGCGAAACATTCCAGGATAGCTGGTTGTGCGTTGGGTTTGGGACCCGCCACTTAAAAATCCCCCCCAATGAAAAGTTTGAAAAAGCCTCGGATGAGACCTCCCTATACTGATGACGACCCCTGCAAACGAAATAAGGAATATGATTTGAGGGCATGCACCTGGAATGTCCGGTCCCTTAATGGGGAAGGTGCCTCTGCCCGGCTGGTTGATGTCCTCGTGAGAGTAAAGGCTGACATCACTGCCATCCAAGAGATGCGATGGACGGGGCAAGGTAAGAAAACCATAGGACCTTGCGACGTCTACTACAGCTGCCATGTAAAGGAGCGCAAATTCGGTGTCGGATTTGTTGTGGGAGAGAGACTTCGTCGCCAAGTACTGTCGTTCACTCCGGTGGACGAGCGTCTCGCAACAATCCGCATCAAAGCCCGTTTTTTTAACATATCGCTAATTTGCGCCCACGCCCCGACGGAAGAGAAGGACGATGCGACCAAAGATTCTTTCTATGAGCGCCTGGAACGCTCCTATGAGCGCTGCCCCCGCCACGACATAAAAATCGTGCTTGGCGACTTCAACGCCAGGGTGGGCAAGGAGGGAATTTTTGGTCCCACAGTCGGAAAATTCAGCCTGCACAATGAAACATCCGATAACGGACAGAGGCTGATCGACTTCGCCGGGGCCCGAAACATGGTAGTCTGCAGCACCAGATTCCAGCATAAGAAGATTCACCAAGCCACCTGGCTGTCTCCTGATCGAAAAACACGAAACCAGATCGATCATGTTGTGATAGATGGAAGACACGCTTCTAGTGTATTAGATGTACGTACGATCCGAGGACCCAACATCGACTCGGATCACTACCTTGTTGCAGCCAAACTGCGCACACGCCTCTGTGCAGCAAAATACGTACATCTACCTAAGCAAAGAATGTTCAATATTGAAAGCTGCATTCATAACAGACAGCCAGAAGATTCGCCACACGACTCTCACTCCTGCTCTCAGAGAGTACTGCCCAACAAACCGGCATCCACGAACAATGGAGCAACATTTCTCGTTCTCTACGTACCGCCGCCGAAGAAGAAATCGGATTCCGGCGAGCCCGAAAAAACAATTGCTACGACGAGGAATGTCACGCTGCCGCAGAAAGAAAGGATGCCGCCTATAGAGCCACGCTGCGATCGGGCGCAACGCGAGCCATGTGGGATCGCTACAGAGAGCTGAAAAAGGAAGAGAGACGTATTATCCGACAGAAGAAACGAGAGGCCGAAATACGTGAGTGCGAAGAGCTTGAGATGCTGGCCAACAGGAACAACGCCCGAAAATTCTACCAGAAAGTTCGGCGGCTTACAGAAGGTTTTAAGACCGGGGCGTTTTCCTGTAAGAACAAAGACGGCGAACTGGTGACTGACATACAGAGCAATCTTAAATTATGGAGGGAACACTTCTCGAACCTATTAAACAGTGACAGCTGCGCATGTCACCGAGAAAGTGAAGATCCCGATACCCCAATCGTTGACGACGGAATTGTCGTTCCGCTACCCGATCATGACGAGGTGAGAATAGCGATAACGCGGATAAGGAACAACAAAGCCGCGGGCGCCGACGGACTGCCGGGTGAGCTATTCAAACATGGCGGCGAGGAGCTGGTAAGGTGCATGCATCAGCTCCTGTGCAAAATATGGTCGGATGAAAGCATGCCTGCCGATTGGAATTTAAGTGTGCTCTGCCCAATCCATAAGAAGGGCGATCCTGCAATTTGTGCCAATTACCGCGGGATTAGTCTTCTAAATATCGCCTATAAGGTTCTAGCGAGCGTATTGTGTGAAAGGCTGAAGCCCACCGTCAACCAACTGGTTGGACCTTATCAGTGTGGCTTCAGACCTGGAAAGTCTACCATCGACCAAATATTCTCAATACGCCAAATCTTGGAAAATACCCATGAAAGGAGAATCGACACACACCATCTTTTCGTCGACTTCAAAGCTGCATTCGACAGTACGGAAAGGAGTTACCTGTATGCCGCTATGTCTGAATTTGGTATCCCCGCAAAACTAATACGGCTATGTAAGATGACGTTGCTCAACACCAGCAGCGCCGTCAGAATTGGTAAGGACCTCTCCGAGCCGTTTGATACCAAACGAGGTTTCAGACAGGGTGACTCGCTGTCGTGTGACTTCTTTAACCTGATGTTGGAGAGCATCGTACGAGCCGCAGAACTTAATCGCTCAGGCACAATTTTTTATAAGAGCGTACAATTGCTGGCGTATGCCGATGATATTGACATCATCGGCCTTAACAACCGCGCTGTTAGTTCTGCCTTCACCAAACTGGACAAAGAGGCAAAGCGAATGGGTCTGGTGGTGAACGAGGACAAAACGAAGTACCTCCTGTCTTCAAACAAACAGTCGGCGCACTCGCGTATCGGAACCCACGTCACTGTAGACAGTTATAATTTCGAGGTTGTAAAAGACTTCGTCTATTTAGGAACCAGCATTAACACCGATAACAATGTCAGCCTTGAAATCCAACGTAGAATCTCTCTTGCCAACAAGTGCTACTTTGGACTAAGTAGGCAACTGAGCAGTAAAGTCCTCTCTCGACGAACAAAACTAACACTCTACAAGACTCTCATCATGCCCGTCCTAACGTACGGCACAGAAGCTTGGACGATGACAACATCCGATGAAGCGACGCTTGGAGTGTTCGAGAGAAAGATTCTGCGTAAGATTTTTGGACCTTTGCACGTTGGCAACGGCGATTATCGCAGACGATGGAACGATGAGCTGTATGAGCTTTACGACGACATAGACATAGCGCAGCGAATAAAGATCCAGCGGCTACGTTGGCCGGGTCATGTCGTCCGAATGGATACAAACGCTACGGCTTTGAAAGTATTCGATGCGGTACCAGCTGGTGGTAGCAGAGGAAGAGGGCGGCCTCCTCTGCGTTGGAAAGATCAGGTGGAGAAGGACTTGGCTTCACTTGGTGTGTCCAACTGGCGCCGGTTAGCACGAGAAAGAAACGACTGGCGCGCTTTGCTAAACTCGGCCAAAATCGCGTAAGCGGTTATAGCGCCAATTAAGAAGAAGAAGATACTTGTGCGTTCTTCACTCTCTCTCTGCCTGCAATTGATAACTATTTTCGATAATCAACAAAATAAAATTTTTGTAATAATTAACAAAACGATATTATTTTGTTGAGCACATTATTGATCTAAAAAACCAAAACCAAATTTGCTTTTGTTTATTGATAAAACTAACATTAAGGTTCCTGCCTGGGCCCTGCTCACAAGCCTCAATCAAGCTTCGTCCTTTCCTTTCCAAAACAAAGTTTCTAGTTTGGCAATTGATTTTCATAAAAAATGTCACCATATTGGTTCACACATCATACTAAGATAATGAAATAGAAGGAAATTAGGACCTACAATTAGAAATTTTGAAAATTAAAGTACTTGTTTTCTTACAGAAAATTTAAAGTGAAAGCAATTGTCTTAATATCAGCCACTATGTTCGCCATCGCGATGGACTCACTCATTATTAACGCAAAATTTGATACAAACTCGTTGTTGCAAATTTAAATACATTTTTAAAACCGCGTGTAGAGGTAGATTTACTCAAAACGGCGTAATTTTTACAAAATTCAAGCAACAGTGATACAATTTTGATGGAAATGCTAATCACAGATGTAGCAATCTAGCAAAAAACTGTACTCAAATTAGTTGGCCTAGAGTGGCATCTGAGGTTGTTCCGGAATCTTTTTGATTAAAGTTATATATAAAAAGGTTTTCACTCAATAGCATTTTATTATTATTAAAAATCACAGATATACTGGTCTTTATAGGCCGTTGGGAGGGCACATTATATAGTTTATTATGTGAAAATATGGGTTTGTTTGTCCAGAAGGACAATTTCACTGCACAACGAAAAGTTTAATCTTTTTCAATACCCTCAAGACGGTGGTGTAAGGAATTTGTCATATGTCAGGTTGACAGTCCAAATCGTTAATATTATTGGACGGAGCCATTAAGGATGTTTCTTCTTCCTTTTAACTTGACACACGTGCACACCGCTGCATTTGCTGTTGTTGCGAAAAGGGTTAGATGAGTAAATGGCGGTATTGTAATTGTTAGTGATGACGGCAACAAATATTGTTTCGTACAACTATAATTGCAAGTAATTTAAGTAAATTTTCAACTGCCGGTGCGCTGTCGTCACTAGAAACTCACCAAAAAATCAACAGGAAAACGACAATCTGTCATCGCCACGCCTTTGTCACCTCCACTCACAGAAGCAGTGCCAGTAATTAACGATAAAAAAAGCTCTATTTCATAACTTCTCGATACTAAGCACAGTGCGTGACGAGCAGGGTGTGATAAAACACGGCCGCTTATATAGACACAAACGGGCGTACGCACATGTGGGGAGGGAGAGTGAATACACCTAAAAAGTAATGAATTTAATGAATTATAGCTACAATAATTCTAAACAGAAAGATCAAACACATGACTTCGTTTTAAGAAACCCCTCCCTTACATATGTATATACATATGCATACAGAGTGTTGGAGCTTATTACTGTCTCTCGTAGTACATTTGTACGGGCACGTATCATTTTTGGGTACATATATTTATTAACACTCCAAATGCCCAACCCTGCATTTTCGGCCCGCAAAGCTGCTAAAGAGCCACTGAGTGCCAGGAAAAGGGTAATCTGAATTTTTGGAAATCAGACGTTCGCCAAACATTTCACGCAGCAGGTCCATAGTTTGCCTAGCAGTATGCGCAGTTCCTCTTGGTTGCTCCATCCTCCACAAATTAGGATACTGCTCCGCCATTGGCCGCAAAAAGTTTTCAATAAATCTTCTGTAAGAAGCTCCTGAAATCGATTCCGTCGTTTCATCCTCATTTTCGAAGAAATATGGCCCGATAATTCTAGTGGCCATAACACCGCACCAAACAGTACATTTAGATGGGTGCAACTGATGTTGGTGTGTTGCCCTTGGATTGTCAGAGCCCCACAATCTACAGTTTTGTTTGTTGACATAACCATTTAAACGGAAATGCGCTTCATCCGACATCAAAATATTATTTAAAAAATCAATATGTGTGGCTAATTATGTAAAACGAATAGCGTATTGTAGTCGTTGTTGGTGGTTGTACTATAGGGTAGCATAATAAATTTTCAACATTTCAATTATAACCTCCTGTACTACATCTATATTTGTAAAATATCGATATTTACCGATAACATCGATTGTTCAAAACCTCGCTTTATTCCGATGTTTTTTTTTAACATCGATGTGTTACTTCAGTGTTGAGGTCGATGTTTACTATTTTTAATCATTAAATTTTTTTTTTAAATACAATTTATATTGGTTCACATTTCTTATTATTGTATGTAGTTAATCAATTATGAATTAATAAAGTGCTCGTGAAGATTCTATCTTAAGTTGATTTCTGAAAATGTTTGTTCCTGTCACTTTCGTCCATATAAAGAGAAACCCTGGAATTCATGGTTACATGGAAATTGTCAAAAATCAACGCTACTATGGAGCACCTATTAACTTGCTCTTTATTATATAAAAATTGCATATACACATTTCTTGTGAAACTCTGACTATTACGAAGATTTTTTTTTTCAAATTTTCACGAGGTTAAAAGTTCCGGTTTATATATTTTTAAGTGTTCTTACAAAAGGAAGCTGGGTACTTCCCCTATAAAATTAAGTTCTTCTTCAATATCTTCGACTTCATGTTCTACAATATTATCATAAAAATTTGTTTTTACTGTAACCTCAATTGTATCAGAAATCTGGTAGAGTCTCTGAACTTTTGGCCCAGTGTTCCTATCTGATATGGGCGGTGGCATGACTTTTTGACCTTGGTTGCTACCATTTAATCGATATCACCGATGATTGAAGCTTTGCAAATTGCGTGGCTTATTTTGTTCTAAAAAATTACTCATGGCATTTTCCTGTTCAAACTTTCCTGAGCGGCGGAAGCGAGATGTCCATTGCTTCAGCACGTTCTTCTCTACTTTTACTATCATTATTGAGTTTTTCTTGCCTTTTTTGAAAGTGTGGATTTGTGTGACCAGTAAATGTTTCCATTTGGTTGTTTTTGCTTTCATATACTCTTCTACTTGAAAACGGACCACGGCCCCTTTCGTCAAAATGCTGTGAATAGTTTGCTGCAAAAATATATCATTCCCTCTACCTCTGGGACAAGTGCCAAAGCAGAAGGCAAATCTGTTGGACGAGTAGAAAAGAGAATGTTGCAAATGGGCTTTCTAAGGCCAGAAACAAAAACACGAAGTCTATCCAGCCTATATTTCTCATTTATTGAGTTAGCTATAACGCCTTCATAAGGCATGATAGTTTTATTGGTAAGTAATGTGAGCTTTCTTTCGACGTCAGCGTAGAATTTCAAAACTGTCAGACTTCCCTGTCTCAAGGTACTTAGTTCTTGTTCGATTAAATAAATTGATCGCTTGTCTGCGTAAGTGAAATCTAATCTTGCTATAATGACCCTGAAGTCCAAAACAGGGTTGAAGGAAGCCAAACCTGTATCTGCAGGGCCTCTAACTTCATTTCTGACGATTGCCACTGCTGGAAATTGCTTAGCGCTTCCATCATACTGCTCATACAATTTATAGGTCGTATGCGCGGCTTGCCTCCGTGAGAAGGAACTCTCTTGCCTACCTTCAAATTCAGGCAAGGATTTAACGAAGTCCAGAGATTCATTACAAAGCACATGATCTACAATCCCAACCTTTTCTACGCAGCCGTATCAATAGCAGTCAATTCCTTAGTATTCATTTTCGGTTGAACTTTTTCCTTCAAAACTAAACACTTTAATATGTAGGCTTGTTAATTCAGAGTCACTACCTAAACTAATTATATCACGAAGAAAAATCTCCTGTTTAATAATTTGCCTTTTTCTTCGGGTAATAATTTAAGTATATTTTTTAAATCAGACTATGAAATGCATGGAATTCCAAAGATGACCACAACATTTGTAGGAATTAAAACAAATAGGTACAGAGCCAAACAATTGCATAATTGATTTTCTTTAAACACGTGGTTTGATTATGTTCTGTATATGCGTTAATTTTGCTAAAGGTCAGCCAAGGTCCTTTATATGCCTAAGGTAGGTCGTCCAAAATTTTTACGGTAATATTCAATGAATTTTACAGCAACAGGATTTCTGCATTTGCGTCGCTTCATACAACACTGACCAATGTAAACCAAAGCGAAAAACGTGGTTCTTTTTTTTATTTTCTACACCATTGACGTCCGCAGATAGTATTAATTTCGTTGTACTTTTTAAACTCTAAATTTTACTATACGAATTCATAGTTTTTTACGGAATGCGTTTTTTAATAGAATTGAGACTTTAAATTTTTAGCAAACCCCACGTTGGGCGCCATTTATAAAAAATGTATAATATAACGGTTCCATATGTAGAACTCCACGCAAGTGGGGAAAGTTACTGATCGCCATTCACTTGGGAGTGGTTACATATGGTTCAAGCAGCTCACAACTTCCGGAAGCAGCACAAGTATCCTCTGGGAAGCTTCCGAACATCGGTTCGGGAACGAGTCACCGTGAGAAGGCGAAGCATCCAGCATTGCTGGTTGTGCACTGGGTTTGGGACCCGCCACGTAAAAATCCGACGTAGAATCTCTCTTGCCAACAAGTGCTACTTTGGACTAAGAAGGCAATTGAGTAGTAAAGTCCTCTCTCGACGAACAAAACTAGCACTCTACAGGGCTCTCATCATGCCCGTCCTAACGTATGGCACAGAAACGTGAACGATGACAACATCCGATGAAGTGACGCTTGGAATGTTTGAGAGAAAGATTCTGGGCAAGATTTTTGGCGATGGAACGGTGAACTGCATAAGCTTTACGACGACATAGACATAGTGCAGCAAATAAAGATCCAGCAGGCACGTTGGCTGGGTCATGCCGTTCGAATGGATACAAACGCTCCGGCTCTGAAAGTATTCGATGCGGTACCACCTGGTGGTAGGAAAGGAAGAGGAAGGCGTCCTCTGCGTTGATCAGGTGAAGAAGGACTTAGCTTTATTTGGTGTGTCCAACTGGCGGCGTTTAGCACGAGAAATACCTGGCACGATTTGTTAAACTCAGCTAAAATCACGTAAGCGGTTATCCCGCCAATTAAGAAGAAAAAGAATCAAAAGAATTCACAATAATATTGTAAGCTTTGCAACCGTAGTGATCTCCATTTAGAACTCCCATTAAACAATTCTAATCGGATGAAGGTGAACTTCACACTTAATTGATCTTTGCTTTTAATTGTTCTGTGCGATCTCACAGCAGTCGATTCTCACTTGCATAGCAACTGCGAGCGACACGTATGATGTCCGCTGTTAACTGCATTCGCTCTCGCCGCAGGCGGCTCATACTTGCATAGTAACTACAAGCGATCCGTATGATCTTTGGTGTTCACTGCATGGGATGTTCACTGCCATGGGATGCTGTAGAGTCGTATGTTTATGATTCTCGCTAGTTGGACAGCAGAGAGCATGTTCGTTAACGTAGGTTGCAGGCTGTTATTTCTGCTTAACTTACATACAACACCCGACACTTTGTGGATCCCCCAATCATCGTCGCGATGCGGACAAAAGTTTTTTAATTCAATGATTGGCTAACTGTAGCATTAAGCATGGTGTCGCGGGTCTGTTCCACATACGAGTAGCACTGCTGTCGTTTTATTAAAAAGCTTTACAACTTATACTGTGTTTTGTATTAAGCTTGGATAGTTCACATTCCTGTTCGAGAGCAGACTTTCGCACATCCAACTTCCGTGGAGGATTCCACCAAAGATGATAGATTCCTAGGTTTGGTCATCCGAAGTAAGCTTGGGAGAGTAACTTCGGTTGCCAAGTCATCAGGGAGAGAGTTAACGGTCTCATTTTGGCCACACCTTTGCATTTTGTAGATTTTGTGTTACTAACCTTAAAATCTCTCAAATATGTGAAATTTGGCCTACACATATTTTACATCACTGCGATTCGGAGCGGAAGCAAAGTCATATGACAATCACAAAGCTTGGAAAATGTTTGCTTCTGATAATAAAGGGTCCGCCATATGACTTTACGGAATTACAAATGCTATATAAAAGAAACTACTCAATATCTTTCCAAACTGTTTTTTTTATTTTGAAGTACAATCCTTCCGGTTAATGATAGAACACAACTTCATTCATTGGACTTTGTACGGCGTCATACCAAGGTCTTTACGCAAAATTCGTCTCAATGATGTCTCCGAAATGTCCAATTGTTGAGAACGACGGTGAACTGATGTTCCTGGTGATTCACGAACACCCTCGGCCACAGCAGCAATATTTTCGGGTGGGCGCACGGTTTTTGGTCGGTCATGCGTTGGTTTGTCAATAAGCAACCCAGTTTCTCTTACTTTTTTCGCAAAGTAACGCACATACGCTTCATTCGGTGCTTTTCTTCTTCCCATTGCCGTACGTAATTTTCGTACACATTCTGCAACATTACCATGATTTTCAAAGTAATGCCGCAATATTTCTCACCGTTCTTTGAGCCTATACACAACCATTTTCGTTCAGCGGAGGAATAAAACTAATTTTCTGTCAAATCAGATGACAGCTAAGTGTTACCATTCTTCAAATAATACCTAGTTCAAATCCGTAACGATAGATGGTGGGCCCTATAGAATACACGACCATCGTTGTTTAAGCGTTTTACACAAATTTATCAGTCCCGATATCAGAGGATATGTAATGGCGGCTAACTAATCATATCTTAATCAATTTAAGTTTTCAGAAAAAACTTTTGTTTAAGTTGAACAAAAATAGCAATCGACTGTTGATTCGTCGGTTCAGTCCAATATATTGGGGTACCAAAAAGCATTTTTTTTTAATTTTCCTAAGACCAAAAACCAAAAAAAATTGAAACCATTTCGTTTCAATAAAAGTTCAAAAGATATCAACTTTAAAAATTTTGTTTGCCTGATATAAAAACAGAAATATCAAAAATAAGTTCGTTTCGTTTATTTCAGAAAATATGGTGTGCGCAGTTATACGATATATATACCTATATATTTCGCACATTATATTCCGACTTAATTTTATTGGTGTTTTTTTGTTGGGAATCTTGTGTCGCTCTTTCACCCTGGAAAGCTGCTGCTACTTCTTTTGCTAATGAAACTTTTCTAAAGCATAGTTGGTTGGTTGGTTTAGGGGTAACCCCGCATCGAATTTGATGAGAGATTCGATTTTTAGGGCCGAGAGTACTGAAAGATTGTCAATTGTTCTAGAGACTAGAAGAGCGAGTCGACTTCTGGCTAGACCAGGACAACTGCACTGCAAATGCCTGCTCGATACTTCCTCATCTTCGCCCTCGCAGTATCTGCACAGGTCGTTTTGAGGAACTCCGAGCCGACGTGCGTGAGTGCCCAAAAGGCAGTGGCCAGTGATAAGAGATATTACATGCCTTAGTTCGTGTTTCGAAAGACTTATAAGGGTTTTTGTCTGTTTCAGATTGTTGGATGGCCAGATTTGTCTGGTCGTAACGCAAGTAGTTTCCACTCGCCACCTCCGATCAGCAATGCTGAGAAATTCTCGATCAATGATCATTTTACATGTTGAGAGCGGAATGTGGACTACTAACATTTCATTGCGCAGCTCCAGCTCTTGCGAGCTCATCAGCTTTGCAGTTACCTTCGAATCCACTGTGACCCGGTATCCAGATAACTTGGGCAGGATTCTGAACACTTATTTCGTTCAGAGATAAGAGACAGGAGCGAACTACATCTGAGTGGGTATAAGAGGAGCTAAGTGCCCGAACGGCCGCTTGACTGTCCGTGAAAAGCGGATATCCTCTAGTGATATTCTCTTTTCTAAGATAGTTTTCGCAGCATACTAGATAGCGCATACTTCCGCTTGGAATACACTACAGTAGTCGGGTAATCTAAATGATAGATTGATGTGAGGGGAATTGGAAAAGATTCCAAATCCCACTTTACCGTCTGGTTTTGAACCATCTGTATATATAATCAGAGGGCCATCGATTTCGGTAAGATTTGTCTTCCATTCTTCCCTAGTCGGGAGTGAACAGGAGAATATCAAGGGTGGTGATGGAAGACTTACATGATAGTTTATATACTCTACACCGTTTTTCGAGTGCTGTCCACCAGAGAACAACACCTTAGAAGAGTATCGGTTTGATGATCGAGATATATATCCAATAAATGATCCGAGGTGAAAACCCCCAGGTTTTGCCTATAGCTTTCTTACAAGTATAAAGAGCTATGAAAGCTTTTTTACATCTGTTTTCAATGTTCAATTTCCAACTCAACTTCCTATCTAGAATAACTCCTAGATATTTAGCTGAATCTGATAGAAGTAATGATTCCCCTTTTAAAGTTATTGTTTGCAGTGGAGGAGATTGTTGTTTCCTATTGAAGAGAACAAGATTTGTCTTTGCTGGATTCGCATTTAGTCCGCATTCGGTGCACCATTTTGACAGAATATAGATTGAGCGTTGCATGAGCTCAGTGAGGGTATTCAGGTGTTTGCCTGACACGCAGAGAGCAATATCATCTGCATAGGCTACAACCTTGCAGCCTGCTTTTTCGAGATTTCGAAGCAAACTGTTTACAGCGAAGTTCCAGAGAAGGGATGTAAGTACTCCGCCTTGAGGAGTGCCTTTGACGGGGTATATTCTCATGCGGCTTAACCCAAGCCCTGAAGTGATTATTCTATTTTGGAGCATTTGTTCGATCATCTTCCGGATGGGGTAATTAATACCCAATCTGTCAATTTCGGACAAAGTAGCTTTGGGTTCAATATTATTAAAAGCACCTTCTATGTCTATAAATGCGACAAGAGAGTACTCCTTATTGTGAAAAGAAGTTTCCACTGTTTGCACCAGTGAATAAGGTGCCGTTTCAGTCGATTTAGAGATCAACTTAGTATCAAGTTGGGTTTTGATTTGCTCATCTAAGACTTTTTCAAAAGTCTTTAAGCAAAAAGAGGTTAGGCTAATGGGTCTGAAATCGTTTGGCTTGCAGTGTGAAGTTTTCCCCGTTTTCGGAATGAATACTAGCTTAGATTTCTTCCAAATTGTCGGAATGTAAGAGAGATTTAAACACTTGTTAAAGATCCTTGTTAACCAAGGCACCAGAATTTCTATTCCTTCTTTAAGTTCTTCTGGAATGATGTTGTGAGGACCTGGTAATTTAAATTTTTTAAAACTTAGTATTGCTGTACAGATTCTATTAGAGCTGATTAGGTCTGATCTATTCCCATAATTACTCTGAAGAGTGCTTGGAAGTGCAAGTAAGTTGGCAATTCAGACTGGAAAGTGAGATTCTAGAAGTATTCTAAGAGTGTGGTCAGTTGAAGTAGTCCAAGTTCCATCTTGAGTCATGATAAAACTGGGAGAGACTGGGTTTGATGCAAGAATCTTGCGTAGTCTGCTTACTTCTGAGGTGTTCTCTAATTCTTGAGTGTATGATCGCCAGGATGTGTGTTTTGCACTTCTGACAGCTTTCTCAAAGTCTTTGAGACATTGTCGATATTCTTCCCATCCGTCTGTTATTTTAGATTGGCTTAAGAGTTTCCGGGCGGCAGCCGTAGCCGAATGGGTCGGCGGGCGACTACCATTCGCAGTTCACAGAGAGAACGTCGGTTCGAATCTCGGTGAAACACCAAAATTAAGAAAAACATTTTTCTAATAGCGGTCGCCCCTCGGCAGGCAATGGTAAACCTCCGAGTGTATTTCTGCCATGAAAAAGCTCCTCATAAGAATGTCTGCCGTTCGGAGTCGGCTTAAAACTGTAGGTCTCTCCATTTGTGGAACAACATCAAGACGCGCGCACTACAAATAGGAGGAGGAGCTCGGCCAAACACCCAAAAAGGGTGTACGCGCCAATTATATATATATATATACGCGCCAATTATATATATATATATATATATATATATATATAAAGAGTTTCCGAGTTCGATTGCGAAGTTCTGAGATTTCTGGAGTCCACCAAAAAGGTTAACGCTTACCTCCTGTTTTTGTCAGGGGACAAGATTGTCGTGCTGCGCTTTGACACGCCGTCGTTATCATGTTGACAGCATTTTCGATATCGTTTTTATTTTCCATTTCAAACTGCCTGATGTCAGGAAGTCTGTTGGCAAGATGTTGTTTATATTTGATCCTATTCATATGTTTTTTGTTAAGGTACTTCATGGGTTTCGCCGTTTCGGTTTTTTTCTAAAGCATACTTGTGCGTTCTTCACTCTCTCTCTACCTGCAATTGATAACTATTTTCGATAATCAACAAAATAAAATTTTTGTAATAATTAACAAAACGATATTATTTTGTTGAGCACAATATTGATCTAAAAAACCAAAACCAAATTTGCTTTTGTTTATTGATAAAACTAACATTAAGGTTCCTGCCTGGGCCCTGCTCACAAGCCTCAATCAAGCTTCGTTTAAAAAAGATTACGCACTGTTACATCTTGACTATTTCATAACGAACGCCCTTTCCTTTCCAAAACAAAGTTTCTAGTTTGGCAATTGATTTTCGTAAAAAATGTCACCATATTGGTTCACACATCATACTTAGATAATGAAATAGAAGGAAATTAGGACCTACAATTAGAAATTTTGAAAATTAAAGTACTTGTTTTCTTACAGAAAATTTAAAGTGAAAGCAATTGTCTTAATATCAGCCACTATGTTCGCCATCGCGATGGACTCACTCATTATTAACGCAAAATTTGATACAAACTCGTTGTTGCAAATTTAAATACATTTTTAAAACCGCGTGTAGAGGTAGATTTACTCAAAACGGCGTATATTTTACAAAATTCAAGCAACAGTGATACAATTTTGATGGAAATGCTAATCACAGATGTAGCAATCTAGCAAAAAACTGTACTCAAATTAGTTGGCCTAGAGTGGCATCTGAGGTTGTTCCGGAATCTTTTTGATTAAAGTTATATATAAAAAGGTTTTCACTCAATAGCATTTTATTATTATTAAAAATCACAGATATACTGGTCTTTATAGGCCGTTGGGAGGGCACATTATATAGTTTATTATGTGAAAATATGGGTTTGTTTGTCCAGAAGGACAATTTCACTGCACAACGAAAAGTTTAATCTTTTTCAATACCCTCAAGACGGTGGTGTAAGGAATTTGTCATATGTCAGGTTGACAGTCCAAATCGTTAATATTATTGGACGGAGCCATTAAGGATGTTTCTTCTTCCTTTTAACTTGACACACGTGCACACCGCTGCATTTGCTGTTGTTGCGAAAAGGGTTAGATGAGTAAATGACGGTATTGTTATTGTTAGTGATGACGGCAACAAATATTGTTTCGTACAACTATAATTGCAAGTAATTTAAGTAAATTTTCAACTGCCGGTGCGCTGTCGTCACTAGAAACTCACCAAAAAATCAACAGGAAAACGACAATCTGTCATCGCCACGCCTTTGTCACCTCCACTCACAGAAGCAGTGCCAGTAATTAACGATAAAAAAAGCTCTATTTCATAACTTCTCGATACTAAGCACAGTGCGTGACGAGCAGGGTGTGATAAAACACGGCCGCTTATATAGACACAAACGGGGGTACGCACGTGTGGGGAGGGAGAGTGAATACACCTAAAAAGTAATGAATTTAATGAATTATAGCTACAATAATTCTAAACAGAAAGATCAAACACATGACTTCGTTTTAAGAAACCCCTCCCTTACATATGTATATACATATGCATACAGAGTGTTGGAGCTTATTACTGTCTCTCGTAGTACATTTGTACGGGCACGTATCATTTTTGGGTACATATATTTATTAACACTCCAAATGCCCAACCCTGCATTTTCGGCTCGCAAAGCTGCTAAAGAGCCACTGAGTGCCAGGAAAAGGGTAATCTGAATTTTTGGAAATCAGACGTTCGCCAAACATTTCACGCAGCAGGTCCATAGTTTGCCTAGCAGTATGCGCAGTTCCTCTTGGTTGCTCCATCCTCCACAAATTAGGATACTGCTCCGCCATTGGCCGCAAAAAGTTTTCAATAAATCTTCTGTAAGAAGCTCCTGAAATCGATTCCGTCGTTTCATCCTCATTTTCGAAGAAATATGGCCCGATAGTTCTAGTGGCCATAACACCGCACCAAACAGTACATTTAGATGGGTGCAACTGATGTTGGTGTGTTGCCCTTGGATTGTCAGAGCCCCACAATCTACAGTTTTGTTTGTTGACATAACCATTTAAACGGAAATGCGCTTCATCCGACATCAAAATATTATTTAAAAAATCGATTTGTGTGGCTAATTATGTAAAACGAATAGCGTATTGTAGTCGTTGTTGGGGGTTGTACTGTTGGGTAGCATAATAAATTTTCAACATTTCAATTATAACCTCCTGTACTACATCTATATTTGTAAAATATCGATATTTACCGATAACATCGATTGTTCAAAACCTCGCTTTATTCCGATGTTTTTTTTTAACATCGATGTGTTACTTCAGTGTTGAGGTCGATGTTTACTATTTTTAATCATTATGTTTTTTTTTTAAATACAATTTATATTGGTTCACATTTCTTATTATTGTATGTAGTTAATCAATTATGAATTAGTAAAGTGCTCGTGAAGATTCTATCTTAAGTTGATTTCTGAAAATGTTTGTTCCTGTCACTTTCGTCCATATAAAGAGAAACCCTGGAATTCATGGTTACATGGAAATTGTCAAAAATCAACGCTACTATGGAGCACCTATTAACTTGCTCTTTATTATATAAAAATTGCATATACACATTTCTTGTGAAACTCTGACTATTACGAAGATTTTTTTTTTCAAATTTTCACGAGGTTAAAAGTTCTGGTTTATATATTTTTAAGTGTTCTTACAAAAAATTATCGAAAAAATTTTAGTATGAAAAACGTTGCAAATGATATATTGTAAAAATAACTGCATCATGTTGACTATAAGTAATATATATTTTCCACATGATCTCATATTGTGCAATCAAATATTTTTATATGATCAACTGAAAGTTAACAGAGTGCCCAGCTTGCTCACCTGAGGGTATATGCTGATACTGCATCTAGCGCCTTTCACGCGTATACGGTGTAATACTTTAACGCGAGAATGTCGTGCTCCTGCATCGTGGAAAGCGCAGCGTCAGCGGATTAAGGATAGAATTTAATCTTAGTTTAAAGTTAACTCTGAATTTTCAAAATCACTTTTTTTTAAGTAAATGGTAAGACAAGCCGAAGCTCGAATTTTCGATTATTATTGACAGGGCTTGTTGTTGGCACCCAACTTTACTTTTTCGTTGCTTCCTCGGGGAACTTTCCGTTCACGAATACGCTACATTTCTCTTTTACTGTTACACAAGTGCAAACAAACTCATCAAACGTAAGCATCACCGCCGCCCGTTGTGAGCCTGCAATAGCTGTCATATAGTGCCCAAGGTACACTCAGTTTGCATGTACATGATCGTAAACATGGGAATACGATAACTAACCGTTGGTCACGGCAGAAAATTCCAACGTTCACATGGGAACACGCTGGAAATTTCAAATATTGTTGTGAAGTCAGCACTAGTAGGATGCCTTCAATCTGATTGTTTGCAAACAAACGGGATAACGCAGCCCTTCCCCCAGCCAGCTCGGAATTCATTCATAGGTGACCGCTCCAGTATCTAACTAGCTTTTCCGCACCATTTTGTTGCCACATCCTCGTTACCAACTTGTTTAACGGTTATTTACAGCATGACTATAACCAGTCTGTGCGGTTTAAGAACATTACTAGATTGTTGACACCTAAGCAAGATAGTGTTCGAGACTCTTTAACAGTTTGCCCAAGGTTGACATATCCTCCTTTCAGGGCAGAGCATTCGCAGAGCAAATGAAAAATCGTTTCATTTTCCTCCAGCTGCTTACAACTGTGACAGTGTATATTGTGAGGGATGTCCATTTTGGCTGCTTGTTCCCTGATAGACCAAAATCCAGTTATGACTGCCGTGAGTCTCCAGGCCTTCCGTCGTTTCTTGTACATAACCCAGTGATGTGAATAACGATTCACATACATATTTTTTTCAATTTTAACTCTATGAGAAGAATACCATTTTAGAGCCATCTGTATAAACTGTAGTGTCGAAGTTGTTTAGTGAGAATCCCTTACTCCATTCATCTTGAGATGGGATGAGAGTGGCAAAATTTCTATTGAATGTCACCATCGGGACGATATTATCAGTCCTCTCCGAGGTGTACTGAGTTTTTTGTAATAATAGACTGGCATGACCATGCACTCATGGTTGATATATAGATCTAGAATAGAATAACGTGGGCCAGTGCGTTAGGGGACTCCCTAAGACATGATCTGATTGCACCGACCCTTATTGCACAGGCTTATCTTTGTATTCTAGCAAGTAATTTAATGTTGCATTTCTCCCTAGAGCTTTCCATCAAACTACCGATCCATACGATAAAATTGGTTGAAAACCCCGTCTTCTTCTTAGTATACGTTTACAGGCACATAAATCAATTTTTGCTTCCTTTACCCGTTCTTCAAGGATTAATTTTCAATAATTAAATTAAAAAATTATAATATAATAGTAATACTATTAAAAATAATGAAAAAATATTTAACCAAATTAAGAAAATTTTACAGTTTTACAAATCGAAATTTTATTAAAAAATATCCACTTTAAAATAATGAAAGAATAAACAATTTTTTTATTTTTTTCAAATTAAAAGAAAATTACTGATAAATGAGAGCAAGTTGCGCGCGGAGAACGTTAATGTGTAGAGAAGTCTCAATGACACGAATGCTTAGAGTTCGAGGGGTACTCATTTTGTGCATGTTATACACCATAGACATATTTTTTACCAAAAGTTAAGTTTTGGTACGAATTTTGCGGCGACCTGTCTCATGCCCAAATCATTGAAAAAAATCGATCACGGTCCGCTCTCGGTCCAGTCTCGGCCCGGTAAAATATTCACAAACGAAAAACAATGACTGTATTCACACTATCCGTGCTGTTCAAGTTTCGGTACAGTCACACTCCAGCATCGATCAAGTTCGAAGAATATTTTGCTGGAGCGTGATCGAACTTGCCGCGACTTGTACTGATAGTGTGAATAACGTTGCGTTCTCGGTACAGTCTTTCGACAATAGCAAAGGAGTGCAGATCGAAGTTTTTACAATGACAGCTGAAAAATCTTGGTCTTTTGAAAAAGGTAAGTAATTGCATACAGGATTTATTATAAATTTTGAAGTTTTATTCAAATGGTGAATAACTAAAAAATAACGATCAATATCAGTATTCAAGATAATAAAGTAATCAATATGACGTGAATGGACCGATGTAAGAACACAAATGTAGATGTCGAAAGATTTTACCGAACCGAGACTAGACCGAGAACGAACCGTGATCGGCACCATAGTGTGAATCTACCCTAAACCATCTTAAACCATCACTGGCGATCGTTACCGTTTGAATCAAGCTCTCAAAGAAAAGCGACCGGAACGAGACGGCACATATTAGAAACTGATTTTGCTGCATGACAACGCCAGGCCATTGGGAATTGGGAAATCTTGCCCCCCCGTATTCCCCAGACATTGCACCTTCGGATTAACATCTGTTCCGATCAATACAATCAACCCTTATTGGAGAGCGGTTCACTTTTTACGACAGCATCGCAAACTGGCTCAATCAGAGGAATCCGTATGCTGCCTGAAAGGTGGAGGAAAGTTGGCTAAGAAAGAACGGAAACTTATTTCCATACCCAATATATATTTATTTATATATATATGTATATAAATATACTACAACACTTGTATGCACTATGCATATTCGCCAAACATCAGTTTGAACACAAAAAACTGGCAAAAATCTTCATCAAATTTGTGTTATGTTTTAAATTTACTTAAACGCACGAACCAAGTTGTGGTGAGGTCGTTTTACGATGTGTTTTGTTAATGTTGTAATCTTCTTTTTAAATTAAAGCAGAGAACATTAAAGTTACTTTCATTTTAAATATTTGTAATCGTAATTCAAATGTATGTTTTATTTAAGTTTTATTGACAACATAAATTAAAAAAATTGCATTCTTCAAAGGAACATAGAAATAACCTCATTGAAGTGCTTTGCAAAATGCCGTCGGCCATTCGTCAATTTGATTTCCTACAGAAGCCAACAACTGGGCAGAGCCAATATACTAAAGAGGTAATTCGCTGTAATCAGCTCTGTTAAAAATTTCACCACACCACGGTGGCGGTTAGATTTCATTTTTGACAATTCACACTATTAGTAGCTCGTGAGACTTCTCCATGCATTGACGTTCTCTGGACAAAGGATCCATGAAACACAAATAAGAAACACAGTAAAATAAAATCTTTCCAAAGCACACGGATTTGGGTGTAGGAAAAAGGCGAAAAGAAAGGCCAAGGTAATGTGAAAATAAATGAGAAACTAATGTAAAAGCAAAAGTAAAATTTTACAAACCTAAGTCAATAGAAAGTACAATTTCTAATATGTGCAAATGTTAACCTTTCCAATGATTGTAGGATAGGCTATTGGCATTTAAATTATCTCAAAGTTGACCTAAAATAATGAAGGCAGTTGACCAGGATTTGGACCAAAAGTCGATACTACCAATCATCGAATTTCATCTAAATCAGACCAGGCTTTCCTTGGACGAGCTACAAAAACCATACACTGGTGAGAATCGACGTTGAAATGGCTTGCACGCACTCCCGATGTATACCGATTGGTATACCATATTTCACAGCCAAAGCAAACCCTTTGAAGGAACTATCAAAGGACAAAATCAATTGAGAATCCCTAATTGAAAATTCCCGGTACTAATCGGTGGCAAAATATACACAAGCAAAGTAGCCAGGAGCTCCCAAGCTCTCCCGCCTATGCTGAGCAACATAACCTTACGAGGTCTAGAGCCAAACTAAGGTTACGCCCACATGTTATGCTTGGATAACAATACCCGCTTCTATAAACTTGGACAGTTCAAATTTCAACTGGAGTAGAAGTCTTCGTCTTGTCGATCCTAATTATCGCGCACTTCATAATCTGAAAAAAACCCAAACATCCAGCTACCGCAACTATAACGAATCGCAGAACAGCTCGTGGTTAGCGTCCCTCCTAAGAACTCTCTAAACACCAATGTTGATTTGAGGGACGCAGATATTTGAGAAGGGGTAGTTAACACAGTGGCTGGCTCCCTCACATAAACAAATATGCTCACATTGCGTTTAGCGTCTTACACGCGTATCCGGTGCAATACTGCAACATGATCCATCCCAGTACTGAAACGTGAGAACGTCGAGCTACTACGTCGTGGGAAGCGCAGCGTCAGCGCATTAAGGGTAGAGTTTAAGCTTAGTTTTAAGTTAATTCTGAAGTGTAAAGTATTTTCTTTTGAGGGAGCGCAAGTAAATGGGAAGAACAATCTACACCCCAATTTTTGTTTCTTATTAAAAGAGCCTATGATGGTTGGCTCCCGACTATGATTTTTTGGTGTTCGGGAAAGCACCTTAGCTTGAATTATTATATCTTGTTAAGTTTTCATATGTGAGAGGCAATTTAAGGGAATTTTACTCTGTATATGTACGCTTTTAATAAAAGTCAACGCCCTTATTACACCAATTTTTTCTAGTCTTAGTCTAAACTATGTACTATTTAAATTGATTATATTGTAAGTGTGTGCTGCATGTTACTTTATGTTACAAATCGAGATATAATTATTTTTCATGGTGAAAAGAATTCAGCAGATCGTTAATCGAGTCTCAGCGAATTTGACAGAATCAGCTGAGGGCTGACGTAACTGGGGTCACGAAGTGGTTTGTTTAAAAAGAACTAAGATTGTGTAAGCGATGTTCGGAAAAAATCAACGCAATGCCACTTAGTTCCATCTGAACTAACTTAAGTGAAAGTCCACATTCCCATGTTGTCTGTCTAGCCAACTTCGTACAGAGGGAACCAAGCGATAGGTCCGAGGCCCGTTGGGTGAATTACTCCGTTGACTCTGCCGTTTCTGCCAACAAATCGCCTTCAATACTTGACGAGGATTCAGCCATAAAATGTATATTGGGCAAAGCCCAGATATTGCAAGCGTTGCTTCTTTTGATGTAGTTCGGAACACACTACATACTATACTGTTGTTCCGCAAAGCAGTACAATGATCTCATTTCGCATGCAGATTAGATAGGTGCACAGTACAGAAGAACACTTCTTCCCACACTTGCATATAACAGCCCTCCTGAGTTCTCTCCTGGATCCTCAATACGTGGGTTAAATGTCATCAAATATTAAAAATAATGCCCAGATATTCCGGGGCAGCTTTTGAGACGATTTCATATCTCTCGTTCCCTCACGGTCCTTTCTGCTGCTAATCAACACTATTTTAAGTTGCTATAACTCGAGGCCCACTTCTGCCAACCACTCCTGGATCTGTGAAATTACTACGTTTGCCACTTCTCTCACCTATTTTATATGCTTGTCTACGACTACAATAGCTACGTCGTCTTCAAAGAAAATAACCTTTGTACGTTTAAGGATTTGCAATCGCAGATCGCTTTCTTTGCCATCTACTTCCCCAGCATGACCGCATCCTCTGTACACCGTCTCTTTCTAAAACCAAACAGTGCCTTTGAAAGATTACTTCCTGCATCAATTTCTGTTGTAAGTCTATTTACTATGTATTATGCCTTCCAGCAGTTTTACCGACGTATTCATCATACATATAGGACGAAATGCAGTAAGGTCTCCTGGTGGCTTCCCTGTTTCAGGGTAAGAGGACTAGTCGTTGACGAAAACACCGTATTTAAAACATTCGTGCTTGTGCAGGGAAAATTAGGCTTATTATACTATGTCCCAGGGGGGCTAGATGGGAAAGTTATGCGAACAATATAGCCACTCCTCTCCAATTGGCAACCTCTACCCACTGTCCAGGACCTGATGCCCTGGACTTGGTGCTCCCTGTTTTCGCTAACGAGGCTCTGTCGACCGGTGACAAGGCGGTATAACCTTGTCAGCACTTTAAGCTAAGGTGTCGAGGTACCCGTGCCGAGAGCTGCATGGCTGGTAGTGTCTAAATAACCAGTCTTTAACGGTCCCCCCCGACGCCCAGGCTAGGTCGGTTGCATTAAGTGCCTTACCACGGCATGCCGGCTCTGCCGTGGCGGACCACCCCTTCCGTGCCTACTCGTGGGACCAAAAAGCTAATGGATTCTAAAACAAAGAAAAAAACAAAAGAAGAAGTAAAGGAGTTAACGGAGAGTGTGCTGGGCACTCTCTCCAAGGACGATCTTCTGGCCTCCAGCCAAGAAACGATCGTCGAGCCATGTTCGAGCGGTGCAAAACACAGCACCCCGCTTCTAAGACCAAGCCTCCTCCAGTCGGCTACCAAGACGACCTCTGGTGAGGTAGTCAAGGCGGCCTCTGGAAAGGTTTCCTTGGGGGCCTCTGGTAAGGCCGCCAAGGTGACCCCTGGCAATGATGCCCCGGTGACCACTGCGAAGGTCACCAAAAAGAAAAAGAACAAGAAGTCGTCCGGTACCCTGCTCAAAGCGCGCTAGCTGAGGGCGAAATTTATTCTGGCAAAGGTTGCCAAGAATGAACAAGCCGGTAAAGCGCACGAGCGGGACGCTGAGGGCGTGTGAAGTACGAGGCCGCGATCAGAGAATACGAGGCCGCGTCCGCAGCAAAATTAAACCAGCCACAACAACAACCTCAACAACAGCCAAAACGTAGACGTGTGGCCAAAAGGAGCAAATACTCCTCAACCCAAGGGGCTGGGGGCCCTTCAACCAGTGCGGCAGGTGCGGGCTCGAGGGCGCCTTACAGTGAGGTGGCCAGAGATCATCTCCAAGTTGCCCTCGTGGACGCGAAAACCAATAGTGGAAGAGCGGTGTTACCCCTTTGGGATGCCATTGAGGGACGGCTATCGGGCATGGTCGTCAGACACCTCATGGATAAAAAAGGGCCAGGTCCGCTCTTTGACTCGGGTGAAATCTGTCGAGGCTGTAGGGTGATAAAATGTGTCAATCAGTACTCGAAAGAGTTTCTGGAGAAGAGCCTTGCTACGGTTAGCAACGCTTTCGCTAAAGCCCATCCCTGCCTCAGAAATTCCCAGGCGACCACGAGCCAGAATCTGGTTGCCGAAAATGGAGCTGGACAGTTCGGAAATTGCCCCTTGTCTCAAGCTACAGAATCCTGAGGTTCCTATGGATGACTGGTCTGTCATCAAAGTAGAAGAACCTCAGCAGCATAGCTCAGCCATATTACTGCTGATCAACAACGAGTCGCTGGAGGCACTCGAAAAACAGCAGTTCAAACTTCGCTTAGGTCTCAGGTTGGCCAAAGTGAAGGTCCTCCCCGCCTCTGTCGCCCTGGACGATGACTTGGAGAAATTGGGGGATGACACCAAGAAGCTGCTCGACGATCTGCGGTTGTCTGGGATGGACGCAGACTCTGAACTGGGGGAGCAGTCGTAAAGGTAAGTAACACTTTTGAACAGGTTGTTAAAAGTATTACAAATTAACCTTCGTCATTCCAAACTAGCCACAGATAACCTACGAGTCACCCTCCGGGAGGAGGACATCGATGTCTGCCTGATTCAGTAGCCATGGATCTGGCAGCAACAAATCATGGGACTGAGGGACAGATCCTATTACCTTTTTTTATGTCCAAACTGATGGTAAGCCAAGGGCCTGTATCCTAGTAAGGAACACAATTAATGCCTTTTCGCTGTCTAATTTCAGTTCACCGGATGTGACTGCGGTCAGGGTGGAACCATCCAGTGGCAGTTGCTTCTGCTTGGTGTCTGCCTACATGGCCCATGACAGATCGGCGCCTCCTGAAGAGTTGCAACATCTAGTGGATACTCTCCAGCCCAAGAAGGAGAACATCCTGATCGGATGCGATGCGAATGCCAGACACACCATTTGGGGCAGCAGCGAGATCAATGAACGGGGTGAGTCTCTGTTTGATTTTATACTAAGCCGTAATTTACTTATCTGGAACAAGGGCAACTCCCCAACTTTTGCCTTCCCGGCATCGGGAACATCAAGTGGTTGGGAGGAAGTTCTTGATATCTCTCTTTCTACAAACTCATCTGCTGTTAGGGTTGAAAATTGGACGGTCTCCCAGAGGAACTCGTTTTCGAACCACAGAATGATCCTCTACAAAATCGATTTCATTCGGGAGACCTTGCTACCCCGCAGGAACCCTAAACGAACATACTGGTCTCTTTTCCACAGGGTTTTCTGCAAGAAGCTGAATAGGAGTAAGTTCTTGACTACCACTAAGGAACAACTGGACACGCAAGTTAGACACCTAGAAGGGTCCTATCAGACTGCCTTCAAAGTGGCCTGTCCAGTATCCTTTAGCAAGAAAGACTTTCCTCCCTGGTGGAGCAAGACGCTGACTGACTTGAAAGAGAAGGTTAGGAGAGTCTTCAACAAATGTTACCAAATAAGGAACTTTCAAGATTACCGGGAAATTTTGAAAGTTTATAAGAAAGCCATTCGAGATGCGAAGCGCAACTCTTGGAAAGAGTACTGTGAATCCATCGAATCCGTAAGAGACTCGGCCAGACTCAGCAGGATCCTATCCAAGGACCACTCCTGTAAAACTCTTGTCAAAAGAGAGAACGGGGAGTGGGCTGAATCTGCGGGCGAATCCTTAAAAATCCTTATTGATGCCCATTTCCCGGAAAACTCTATTGATCCGGTCTGTAACGAAGACGCGAACCGGCAGGAGGGGTTACCTGTGATGTCCCTGACACCGGTCTTGTCCGTCAACAGAATAAACTGGGCAATCGGGAGTTTTTCCCCTTTCAAATCTCCAGGCATCGATGGTATCATGCCAGTAATGCTTCAGAAGACTAAGACCGTGGTGATTCCCGTTCTTCAAAAGATCTTCACGGCGTGTATCTCGCTGAACCACGTTCCTGCTAGCTGGAAGAAAACCAGAGTGGTCTTCATTCCTAAGGCAGGAAGGAGGGGCCACGTCCTGGCCAAGAACTTCAGACCTATAAGTCTTATCTCCTTTATTCTCAAGGTGTTTGAAAGAGTGATCGACTGTCACATCCGAGAGCACTGTGAAACCAGACTTTCTCCAGCCGAACACGCTTACCTGAAAGGGAAATCTACCGAGTTAGCCTTACATGAGGTAGTAGGGACTGTGGAGAAATCTCTCGAGGGAAAACAATTCACTTTGGCGGCCTTTATAGACATAGAGGGTGGTAGCATATGCCGATGACTTGGTCCTGATCGTCTCAGGTCCCTTCCCTTCAGTAATGGCTGAAATTTTGGAAGGTGCACTGGCTACACTCAGCAGATGGGCCGCCAGTAGCGGTCTCAGAGTCAACTCTGACAAAACGAAGTTGATGCTATTCACCAGAAAATACAAGCCTCCACCTTTTAAGCTTCCTAGACTTAACAACCAGTGTCTTACACTTTCATCGGAAGTCAAGTATCTTGGCGTAATACTTGACCCCAAGCTCCACTGGAAGCTGCACATAGAAAATCGAGTTAAGAAGGCTAATATAGCCTTCTACGCCTGTAAATCTACGTTCGCCAAAAATAGGGCCTCAAGCCACGTGTCGTACTTTGGATGTACAACTTAGTGTTCCTGCCAATTTTGACATACGGTTGCCTAGTTTGGTGGTTAGCTCTTCAGAAGGGCTACAACTTCACTAAATTAGAGAGAGTGCAGAGAACTGCATGTGTGGGCATCACTGGTGCTTGTAGAACATGTCCCACCGCTGCGCTCAACGTTATTCTCCACTTCATTCCTGTGGATCTGCAGGTTAAATCCATTGCTGCTCAGAGTGCTATTAGACCGAAGGAGTTTGGCCTTTGGAGACAACTCCCTGTAGGGCATAGCAGCATCTTGAAGCAGATCTCCCCTTCCTTCTCTGATATTCGCACCGACCTCTCCATCCGCAAACTGTGCTTTGAGGGTTGTGCTACTTTTTCCCCCGGGCCCGGAGTTTTCAGAGGGGCCCGGACTCGAGGGTAACTCCAAGAAATTTCCTGCCTACTTCTACCAGAGTTCCGTCACAGACTTTTTTTGGTGTCACCATATCGAGTGTTATGATCACGATTACGAAGAATAAATATAATATGGTGATACAAAAGTGTATATTATTGAGCTCTTATTAAAATGGAACATTTTATGCTACTGATTTATAAGGTAATTAATAATTATAGTGATGATTAGATTAAATTTAGATAGTTGTATTTTAAATGAAGACCAATTTTGAAACATAGTTATTCTTTAAAGCAATTTGTCCTTACGTTGATAAAGAATTAAATGTAGAGATAGCAATATTACTTTTTATAGACTAGAAATTTTTGATTTTTCACTGGGTATGTTATTATATACATAATTTTTTAAATTCGTTTCCCCAGTCAATTTCACACTTTTATTTTATTTTTTTATGTTTCGGCAACTAATGCGTGAAAAGTTTGCTGTGTGAAATAACGTTACATTCATTTTTATCAATATTTCATAATTAATTCTATAAAAAATTTTATCAATGAGTTTTTCAATGTTTAAATGTTATATCACTATAACATAATACGCATTTTGATAAATAAAAAAAATTTGAAGGGGCCCGCATCTCAAGTTTCCCCCGGGGCCCGAATACTCTCTCCACGGCCCTGGGGCTGGACAGTCTTTCATTTGGGTTCGCCCTGGGCAAGCTATGACAAACCTTCGAGTGCCGTCAAAAAAGTCCTCCTAAAAAAAAATATATGCCGTTCGGAGTCGGCTTGAAACTGTAGGTCCCTCCATAATAGGAGGAGCTCGGTCAAACACTCAGAAAGGGTGTACGCGCCAATTATATATATATAATATACATATACACATATATACTGCACTGCACCACACCGGTCTTGACTAACATCCGTTCGGCTGTTTACTCAGATTTGGGCACCACTTTAGAGTGACGAGGTCAGTTGTATTTGATACAAAGTTAGATTTTGCTCTCTCGTTCATGTGCGAAACATTCACTCAAATTTCTTAATTTCGCGAACACTTAAAAAGAAATAGAATTTTGATTTTGAAATTCAATTTTTTTTTACTATTTCTGGCAATGCACAAGAACACTAGCCGACACTCGTGACTACGCACAGGATTTAAGAGGTACTTCTCGGGTAAGTTACCTATGGAATCCCAACTGAGGGCTTTCCATTTTATTTAGCCTTTCTTCGAGACACGAGCTTCGTTACCACGAATGTGTCAAACGTCTACTGATTGGACGAGAATTCGGCTGGCGAATCCACCGTGACGTCGCAGCCGAAATTGCTCGCATAATTTTGCTCTTCACCATAATTAATAGCTAAACCTGGTAAATCTACTATACTTGGCTAATTGTTATAATTATAATTAATTGCTCTAGAATTGTTGGAAAGCTAAGCTACTTATAACACCCCTCGCCATGAAAAAGCTCCTCATAAAAATATCTGCCGTTCAGAGTCGGCTTGAAACTGTAGGTGCCTCCATTTGTGGAACAACATCAAGACGCGCACACCACAAATAGGAGGAGTAGCTCGGCCAAACACCCAAAAAGGGTGTACGCGCCAATTATATATATATATATATATATATCAGCTAATTATAAACTATAAATGTCGTTCCGTCTTTTTTCAGGTATCTATTGAAGTTTAAAATTGTTGTATTTTAACAATTGTAATACAATAAAATCGTATTTTTACAGGAACACAAGTAAGTCTGTAATTTCTGCATAAAGCTAAAATTGGGTGAAACGATTATTTTTCAACATTGATGCCTACTTTATCACAAGATCGTTATTTGCAACATTGATATTAGTTATCCATGACCAGTCTAATGACGTGAGTACACTGGCTGTATGTCTAATGAGAGGTGGCATTTTTGTCCTCATTTACCACCAGACCCTTTCGTTTCGCATCGTTATCTATTTAAGAAAAGCAAAACTATCGGCGCGGCTCTGTGGTTCCTCTTGTTATCACGAATAAGAAATTAATAAAATTTCAGTTACGTGGACCAAAAAAATAACCATGGCAGTTGATACATCAGCTTCATGTAAAACCTTACGCTTAATCCAAAAATATGAAGTGGGAATATGATCCACGTTTAGTTCCAGTAGTGCTTTCTATTTCAATTCAACCGGGCTATTCGGGACATGTTCTTCGATTTCGATGTAATTCAAAAATTTTTTTGAAGATTTATCGGCCATTTTTTTTTGGCTCAAAATCGATTTGTTTTAGTTATACAAGAAAGTTTTTTTTTAATGCTCATAACTTAGTCAAAAATTTCCAAGATTTATCGGCAATTTTGTTTTTCGGCTCAAAATCGATTTTTTTTTTAATTATATTATATAAGAAAAACTTTTTTTAAATGCTCATAACTTAGTCAAAAATGAGCCGATCTTAATGATTCTGGGTTCAAAATGATCGTCATTACTTGCACGAGCGACTTCATACGCTTAATCCAAACATAATATAAAGTGGGAATATGATCCGCGCTTAATCCCAATGATGCTTTCCATTTCAATTCAACCGGGCTATTAGGGACATGTTCTTCGATTTCGATGTAACTCAAATATGTTGCTCTCTGCTCAAAATAATGAGACATGTATTTTTTTGTTCGCCCGAAAAAAAAATTTTTCAAGATTTATCGGCAATTTGGTTTTTCGGCTCAAAATCGATTTTTTTTACTTATATGAGAACATTTTTTTTTAAATGCTGATAACTTAGTCAAAAATGAACCGATTTTAATAATTCTGGGTTCAAAATTATCGTCATTGCTTGCACAAGCGACTTCATGTAGAAACAATTGCAAAAAAGTAATTGAAACAATTGCAAAAAAGTAAACAAAAAAATACATGTCTCATTATTTTGACCAGAGAGCAACATATTTGAGTAACATCGAAATCGAAGAACATATCCCGAATAGCCCGGTTGAATTGAAATGGAAAGCATCTATATTAGAAATTTTTTTTTTAAATGTTCATAACTTAGTCAAAAATGAACCGATTTTAATGATTCTGGGTTCAAAATGATCACCATTACTTACACGAGCGACTTCATGTAGAAACAATTGGAAAAAAGTAGTTGAACATTTTTTATTTTGCAAAAAACAAAAAGTGCGAAACAGGTTTTTTACTCAAAAATTCATTATTCAGAAACAACTCATTTTAGCTACTGAACATTCCGCTCAATTGAAGTTTGAGGTGTCCTCTTGATTTGGAAAAAGTTAAAAAAAAAATACACTTTTTGAAATATTGAATTTCGAATATATTTCGATTTTTTTTTTTGCAAAATAAAAAATGTTCAATTACTTTTTTGCAATTGTTTCTACATGAAGTCGCTTGTGCAAGCAATGACGATAATTTTGAACCCAGAATTATTAAAATCGGTTCATTTTTGACTAAGTTATCAGCATTTAAAAAAGAAATGTTCTCATATAAGTAAAAAAAATCGATTTTGAGCCGAAAAACCAAATTGCCGATAAATCTTGAAAAAATTTTTTTTCGGGCGAACAAAAAAATACATGTCTCATTATTTTGACCAGAGAGCAACATATTTGAGTTACATCGAAATCGAAGAACATATCCCGAATAGCCCGGTGAAATTGAAATGGAAAGCATCCAATATGAATAGAATAATTTTAAAGATATGAAAAAGTGCACTTTGTACTAGAATTGTTCATTCGTAATTTCGAGGGCGCAGTATCGAAAGAGTATATGCCATTCAAATCGCCCGGTATAATATCCATTCCGTTCTTGAATCTTTTTGTAAGACACCGAACTTATAATAGCTTAATCTTTCAGTACTGACATATTTCGATCTCTCGTTTCCTTCTCTTCGTTTCTCAGCTCGCGATGCTTTTAATAGCAATATGGCTCTATACGGTTGGTTTATTGAGTAGTGTTCTCTGCTGAAGCTTCAGGGCAATAATTTTTAAGGCCAGATATCTGAAAAGTATGTACTATATTTCTTCATATTACTTAGCACTGGTAGTTTTCATTCATAATTCTATAAACAAAAGGAGATAAACTCGAACTAATTAAGGTAGAAAATAAGAAACATACTGTCAGTACCATCATAGTCAAACATCTTCGGAAAGACTTCTGATTTATTTTGACTAAACTCGAAGATATTTAAGTTTATTCAAAACAAAGTTAATCGAATTTAGTTGGCAATATTACAGAGTCCGATTTCAGACCGCTCGCGCAGAAAGATGCACGCGCATCAGCTATCTGTTAGTTGGCGCGGAAGCATTTTGCCAAGAGTAAACGCGAAAAAAGAAAATCGGTAACGGATTTCAAACGTAATAGTGTGATTGCATTATATTTGGCTGGAAAATCACAACCAGAGATTGTTCAGAAGCTCGAGCTCCTTAAAGTAAATAAAGTTTTTGTTTATTGCGCTCGTACTAGTTACAATGATACTGGTAGCATCGCGAAACGTGACCACCTCGGTCATCAAAAGACTGCACCGTCACGTGAAATGGTTCAAAAAGTGAAGAAGCGATTTGAGCGAATTCCCCGAAGAAGTGCTAAGTGGCGACAGAACTGAAAATATCTTACCGTAGTATCCGCTGCATGCTGAAAAATTATCTCAAAGTCAAGCTTTGCAAGTTCCGAAAGGCGCATGATGTCACACCAAAGCAGCAACAAGACAAACTTGAGAGAGCGAAGGAGTTGCTTCGCTTGGTCGAAAGCAGTCAATTTCTGAACATTCTGTTTTCTGACGAGAAAAATTTTCAAATTGAGCAATTCGTAAACTCCCAAAACGATAGGATATATTTAACCGACCGTTCATACGAGAATTTGAGTCATCGACACCACCAGGAGACAGCACCCGCCACAGTCTCCAATCAACTCCTCTCCAATCGTTTTCATCGAGCCTGGCGTCAAGGTAAATGTGAAATAAATATTATCGACAAAAAGGACCCAGCACCGTCTCATAAAGCTCGAGTGAACCAAGAATGTGTTGGACATTGTACAATATTGCAGTAGCTTCAGCTGTAAAGATGGAGCAGAAAGGGAAAGGTAGGCCTTATGAAATTCGTTCGATTTTCTCGCTTACAACAGCGAATAGAAGCGTGTACTGCTTTGAAGCCGTCAGTGAAGACAAGCCTCCAGTTATCGTGTTTGTATCGAACCATGGTTTCGAGGAACATAGCGTTGTAGGCTGCGTTAGGAGTGCTAGGTTCAGGCAGAAGAGATAAGTGATTAATAAAGGACGATTTTGAAACCAGCCACGGAGTGTTATGAGATTTACGTTAGTGAGGAGTCAAATTGGAGCCAAGCATGAGCTTTGTGGGTGACGTAGGAAATGCTCGAGGCGCTCTTCGAATAGCAGTGTGATATGGCGCCGCAAGCATTTTTAGATTCTTTTTTGCATGATAACCGTAATTGATTACAGAAAGGATAAGAGCTCTAACAACGTTGGCTCTATGAGCACTTGCTGTCTGATACGATTCCAAGATACTTAAGAGTATGTGATCATGGAATATGTGTATTGTTAAATGTGAGTATTGAGAAACTACAATTATGTTTTCTACAAACATGTAGTAACTTGGATTTAGTACAGGAAACGGAAGCGCACGAGGAAAAGGAGCATGAGGATAAACTGGAAAGGATTTCATCGAAAGTGGAAACCGTCGATTTAAGGTCAGAAAATTTTGAAAATAGGAGAATGTTATCGGCATAGAATGACCTACAAGGGAGAGCCCTGAGGAGTACCATTATCAAAAGGTAAAGTGCGGAGGAAATATTAGAAATGAGAACTTTAATTTTGCGTTTGGAAAGAAAGGATTTAACTAAATTATAAGCGAGGCCCAACCTTGCATTTGATGAGTTGACTTGAATACCAATACCCTCGAAGACCTTTTCGGGTGAAACTAACGAAACATTTTTGTTGGTTAAGGCGTCAGATATGACTTGGTCTAGATGTAAGAGTGCATCGATAATGCTTTGACCCTTTTTGAAGGCTATCTGATTTGGATGGATTAGATTGTTGGAATGAGGATACCAGGAGAGCCTAGTGGCAACGATTTTTTCCATAAGCTTTCTCAAGCAAGGGATTAAAGAGATGGGGCGTTAGCTGGTGATTTCGCAAGGGGGGTTTCCAGGCTTCAATATGGGGAATATAGCGTTTGTTTTCCAAAGTTTGGGGAAGATACCAGCACGAAAAATATTGTTGTAATCTACGATGAGGTGGGAGAAGACGGGAGAATGAAGGTTTCTAATAACGGGGTTGGATATTTTGTCTATACCAGGAGTTTTATGGATTAGCGGTTTCGTTTAAATTGTTTGTTGTTTATTGAGTCGTAGTGGCGAGAGTTCACTATTGCACCAGGGAGGGAATGGTTCGAGTAGTTTGACGGAGGATTGAGGGATATATTGGTTAGCTACGGCACGAATGGTTTTTTGAATTCTGGAGGATTCTTCAATTAATCGCCCTTTAGGATTAGCTGAGGAAGATCCTTACAGGTGGCTATGCGTTAAAGTCACCGCCCATTAAAAAGGATCTATGGTCAGGGAGTAGAGATTACAGATGTAGGTAGGATAATATAGGTATTTATTGTTCCTTTACTTAGGGTGATGGTGAGGAAAGGGGATAGGACGGCGATTCATGGTTAGGAGCGATGACAGAGTCGAATGGTCCATTGGAAGAGGAGTTGTGAATGGAGGGTTATGAGTTGAGAAAAATGGGAGAAAAAGAAGGTTAAGAGGAAGGAAGGAGGGGGAAGGTGGAAGTTCGTTTTAAGTTTTCAAGAGGCTTTTCGTGAGATAATAAATTATTGGAGGATGAGTTGTTACTAGCGTATGATTTTGTAAAATTTGCGGTGGGGTTTGAATTTTTTGAGTTTTAGGGTTTTTCCTTGCTATTAAGTTTGTTTACATTTGATATATTTTCGTTGTTGGTAGGTGTATTAGCCAGTGTGGCGAAAGAGATGTACGATTGAGTTGTTTTATAATTGAGGTATTGTCGTTGTTGATAGCTGTACTTGCCGCTCGAGCAAAAGAGGAGTAGGCAGATGTACTGGGAAGTGGTTTTTTGTAAAAGGTGATGGCTTCTGGTTTGATACATTTATATATAGTTTTAATTTTTAGTATCTCTTTTGACTCAATAAACTTGGGCAGTTGGCACAGTATACTCTATCAGGTATGCAGTGCGTGTATATAGCACAAATGTAGCATATTTGATAATATTTGAAAATACTTTGATTTGGCTATTTTTTATTATTGCTAGGTTTTTATAACAATTTTTTTAGTTATTTTATTTAAATATTAAATCATTTAAAGCTGCACAATTTTATACCTCCCAATTTTAGTCTTGCCATAAATTCTGTGACAAATTACACCGAAAATTAATTCGCAGAAATAGCTTCAGTTATTTATGCTTTTGTTCGTAAGCATTGCCTACTCAAAAGTTATTCTCAGTTTCGTGACAAATTTCACTTCGAGTGCGGAGCAAAGAAAAATCGAATTGCAGTGATTCCATTACATAAGTGTGGTAAAAGTGTAAGTGAGATTTACGAATTGCTGAAAAAACTTAATATTTCAAGAATGTTTGTTTACCGTACGATCAATCGTTTTTCCCAAACATCTGAAATGACAGACAGAAAAAGAAATGGTAATCTTCACGTGTTGTTCAGAGTTCAGCGTGGACATTATCTAGCCACCGTAATGGTTTGATGCGGAGTGTCTTGTATAGGAGTAACATCTCTTCATTTCGTGAAAAGCGGGTTCAGGCTCGGGCAAAAGTGTACCAGGATGATGTCTTAGAAGGCGTGGTGAAGCAGTTGAGCAGTTCTCTCTTCAATGGAGAGCGTTGGATCTTGCAGCAAGATTCCGCTCCAGCCCATAAAGCAAACACTACCCAGCAGTGACTTCTTCGTCTTCTTAATTGGCGCGATAACCGCTTACGCAATTTTGGCCGATTTTAAAAAAGCGCGCCAGTCATTTCTTTCTCGTGCCAACCGGTGCCAGTTGGGCACACCAAGTGAAGCCAAGTCCTTCTCCACCTGATCTTGGCAACGCAGAGGAGGGCTTCTTCTTCCTCTGCTACCACCAGCTTGTTTGAAGACAGGAGGTACTTCGTTTTGTTCTCGAACTTCGCTTTGCCTCTTTATCGAGTTTGGGGAGGGCAGAACTAACAGCGCGGTTGTTAAGGCCGATGATGTCGATATCATCGGCATACGACAACAATTGTACACTCTTATAAAAAATTGTACCTGAGCGATTAAGTTCTGCGGCTCGTACGATCCTCTCCAACATCAGGTTAAAGAAGTCACACGACAGCGAGTCACCCTGTCTGAAACCTCGTTTGGTATCAAACGGCTCGGAGAGTTCCTTCCCAATTCTGACGACGCTGCTGGTGTTCAACAACGTCATTTTGCATAGCCTATTAATTTTTCGGGGATACCAAATTCAGACATCGCGGCATACAGAAAACTACTTTTCGTACTGTCGAATGCAGCTTTGAAGTCGACCAAAAGAAGATGGTGTGTGTCGATTCTCCTTTCGTGGGTATTTTCCAAGATTTGGTGTATTGTGAATAGTGGTCGATGGTAGACTTTCCCGGTCTAAAACTACACTGATAATTTCCAATCAGTTGGTTGACGGTGGGCTCAGCCTTTCACACAATACGCTCGCTAGAACATTATAGGCGATATTTAGAAGACTAATCCCGCGGTAATTGGCACAGATTGCAGGATCTCCCTTCTTATGAATTGGGCAGAGCACATTTAAATTCCAATCGGCAGGCATGCTTTCGGCCGACCTTATTTTGCATATAAGCTGATGCGTGCACCTTGCCAGTTTCTCGCCGCCATGTTTGAATAGCGGCCCGCAATTCGTCGGCGCCCGCGGCTTTGTTGTTCTTTAACCGCATTATCGCTATTCTCACCTCGTACTGATCGTGTAGCAGAACGACAATTCCATCATCAACGACTGGGGTATCCGGATCTTCACATTCTCTGTTACATGCGCAGCTGTCACTTTTTAAAGGGTTCGAGAAGGGTTGCTCTATAATTTAAGGATGCTCTGGATGTCGGTCGCCAGATCTCCGTTCTTACAGGAAAACGCCCTGGCAGCACCTTTCCTTTCTGCGGCATCATGACATTCCTCGTCGTACCAACTGTTTTTTCGGGCTCGTTGGAACCCGATTTCTTCTTCGGCGGTGGTACATAGAGAACGAGAAATGTTGCTCCATTGCTCATGCATGCCGGTTTGTTGGGCAGTACTCTCTGAGAGCAAGAGTGAGAGTCGAGTGGCGAATCTTATGGCTGTCTGTTGTGATTGCAGCTTTTCGATGTCGAACATTCTTTGGATAGTTAGCTGTACGTTTTTTGCTGCACGTGTGGGTAGTTTGGCTGCAACAAGGTAATGATACGAGTCGATGCTGGGTCCTGGTTTTTCACTATAGTTATTAGCCAAACCTAGTAAATCTATCATCCTATGTTATTACACATGGCATCCCACACTCTCTTTCGATACGTAACTCTTATTCCAATTGAACACCCAATTTCCCTCCACAACGAACACAACATTGCTACTACATGATCTTCACAAAACACCACATAACTTTCATCCAACCTAAATCTAACAGAAAAGGTAATCTCTTACAGTCATATCTAATCAGCACTTGGAATCTATAGATACAAACCTATGAAGAACAGCGACCACAGAAACATACACAGGCACCCTCAACAGCGACCACGAAGAACGCGTACACACCCCGGTTGAATTAAAATAACCTGGATAACACAAAAGGTAACCATTATAAATAACGTTAACCTATTTTCACAACTTCTGCCACTTCAATCATGCTAAGGAAGTAAAAGCATCCCATATAAATTCAAATGCATTAACTCTACTGTTAGTAGTGACAGTTGAAATCAATCTCAATCTCGGCCCTTTCCTTAATGTACGAATGACTGGTTCTAGACTGTTTTCAGTACGAATAAAGTGAGACTAATTGGCCTGTAGTCCTTGGGATTCGAAGTTCTCATCGCTTCTCATATTGTACATAATTCATTTAGAATATCGCTAAAACCGAAAAAGTGGGTATCTACTAGTACTTCCAGTGCTTCTCTACAATCGTGTGTCCATTCCCCTGCACCTTTGCAGATTAAAGTCGGAACAGTGGAAGATTTGGCAATATTGTGATTTAAACTAAACAAACTAATGAAAACGAAGCATACGTGTTAAATTTTGAAAGCACAAATGCATTTTTTTGCGTTTTAGGAGGAAGCCCCCATAGCAAGAAATTATGTGTGTGTGTGTACAACTCTTTGTGTTTGGTAATTTCTACTGCTTTCGCTTGCTCTTCCTCTTCACAAACTAGTAATTCCCTTTCTTTTTGTTCGTTTATTCATGGAGCAACAAATGAAAACAAATGCCCTATTATTACGTTAACAAATCAACCGATTCTGTGAAGTCTCTTGAGATCGGGATAGGGGTTCGCCGATGCCGTCGCGGGAACCTGATGATGGAGCATTCGGAAGATTTCTCGCTGGGTGGCACTATCTAAGTGGATTCACACGTTGTAGAGCAGTGTGCGTGTCGTGTTTCATTCCAACATCTCTGGTCTCGCACTTTAACCGTTTGGACGACCCCACTTCGCTAACCTTTAATTCTGATGACGTGCCGCTCATTGATGCAATTATTCTGTGCCAAATTTCCAGGCCGGCGAATTTTCTAATAAACTCTTTCGAAATTGTTCACGTGCATTCAATTAAGAGCGATTACGCTTCAACTAACTTGTACAATAGCCAAAGGGGCTGAAAAGGCCGGTAACGGTGGCGGCTGTGGTAATTGCTTCGGAGAATGCACACCCTTCTTACCACTCGTAGAACGAGCGGCAGTGTACAGTGGGTGGTTATTAAAAACTAGTTTTTTACTTAAAATTGTTTACCATCATTTCGTAAAAATTCCACAAGATATTGTTTCTATTCGGGCGCGTAACCGAAAGGTTTTGTACGTGAATACCATTCGGTACGGCACGAGTTCGAAACCCATAGTAGACATGAAACACCAAATGATGGAAACGGTTTTTTCCAATAGCGAGTGTATATCTTCCATGAAAAATTTCTTATTTAAAATCTTCTCCCATAAAACACTTTTTCCTAATAGTAGCCAAGCCTCGGATGACGATAATGCTATACTAAATTTAAGAAATTTTCAGACTTTTTATATTGACCACTTAGAGGGAGATTTTGAGGAAGTTCAGGTGGAGTTAAATCCTTGGTAATTAATACGGCGGCCGCCGTAGCCGAATGGGTTGATGCATGACTACCATTCGGAATTCACAGAGAGAACGTAGGTTCGAATCTCGGTGAAACACCAAAATTAAGAAAAACATTTTTCTAATAGCGGTCGCCCCTCGGCAGGCAATTGCAAACCTCCGAGTGTATTTCTGCCATGAAAAACTTCTCATAAAATAATAGACGCACACCACAAATAGGAGGAGGAGCTCGGCCAAACACTCACAAAGGGCGTAAGTGGCAATTATATATTGTATATAGGTATATGTAATTAATTATTAAAATAATTTCAATTGAACTATGCCGAAAAGTTGCAGTGCCGGAAATTTATAATTCATTAGCTATTCTAGGAACCTTTCCAATAACAACTTGCAATCTTGAAGATCGTTTTCGGTAATTCGTCGACTGAAAACATATTTAAGAAGTACGATGCCATAATAGGGGTTAATTTGGACTGGAAATCTTTAAATCTATAGAGACTTAACTTCTTAAAAAAATTGCTGGAAACAAGTAACGAGTCGAAACCAAATTAGAATATTATTATATACATTATTAATAGCATATTAAATTATTTTTATTTGTTTCATTGTGATTTGGATTTTAATCGATGTCATTAAGAAAATGTTTGTTTTGTTTTATGATTATTTTAATTTTTTAGGGTAGGATTATTCAAAGCAAATACTACATTCATATATCGTTTCGACTACTAGACGAATTTAGTGTGTCTCAAGCCGAATTAGCGGCAAGAAAGAAGGCGGTAACATCATCGAAATATTTTTATATAGCCAAGGAGCTCGGAAAATACTTGACTCTGGCACAAGTCATTCCAAGTGTAAAGCAGATCACTTAATGTGATGGCAGTGCACTTCCATTTCAACTTACCGCGAGTACCGGACTACAGCTACAAAATAAGCGACAAGGTGCCAGACGAGCTTGCAAGGAAATTCATTCCGGCTCAGCTCTTGCCACCTTGTAAGAGAAGTGGGTTTAAGATTCTAAATGCTTGTCCCCCTACAAAACAACCAAACTCATATATATAGTACGTGAAACTATGCAGGTCCACTGCCCCGCTCTTGCCAGAACGCGAAATCACTGTCAAAACTCTTACTATTTTGGATATCCAGCGAACTTAAATTCCGCTACCAGTCACAATATTTCATCATATATTTGGCGCGAGCTCTACCTTTAGTTAAGTACATTATGCCAAGGATGGGTTCTGGCATAGGGAATAAATTCAATTTTTTTACTTCAATAGCAAAAAATAGCACTCTTTATTTCTCTTTGGTTTATTTTTTGAACTGATTCATATTTATTCACAGCATTTAAAGGGAAGTATTAAAAAAACTTCAAATTCTTTGGAAAAACAACAGCTAAAGCAACAACAAAATAAAGAAAAGCATTATTTCGTCTCTGTCAATAAACTGTTTTTACACATTGCTTTTCCAATTTCTTTAGAATGCGTTGCGCGATTAACTTGACTTAACCGTTATCTCGAACGTAGGCTCGAATCTCGGTGAAACACCAAAATTAAGAAAAAAAAATGTCTAATAGCGGTCGCCCCTCGGCAGGCAATTGCAAGCCTCCGAGTGTATTTCTGCCATGAAAAAGCTCCTTATAAAAATGTCTGCCGTTCGGAGTCGGCTTGAAACTGTAGGTCCCTCCATTTGTGGAACAATATCAAGTCGCACACCACAAATAGGAGGAGGAGCTTGGCCAAAAATGGAGTACGCGCCAATTGAATATATATATATAACCGTTGTCTCTGTTTGCAATGATATTAATGCCTGGCACAAAAATTTTTTTTCATAGAATGCAACTATTATATTATAATTACCACTTGGGTAAAAGTGTTCAGAAGTTGTCTTAAAAGTTTTCGGCAACACGACTATCTGATTATATTGTTATCAATGGAGCGGAAAAAGAGGGTAAATTAGAGCAAAGGCATGCAGGAGGGTCTAAAACTAAAATTACTGGACGTGCAGAACGATTGATTATCCGATAATTGGATCGAAACCCGGGAATTTCCTTGAGAACATTTGCAAAGGAGCTTACGGAGGAGTGTGGCATTGTTGTCTTTTATAAAGCAGCCCGTCAAGCCATACTCCATCACAAATATCCATCGAGACCAGCACACAAGAAACCATTGCTGTCTGCACAAAATGTAAAAAAACACATGTCTATGACGTTGAACCACATTTTCGAACCAGAAGATTATTGGGACGATTTTATATTTTGCGACAAAATAAAGATAATGCTGTATTACAAAGATGGACCGACTAGAGTATGGCGCAAGCCCTCGACAGATTTACAAAATCGAAATAAAATTCCCACGGTTAAATTTGGAAAAATTTCCGCTGTGGTTCTGGGTGTGGGTTTTGAGGTAAGTGGTAGGAGACTTGGTGTTTATTGACGTCACAATGGACGCCAAGAAATATTTAAATATATGTATATAAATTACACAGGCCGACAAAATTTAACCAACATTCAGACCCAGAAACCAGATTATATATTTCCGAATGATTATGATGCGCTGAATCCAAATCTGGCCTCAGAATTGCTCTATCAGCTCTGGTTTTCGAGATATCCTTACCTAAAAGTGCAAAAAACACCGTTTTTTGCCCATATTTGAGGTTATGTAGCCTTGCAGATGTTTTCTTTCACCAAAATTAAAGGATGGCATCTTTAAATACAAACCTTCTTTTTCAAATGGCGTTGAGTTTGCTTAAATATCATTTTTTTTCGCTGAGATATCGCATTTTGAAATTTTCATGTTTCTAAATTTTCCTACACCTGAAAATCGATTGAGATAACATAGACATGATATAGTCGATTACAAATTTTCTTGAATTGAGTCTTATTTTTCTTAAAATTTTGTCTCACACCATAAGTGTGCTGACTCACCACACCCCTACACTATCTAACCTTTGGGTACCGAGTCACACACAGCCCTAACCCCTAGAAACCACCCCTATCATACCGCAAGCAGGCTAACCCACTTAACCCTGGGGACAGCGTTTACTCGCATATTTTTTTTACATAGTGTAGGGGTTTGGTGAGTTAGCACACTTATGGTGTGAGACAAAATTTTAAGAAAAATAAGACTCAATTCAAGAAAATTAGTAATCGACTATATCATGCCTATGTTATCTTAATCGATTTTCAGGTGCAGGAAAATTTAGAAGCATGAAAATTTCAAAATGCGATATCTCTGCGAAAAAAAATGATATTTGAGCAAACAAAACGCCATTTGAAAGAAGAGGACTTGTACTTAAAGATGCCAGCCTATTTTTTTACTGAAAGAAAACATCTGCAAGGCTACATAACCTCAAATATGGGCAAAAACGGTGCTTTTTGCATTTTTGGGTTAGGATATCTCGAAAACCGGAGCTGATAGAGCAATTCTGAGGCCAGATTTGGATTTAGCGCATCATAAACCTTCAAAAATATTTAGTCCAGTTTCGGGGTCTGAGATGCTGTCGGCCTGTGTTATCGAATAAAAAGTTAGTCTGCAGTGCTAAAATATTTGCGTTTATCACTGAGAATAAAACAAATTTTAAATTTTACGAAGATAACGATCCAAAGAATAAGGAGCATAATGTGCAGATGTTGCTTCTCTACAAATGCGGTAAAGTTATAAATACACTCCCACGCCCAGAGTCCCGACATAAACGTGATTGAAAATGTGTGGGCCTTTTTGAAGAAAAGAGTCGTTAAAAGACAGCAGCAGTATAAAAAACAGAAAATAATGCAGGAATGGCAGAATATACCGAACGTACATATATGACGCAAACAAATTGATCCATTCCATGAAAGAGCGCCTGCAAAATGTTATTGAAGCTAACTGTTATCATACCAAATATTAAAGTAATCAAAAAATTACGTATGTATTTCCATTATGTAGGTATCTAATAAAAGAAGCCTGTATTAAAGTTTGTACAACTGTGTTATTTGTTTTTGTTGTTTTAGTGGTTGTTTTTCCAAAGAATTTGAATTGTTTTAATCAATTCCCTTTAAATGATGTGAATAAATATTTATCAGTATAAAACAGAAGTCAAAGATAATTAACGAGTGCTATTTTTTCTATTGAAATCGAAAAAAATGAATTTATTTTCAATGTCAAAACTCATTGTTAACATACTGTATGTTGTAAAAAAACGCATTGTGACCGTATGTTGCCAACGATATGTACGTTAAAATCTGCAGTCCGACTTATAACTCATGTCTGGTGGAAACGGCTAGGTAAAATTAGCGATACAAATACTCTTATGGCTCGTTATCCTGGAAAGGGAGAGTAATACAGCCCTGAAAGGAATGAATATAATCATTGACCACCAACCGTGGAACATTTTTAATCATGGCGAGATTACAGAAGTATTCCTTCATCTGAGAGAAACCAACAGTTGGAAGCCATCCACCTACGGAAACACTAATAGATTCGCAGCTGATTTGGAAGCGTACGTATTTGAAAGCGGAACGTACCATATTACGTTACGACAAACTGAGTTTCTGTACAGCTTTCGACTAGATAGTAATGGGAGGCGGGCAACCCAACAGTATCAATGGTATAGTCGTCTACACAGAAATCGCGGAAATGTAGTGAAGATCCGGTCTCCTTTAGGGAGTCCTTATGATCGAATACCATCTGCCAAACAACTGTGACTTCTTACAAGTCGTGTTTTCCATAGAAAAGTTACCTATCTTGCTAATACAAGTAATCAAGGATTGAAGTTACATCAAAAACACTGTGCCATCTTAAAGTCTATTTCACGGGTGTGCCACAGCCGTAACAAATGACTTGTTGACCCAATGATAGGGAGGTCAGAAGTTCATTTTGGACAAAACTAGACAAAAACGAAGGAATAAACTCATACACCAATATTTTAGACTGATCGAGGCTAAAATAAAAGTTATTAATGAAGTCATTACTGAACACTTTGCTATTGCACCCATAATCCATTCATCGTGTACACTTACTATCAGAAATTTGCAAGATGAAGAAGGTCGAGATTTATTTCAAGGGAGATTATGGATTCAGAGATAATAGCGTTAGAAGTATCGGGCCTTCTCGATTTCATTTTGACCATAAAGTAGTTTAACAGTACTTACGGAGGCACTTAATTCAACTGAACTTACAGTACTAACAGAATGAAAATATACTGCCGGGTGAAGGAATTAGACTCTTACCATTTTAACAAGCAATAGAAAGTTTACTTTCAACTGAATATATAGTAAACTGGCTACGAGGTTTCTATTCTAAATAATACTCAATAATATTTTTTTTTAACTACTTAAATTATTAACACACTGTGCACGATGATTGGGAGAAACCCAGCATACCACTTGTTTGCAATAAATTCAAAAAAGTTGAACAAAAATTTCAAAAGAAGATTTACATATATTGTAACATGAACAGAAATAGTATTTGCACAATACATGTCCATATACATATGTAGGTAAATATAACTCGTCTACTTATCAATTGTCCGTCTAAATACGTGGTGGTTAGGTAAATGCGCATAATGTAATACTTTGTGGGTGGACTAAAATTAAGCAAAATTGCACCGCAACAATGCCAAGAAAAGCGCAAGGCGACAGTCGATTACACACTTAAAACAACACATCCATTTACCATTCATACAAACTCTATATACGCAATCATTAGGGATGAATGAATGGCAGCCGATGTAGCCGAGTGGTAGATATATATTATATATGCGCGTGACTACTAGTGTGGCCAGATGATGAAAAAAGTAGCTATGTAAATTTACTTATAAAAAGGTTAGAAAATGTTTGTGGCAAAGACATTGTTTAAATATGTATAAAATACGTTAAACACTACAAATGACTTAGTTATGTTCACAGGTGAACTATATACCAATAGCTCAGAAGAAAATGTATGTAATTGGTAATGTTTTTTTTGTAGACTGACAAAGAATCAGGTTCGCATGGAAAAAGTTTGAAAATGTCTAAACAAAACGAAATTGAAGTTAAATACATGTTTTGAAAACTGGTAATATTTTCGTTGTACAAACATTATATCTGGGCCAGGTATTATGATTTCAGGGCCAGTAGCTACATAGCTCTTCAAACCCGAAAAACAGTTGGGGGCACATGCACACGTTTGTATGCAACATGCGCTAGCGATTGCCAACCGGACGCGGAAATATAATTTTAAATAGCTGCACCGGATAGCCGGCCTATGATCGGAGACGCACGATTCTGCACGGTTTCTGACGCGTGCATGCCGCATACCTAACAACAATAACAATGATTGGCTCAAACTTACAACAATGACACAAGGGTGAATTATGAGGGACTCCTAGCGGGTGTATGCGACAGATTTACGTAAGTCTGTGCAACAGGAAATTATCAAAAAAGTGCTGAGACAGTGTTTGTTGCTGCAACCCTATGCCAACGGTGGCAATAGAGTTGTTATTGCCCATTACTGTCATGTCCAATTCTCTATGTTATATGAATATTTGCGTGTGGTATTTTTGAAAGTGCGGGTAAGTGTATTTCATGCTCTGAAGACTTATTAACTTTTTACAATACTTCATCGTTTCCGCTAGCCGCTTATAAATAAATATGTAAATATAAAGTTTGTTTGCAATGTTTATGTAAATTATTTACAAAAAGCCAGTGTACGCAGGAACGCTTATGTATATGAATGAACATTATTTTCTTTTTTCAATCCATGTCTTTGTTGCGATCTGTTTTTTAAACATTAAGGAGTATTTTTACTTAAAGCTATTTAATTAATTTAAGAGACATTTAAGGATTGGTGGAACCATTTACTAATTTTATGATAAATAATAGTATAGACTAATTTATTATGGCATGAGGTCTGTTGTAAACTTTCTCTTGCGTCTGGTGCGATTGGAGTCGAGTGTTGTGTGATGTAGCATATTTTCTTATATCTTCAATGATTGTGGGTACTTTGAGATCACAATGAATTTGTGCATTTGCGATATAATAAGGGGTGTTTGAGATCATTCTGAGGGGTTTCGACTGAAATCTTTGAAGTATTTCGATGTTTGAGTGCAGTGCCCCAAAGTTGGATGCCATATGTCCATATCAGTTTCAAGATAGCTGAGTAAAGTGAGAGCTTACTTTCAAGAGAAACATGGGAATTTTGATGTAGTAACCAATATAGGCTTCTGAGTTTTATTCCGTTTGGTGGAAATATGGTGAAATTGCTATCTAGATCGGACGTTCAGACAGACAAGACATTGGAAATCGCGACTTCAGGGCCCTATTCGGTATACTATCCGAACCTGAAGCTTTTTTGAACTTAATTTTAGTACACTCCCCTTGGAGTTCAGTAATACCTGCTTCGGATGCCATCTGCTTAGTTTTGAATGCAGTAAGACAATTAGATGAGAGAACCTTTAAAACACCAGATTAGAGGTTTTTAAAACTTCAAATTATTTTCACAATTTTTTTAATATTTATTTAACACCAGTGAATCATAGTTTCTTACTTATTAACATTACATTAAAAAAAACTAACTAATAGTTACTTTGAAAGTAATTTAAGAGAATATTGCTTAATAACTCTCTAGAAAATGAGATGACAATATGAATAAATTTATTAGGTTAATTGAGTGCATTGATGGTATAAAAAGATTTAGCTATGATTAAGTTAAGTTTCAAGTTTCTAGTATGGATATTGAGAGGTATCGTACTTAAAATATCAGGCCAAATATAACTCTAGTTTCGATTTTTACAATAAATGAAAACGCGAGATATTTTCTTCTATTCCCAATTTAAATTAAAAGTAATCACCGGGAGTTATAAGAATTATAAATATCGTAATAGAAATCGTATACAAATCTTTTGGACGCCCTCCATATATTTCCAAACGTTAACAAGAATTGGTTTTTCAAATGTCACCACATAAGTTGCTTTCACTAAATTGGTGGTGTGGTCAGCCTCAGTTATTGTTTACCTACCGGCATTGAAAATGGCGAGGCCGTCAGTGACCTCATTAACTGGAAGTCAATGGTTGAATGTTACTCCGTTATGAGCCTTGACCCCAGATGTTTGTTGTTGAGCACTAGCTTTTTTGCTCAATAAATCACAGAATTGCTTTGATGTTCCGACGCAGTCAATTACAGAGTATGGAGTTCTTCCGCAATTCCAAAAGTTCTTCAAAATTCAGCTTGACATTATTTCAAGAGACGGAAAAAATTAAATTCTCCTAAAAGCTGGTTTGGGTTTTATATATTTTTTTTTGAGTAGATATATTATATATTTTTTTTCTTTAAAATCTGACGTTAGACATTATGTAAATGGTAATAATAAATATTAGTAACGTTGGTGCATCATTTACAATGTGTCCTTCAAATAGGTTAAAGAATTCTAAAAATAAGAATTAACATTATTAAATTAGACTCAAGATCTAAATGGTAAATCCAAGGGTGTAATCTTTGTAATCGTCGCGTTTCTTCGCTGTTGTCGAACAAGTTGATGGCGTGAGCGTTAGAAGACAGTGTAATCTTTTTATGTATCTTATGCTAAATTTTTTTATTTCATCTATTACCACTAGTATATTTAAATTTTCGTGTATGTGCTTATTTTTGACATAGCAGGGAGCATTTGCTATTAGTTGGAGTATTATTATTACTGACATCCATGCGACCAAACAGGTTTTAATATACAGCGCTAGATTGAAAAGTAATGAGCTTTCGCGCGCGGAGCTTCTGCCAAGCGATCAACCGAATCGGCTGGTGGGGGAAAATGATCGTTGGACCTTCCTCTTCCATTAGAAACCGGTCCCAGTTTGTTGGCAACAGCGGTGCAGTCAGCATCGCTCCGCGCGTGAAAGCTGTTTTAAAAGGGTATTAGGATTTTGCTGTGGCGTCCAAGGTCAAAACCATGCTGATCACCTTTTTCGACTCTCGAGGCATCGTGCACAAGGAGTTTGTACCTCCAGGAAGCACTGTAAACGCGGCATTTTACAAAGAAGTGCTACTTCGGCTGAAAAACCACGCCGCCCGGGTTCGGCCCGACCTCGTCAACAATTGGACCCTTCATCCCGACAATGCGCTGGCGCACACCGCCTTCCTCTGCACCTCTGCATTGGCCAAGATGGAGGTTCCGGTGCTTCTTCACCCTCCCTACAGCCCAGACCTATCCCCACCGGAATTCTTCTTGTTCCGGCGCATGAAAAGAAAGCTGAAGGGGAGGTATTTCGACTCCATCGAGGCGATCCAAAAAACTGTGACAGCCGAATTAAACGCGATTCCTGCGGATGAGTTTAAAAAATGTTTCCTGCAGTGGAAGGACCGCTACCAGCTATTTTGAAGAATATTAGTTATATAAGCCGAAAGGTTCAATAAAACTGCTTAAAAAAATAAGGCTCATTACTTTTCAATCAAAGCCTGTACATAGTCTTGTAAAGAAGAAATTTGTTCTAAAGACTTAGTTTATATTTCGGACCAAGCAGCCAGTATATTTTACAAGCTCCTGTTTTCAGTTGAGATCTTTTAGCTGTGATGTGTTTTCGCCAAGTTAGTCTTCTATATAATTGTAGTCCGAGATGCCTAGCGCTAGTGGATTTTGGAATAATAGTGTGGTTAAGACTGACATTAGGGTAGTCTTCTTTTCTCAGTGTGAATGTGACATGATCAGATTTTGAGGCATTTACCAAGATGTTCTATTTTCGAAGCAAAGTTTCTAATACGTTCAAATGGGCTTGAACAATTTCAGAAGCTTTATTAACCGAGTGACAAGAAGAAAGAATGGCAGTGTCATCCGTTTACGGGGCAATTGTTAAGCTATTTTCCTCCTGTATATCAACATATAAATGACTCTGACTTCTATATGATCTCAGAAAAATGTATAGAGGAGTGGGTAGTATCTTTTTTAGTTTATATAGCAGTGCTGAGTGCTACACTTTGTCAAACGCTTGCTGTATGTACAAAAATATTCCGGAACAATGCTTTTTCCTCCAAATATTCAATTATGGTTTTAACAACCCGATGACTTTGCTCCGGCGTATTGGGCCTCTGTGTGAAACCAAATTGATGATAAGGAATATTTGGTTGAGTTGGTGAATTGAATTTGAAAAGGTTGAGCCAAGGAGCACCAGGAGATTTGGTGGCTCCTTAAACACTCAGGCTAAAGGGTATTTAAAGCTCTGGAAAGGGGGTAGATAGTCAAGGAGGGAGGGAGAAAAGTATCAGAGAAAGAGATAGAAAAGAATAGAGACAGAGATAGAGATAGTTAGTCGTGTGAGAATTTTCCAGATTCTTTGGCAAATCTGTAAATATCCTCCAGTTTTAGAGAACGAATATTACTCATTCTCATGACATCGGAACCCAATACTCGTAGTCGTGCTCTAGCAAAGACAGGACACTCACAGAGAAAGTGCTCAGTGCTATCCGCTTCCTCCAAGCATGACAGGCATACCGGGTCCTCGATGATTCCAATGGTGGTCATATGCTGACCTCAAGGGTTGTGTCCTGTAATGATGCCGACCATCAACCGAATGTCTTTCCTTCTAAGTTTTAGTAGAAAGTTTGACAGTTTTCTGTTCGGACTTGTCACAAAACACTTTGCAGTTCTGCAGCGTTCTAGACTGGACCATCGCTCTTTATGTAGATTGCCTACATAATCGCTGATCCAATTCTTGATTCCTGCGGGACTGATTCCTATTATTGGCTCTGGCCCCTGTGGGGGCCCCGCTGACCCACGGTTGGCCAATTCGTCGGCAATTTCGTTTCCTTGAACACCGGAGTGTCCCGGAACCCATATAAGTACAAGCCTGTTTTGTCTTGCGACAGAATTAAGCTTCTTCTTATTTTCTTGAACAATCTTGGAGGTTTGCCTCGTGTTCTCCAGGGCCTTCAATACAGCCTGACTGTCACTGAAGACTCCAATCTGTTTCCTGCTCCATCTCCTCTCGATTATCGATTCGGCTACTTTTAGGATGGCAAAAACTTCTGTTTGGAAAACAGTTGCCATTCCCCCCATAGCATAGTGATACTTATTACTATCGTTTAAGTACCATCCGGCTCCAGACCCTATTTCAGTCTTGGACCCATCGGTAAAGAAAATACCCGTAAAACCTCCCTGCATGCACTCTGGATTGCTCCATTGCTCACGCAATGGAAATCTGACATCAAATTTCCCTCCAAATGAAACGGTGGGTATCAGGTCATCTTTAGGTGCCAAAAACAGTAGATACTGCTCCGACAGCAACTTAAAGATTTCTCTGTGTCCCGAAGTTCCATCTTCGTGCCAGAAACCATATTTATGGAGTCTACACATTGCTTTTATTGCTTCCTGTTGTATCTTAAGATCCAGGGGGAGCAAATTAAGCATAGCATTTAGGGCATCACCAGAGGTTGTACTCATGGCACCCGTGATGCATAAACATACACTTCTTTGCAGCCTGTATAGTTCCCGGATTGTGGACTTAACCATGCTCCGTCGCCACTAGACCACAGAAGCGTAAGTGATGATTGGTCTGATAAGTGCTGTGTATATCCATAGGACCACAGCAGGTTTCAGACCCCAAGTTTTGCCAAAGGCTCTACGGCATTGCTGAAAAATCTTCAATGCACGATTCACCTTCAGTGAAACGTGTGTCTCCGAAGTCAGCTTCTTATCCAAGATTACTCTTAGATATTTTATTTTTTTTTCCGATTTTTATTTTTTGATCATTCCGATTTGGAAATGGTGTATGAACCATCAGGTTTTCGAATGGAATCCAGCCTTACTGAGCGGTCTAAATGAAGGACTTTACAAAGTCTCGCTGTTTCCCTCATTTCTTCGACGTTACTGCAGAAATTTCTATAGGATTCAAGTTTGGCTCGCCGTACTTTTTTCTTATATTCTCTCTGTGTAAGTCGATGATTAGCCCAGTGTTCTTCTGTTTTGGTCTTCATGGTCTTATTAAGAAGTTTCCTGGACCGTACACGAAGCTTTGACAGTTCAGGGATCCACCAAGGAACCGTTTTCCCCTGTCTGCTTTGCCTGAGTGGGCACAGTTCCTTAAAGCATTTGATTAAAGTACCTTCAAATTTCTTAGTAGCATCTTCAATCATTTCTGCTGATTTGAGTTTTTTCAGGTTTGGTAGTCGCTCTGTTACAAGCTCACCATACCTGTCCTAGTACACATTTCGAGGATTCCTACCGGAAGGTATTGATATTGTGTCAATTCCCAGTCGGAATTCGATAAGGCGATGATCAGAAAGAGAGTCCTATCCAAAACTCGCCATCTGTTGATTTGATTTCCAACTGACCTATTGGTGAGTGTTAAATCAATCACCTCTTGTCTCCTTCTGGTCACAAAAGTTGGTTTGTTACCAGTGTTGTGAATGACCAAATCGGATGACAGGATGAAATCCAGTAACTTGAGACCTCTGGGGTTGCATTTGCTGCAATGCAGGTTGCAATGTTCTGTGAATTTGCATCACAGCCCCCTATTAGTACTTGACCACTTCTCTTAGCTCCCTCGAAGGAGGTGGCTGTAAAGAGTCGTAGGGTAGATAGGGCGAAACTACGATAGCTTCGACACTGTTCCCAATTTTCAAGTACTTTATTTTTGCAGCAACGATATCTCCGGAGCATAGCTCTTTTAACATCGTGTGTTCGATCAACCTCGGCATGATAATACATGCTCGCGGTCTCACATTCCCTTCACAATGAAGTATTTGTCCCCACGACATAGCACCTAGACCACAGATACGCTTGTGACATACCCATGGTTCTTGTATAAGTATTATGTGTGGGTTTGTTTGCAGTTTTGCATGCCTACGGCACAAGAGAGCCGTAGACGCTTTACTATGCTGCAGATTTATTTGTGTAAATATAACTTCAGTCATGAGACTGAGTATATTTACACTTTGTCCTCCACCTTATCCTGGACACGGAAGTGGATCCGCCCCAGATGTAGGTGGGGACGGCACCCGTACTTCGACTTAAGAACCTTGAGGGACCCAAGATCGATACCCAGTACCAGGTGGGAACCCACCTCTGAAGTGGTAGCGGATTTCTGCCTGATGCACGTGTATACTCTCCAGAGAGTCGTGTCAAGATCCTTATTCTGAACACGGATGCGTTTGAGGAGTTCTGCTGAATTACAGGAAGGACCCGAAATCCAGACACTCACTCGTACCAGCCTTTCTTTGCTACTCTCAACAGGAATAAACTTGCTGTTTTCGCAGGCTGGAATCTTTGCTATCGCTTTTTCTAGCCATTCTCGGGAAAAAGCATTGGAACAGTGCACCTTTACGATGCCGACCACCACGCTTTTCCCCTCAAAAGTCGGCGCGTCTTTCGACTCACCGATAGCATTCCAAAGATAGCTGTCAAGATAGTCTTGTCGCCCTTTGGATAGTAGACCATCTTGTTTGTCGGTATGTATCTCCACCGTCATTGCCTTTGCTGCCATTCTCGCGAATGATTCGCCAGACGTTGACGGAAGAGTGTCATTCGACGTTTGTGGTCCCTTAGCCTCTGCCTTGTCAGGCAAAGGTTTGTCTGCCTTGGATTGGGTCGAGGATGCAGGCATTTCCGAATTGCGTCTCTCGACTTTCCTCTTCTTTGCCTTTCTCCTCTTCCCGGTCGTTGGCACAGACCCCGTTTCGTTTCCGGAAGAGCGCAGCGCTACAGAGGAATCCTCTGTTCTGCCACGCTTTCCCGTTTCCGTTACAGGTGTCGAAGTTGACGGAGCTTGAGTCCTAGCCTTAGCTAGTGCTTCGGCTTGCCTCGCCTTCTGTCTTCTTCGTTTGATCTGCCTTGCGGTTAGACCAACACTCTCCAATAACTTCAGTCTTTTTACCGGTACTTACCTGATTCACACCAGGTTTAACCGTTGTCAAGGACTTATTCGGTACCAGAGATCCATCTGAGTCTACTGAGAGATTGTCCGCCATCTCCACATCCTCCACAACTTGTTCAGTTGCTTCAGATCGTTTCGACGACGGTATATCGCTCACACTCACTCGGCTCTCCATTGGCATAGCCAATGTGCCATGTTTCACCACTAGTAGTGCGCTTCCTCCGGAACCCTGGGTGTCAGTTCCGGTCATAGGGGAATGTGGGGTTCGGGCCTGCACATCCGATGCCCGAGCCGTCGATTGCCCGGCGGGAGGATTTCCCGAAAGTGGGTTACCTCGTGCAGAGAGATCCTTTCTTAACCTCCACATTGCGATGAAATGCATTTTATACCTCCTGCCAGGTTGTCGGTACGGTACTCTCCACATAGTACTTGGGCGGCCACCAATTCCGCCGTTCCGCGGATCAGTGGATACCCAATTCCTATATGGAGCTGCCCTCTTAGTTCGTGGTAAGTTAATCTCCATAGCATGGGGTTAACTCGCCACTTAAGCCTCACCCCCGCGGCAAGGAGACCGACATGAAGAGGGGTTGAGTTGGTAGTACTGGTAGTAATCTTCGGAAAACTATTCCGTCGAATATTTTCAAGAATATTGTCTGCAGACTAAACGACCTATATGGGGATAACTCATTTTCAGGCTTGTTTGGCTTGGTTACTATTATTATTTCAGAACACTCCACTGATTTGAAAAATGGCTCAGCCTAAAATTGCTATGGAAAAGCAAAACTAAAAATAACAAACATTATTGGAAAGTTTTTTAATTGTCCAACCATAATTATTGTTGTGATTAGGGGACTCTGAGTTTCTTATCCATTTAATTTCAGTCCGGACCTCGGATAGTTTTACCCAGGGCATTGGTTTGTCCCTGGCGGCCGCCGTGTCCGAACGGGTTGGTGCGTGCCTACCATTCGGAATTCAGAGAGAGAACGTCGGTTCGAATCTCGGTGTAAGATCAAAAATTAAGAAAAAGTTTTTTTTTTAAAGCGGTCGCCCCTCGGCAGGCAACGGCAAACCTCCGAGTGTATTTCTGCCATGAAAAAGCGCCTCATAAAAAAATATCTGCCGTTCGGAATCGGCTTGAAACTGTAGGTCCCTCCATTTGTGAAACAACATCAACACGCACACGACAAATAGGAGGAGGAGCTCGGCCAAACACCCAAAACGGGTGTACGCGCCAATTATATATATATATTGGTTTGTCCATAGGGCAAGGACAGTCAAGATATGATTCGATACTCTAATGGTCCAGGCTAATGTTGAATGCCTCAAAAGTTTAATTTAAATGGTTGGCAACACCGAGAACTTTGCTTTTATTTGATCTGCACCATGTGTTGTTGACATCTTTTACAGGCACCTGTAGTATTGGAGGTTGTTTTAAGAAACTGATGGCCTTCCAAAGGTAATGCTCATCATTTATATTTGGATCGGCATTTTTAAAATAGTCCCCAAATGCGTATTTTTTCAACTCAGATAATTTGTATTTAAGTTCCTTGACAGCTTTGTTAAGTGCTGTTTTGTCAGTCGGATCTCTAATGTTATGCCTCACCTAGAAACTTCGTCAGAATATGGTAAATTATTCCTTAGGAGTTGAAAAGTTTGTTTCGTTGGCAGCAATGTGTACTTTGTTGATGAAATTTAGATGATGTTGTAGAGAATTTAGCTATTTAGCAACAAAAATTACTTCACTATTCTGTAGTACCTACTATATGTTAAGGTTAGCAATTTTGAAAAATTATCAAATAAAAGAGTCACTATCTCAAGCTCATTAATATATAAAAATTGGATAATTTAAATGTCAATCGTAGAGTGAGAAAACTTAAAAAAACGGAGCGAAGTAAAAATCATGTCTACACACGAACAGGCTTACTCCTACTACTCACGTTTGCGTATTTTGCAAATCGAAGTAAACTCTGCAGCTCTATCCCCGAGAGGTATTCTAACTTCTCATATTGTAAAGCTCCTAAGCATTTTAATCTGGTTATAGCTAACGCAGGGCAAGAACATAGCAGCTGTTATAGCGTTTCCCTCTCTTCTAGTTCATTGCAAAATCTGTAGCTATCGTTGTTTGTGATTCCTATCTTGTATGCGTGCGCCGCTAGCAAATTGTAGCCTGTCAGCATACCTGCTATAGTTCTGCTTTCTTTTCTAGACAGAGCTAGTACCAATCGGACTATTTATGTGCATTCTGTGTACACATGATTTTCGCGGTTTTGCCACCTCCTGTCTATCCGTATTTTCATGTCCGCAGCGATATCATTGTATACCGTATTTAAAGGTTTCAGTATGTCGTTTTTTTGTTCGAATTGTCTGTAAACAGCGCTTTCGGCAATGTCGTCTACAATTTCGTTTCCTGCAATGCCCTTATGTCCGGGTACCTAATAGATATGCAACTGTCTGTCTGCGGCTAATCCCTCTATGGCTTCCCTGCTTTTTAGAACATTTCTAGATGAAATTTCAAATGAGTTTATTGCTTTATAGCCGCTTGTCTGTCAACGTAAGTATAGGGTTGTTCAATAGGTGCGCTTCAACTTTTTTCCGATAGGGAGGGCGAACGACGCAAATTTTTTATTTTTCGCTTGTCATTTGTAAACTTCATTAGTATACATTTCATCATGGAACGCTACACACTTGAGCAACGATTGCAAATCGTGAAAATTTTTTATGAAAATAATCGTTCTGTTGCTGCTACTTTAAGAGCATTACGGCCATTTTACGGTCCATTTAACAAGCCGTCCCGTTTTGGGATTATGTGAAGTCATTGGTCTACAGTAACAAGCCGGAGACGATTTGAGAGCTCAGAGCCAATATTGAACGCGAAATTGCTGGCCCATTTATGCAAAAGAGTGGTCGAAAATTGGGTTCAACGATTGGACTTCGTAAAACGTGCACGCGGTGGTCATGCAAAAGAAATCGAATTGCATACTTAAATATATATGTTCAAATTCGATAATAAAAAAAAAAATTAGTTAAAAAAGTCCAACCGTTTGTGTTTTATTCAAAAAAGTTCAAAAGTTGAAGCGCTCTTACTGAAAAACCCTATATATATTTATTTTAGCGTTGCTTCATGTCTTTGCGAATGCTGGACCCTATAACTCATGCCTATTGAGCTATGTCCGAATGTTTTACAGGTAAATTCGCTTGTCGCACTGAGTCTTACGGCGGATTTAGCTGCTAGACATTCCGTGCGTATAGTACGTTGCTGGCCTTTTTCTTCCCCTCTAATATATTGTACTTCCATTATATTTTACTATCCAAAATTCCTCCAAGATACTTTGTATAGTTTTTAAGAGTTAATTTCACGTCGATTAGCTTCGGGGGATGCCAATAGGGGATCTTGTACCTTCTAGTAAAAAGTGTCATCCGTATCCGTTTTACCATCATTTATTCCTAGGCCTGACTGTGTTGCCCATTCGTGCACTGCTGCGAGTGTATTATTCATTATGTCACTCACGGTGTTTAGGCATTTGCCTGTCACTACTATGGCTATGTCATCTGCATATGCTACTAGTTTCGATGCCGTACCTTCAAATTTCTTTAGTAACTTATTAAATGCGAGTAGCCAGAGAAGTGGCGATAGAACACCCCCCTGTAGCGTACCCTCGCATGCTACTTCAGTGAGTTTAGCTTCGTTCCATTCCGTCCTTATTATTCAACAACTTAACAGGTTCTTTATCCATGAATAAGCAGCGGGTTTTGTATTCGTTGTATTTAAGCTGTCTATAAATATTCCTAAAGCATATCCCTTGTACTCTAGAGCTTTCTCTATAACTAACACCAGTGAGTGTAACATAGTCTCTGTAGGTCTGCCTTTAATATATGCGTGTTGTGCCTTAGATATAAAGTCTGGCACCCTATTTTCTCTGATGTGTGTATCAAAGATTTTCTCTCGTTTTCAGAAGAAATGAGGTCAAACTAATGGCCTATATTCCTTTGGGAGTTTGGGAGAGGTTGTTCTTACCCGTCAATATCCATGGAAACCGTGCGTGCTGTAATAGCTGAATGGCCTAATCGTTTGAAGGCGTGTAAAAGCAAATGTTGACCATGTCGAATGAGAATTAAAATTGTTGTTTAATATTTACATGATTGAATAAAACTAACTTCATTAAGAAAAGTATTATAATATTATATCTACAACTTGAAACAGAACTTATGGCAGGACTTATTTAGTTACAGTGGTCACACAATTTGTTCGTACACCCTGGGTAGTACGTGAAAAATTTTAGCTTTATGCAAAATATTTTGGCAAAATAATTGGCAAATCCCATTCTACGTTGCAAAATGTTATTGGTAGTTACGTTAATACTGGTAAATTGGAAGCTAATGACAACCAAGCCTGAAGGCGAAAAATAGTGGCTTCACGTGAGGAACGCAATAAAGTAGCATCAGTCGGGCAAAATCCAAAATTAACTTCCACGATACTATGCCGAAATATTCAAAAGTTCTTCCATAAAAAGTATATTAAGCCCACAAACAGTCTGTAATTGGCTGCAAAACGCTGGTTATCAAAGCAGGGTGGCACGCCGCAAACCTTACATTTCAGATATTAACAGAAAGAAGAGATTGGAGCTCGCCAAACGCTATATAAATAAGCCATCTGTATGTAAACATTTTGAAGAATAATTTGCATGATAGTGCCGTTATACTTCGACTGGATGCTAAAGAGTTCTTGTTTCAACAAGACAATGACCCGAAACACTCATCTCATCTCGTGCAAGAATGGCTTATTTACCACTTACCGCCGGATCTGAACCCAATTGAGCATGTCTGGGAGCTCTTAGAAAAGATAATCAGAAACCACAAAATAAGTTCAAAGGCGTCATTAACGACATCTTTAAGTGTTGAGTGGGAGAAAATTGCATCTAATGAAACCAAGGTATTGGTAAAACGTATGCATCGACGTTTGGAAAAAGGTACTGAATACTCGCTTTTTCTATTATTATTTTAATAAAATATTCTTTATAGGAATACTATTTTTGCATAAAATTGTGCCTGTTCTCTAATTCCAGAACTGAATTTGGAAGTTTCTAAGGAACAATGTTAATTTTACAATTATTCAAATTTTGTTCTTTTGTATAAATTGTGCTAAGTATCAGGTGTATCTGTTTATAGACTGTGAGTCTACGAATAAATTGTGTGGCAACTGTATAATTACAGCGGTTTTGGGTAATCGGTCGAGCTTCCCCTCCTATTTGTGGTGTGCGTCTTGATGCTTTCCTCAAATTGAGGGGCACACAGTTTTATGCCGCCTCCGACGGTGTTTCATGAAGAGCTTTTAGACCGCTTTTAGAAAAACCTGGGCACTATTGAAGATTATATTAATTATTTCATTATTTATTGTAAGCAACAACAGTTCGCTTGCATACTTTTAGTCTTATGCGGGTAAGTTAATCCTTTAAATTCTTGCTGCGCGTTCACGGTTACTAAAGGTGTAGGTAAGTTGTTCTGAGCAAAGGGTGTCAGTAATTCATAGTGATCGTTATTAAATTCGAATAAGTAAGTGATTTATAGTAAACGTTGTTTCTTGAGTCCATTTAATCACGTGAGTTAATTTAATCACGTTGCGGTCGCTGCTTTTGAATAATCATTTTTCTTAACTGAAACCAGAGCTTTCAGAACCTTGAATCGATTACCCGCAAAGCAATTTTTATTACTGAATTTATAGTTTGTAAAGTTTTTATCGTTTATTTGAATAAAGAAGTTAATACTAATGTATATATATATGTGTGGCACATTCATGTCCCCACAATACAATCAAAGACAAACACACACAAACCGATGTATTGTGTAAATATGGAACTAAAAGTTGTTCTCTACGGTCGGTCAGTGTGCGCTCACTTAGTGCCGTTTAAAACACTAGTTGCGGGAGAGGGCGAGACAGCATTCGCATTTACAGCAGGTGTAGGAGAGTTATAATACGTTCACATATAAGTAGATGTTCTACTTTTTCGCGCTTAACTCAAAATACGTAATTAAAAAGCGCGATTTTCTATACAAAATTTCTCTCCCAAAATCTGAGATTATTAAATAATCCTAGATAATAACGATACTTATTGACATACAAGCCTTCGTTTTCTGTGTTATCGATAATTATTATTACGAATGTTAGGAGAAACATCAAAATAAAAACTAAATGTAATGGATGCCGGCAAAGCAAACAGGTCGGTCGCCGTAGCTGAATGGGTTGGTGCGTGATTACCATTCGGAATTCACAGAGAGAACGTTGGTTCGAATCTCGGTGAAAGCAAAATTAATAAAAACATTTTTCTAATCGCGGTCGCCCCTCGGCAGGCAATGGCAAACCTCCGAGTGTATTTCTGCCACGAAAAAGCTCCTCATAAAAATATCTGCCGTTCGGAGTCAGCTTGAAACTGTAGGTCCCTCCATTTGTGGAACAACATCAGCACGCACACCACAAATAGGAGGAGGAGCTCGGCCAAGCACCTAACAGAAGTGTACGCGCCAATTATTATTTTTTTTAATGGATATGGATGCCGGCAAAACAAACAGGTCTGTAAACATAGTACTAATAAGTGTACGCGCCAATTATGTTTTTTTTTTTAATGGATATGGATGCCGGCAAAGCAAACAAGTCTGTTGAAACCACATGTCGTCTAAGTGAATACCATTCGTCGTTCGCCCTCCCTATCGGAAAAAAGTTGAAGCGCACCTATTGCAAAACGCTATACTTATTTCATATGAAAACCAAATCTCGCAACACAAATTTGTAATGACGGTACTAAGAATAATGACTAAAGAAGAATTTTGCAACCGAATAGTTAAGTTGGACTGCAAATGCAGACTTTGGCATACCAAACAAAAATGTACCGTTACTATCAACAAAGACATCGGTATAAACTTTGCAGTTAGTAGATGCTATGGTTTTAGAAGTTTCTCCACTAACGGAAGGAGTAGGGGAGCGGATAGACTTTCGGCGAGCGGCCGCACAAATTTCGCAAAAAACTTATTGACCAAGCTGAGTAGGAATTCTAAATCAGCTGGCAAAACACCAACACAATCCAAATGAAAAAATTCTTAACATTTGCCGCACTGAAATTTAGCTTGGTTACGTTCAATCTTTAATCCGCACACACAAGGCATTTTATACATACTATATGTTAAGGTAAGGAATTTTGAAAAATTATCGAATAAAAGAGTCACTATCTCAAGCACATTAATATATAAAAATTGGATAATTTAAATGTCAATCGTAGAGTGAGAAAACTTAAAAAAACGGAGCGAAGTAAAAATCATGTCTACACACGAACAGGCTTACTCCTACTACTCACGTTTGCGTATTTTGCAAATCGAAGTAAACTCTGCAGCTCTATCCCCGAGAGGTATTCTAACTTCTCATATTGTAAAGCTCCTAAGCATTTTAATCTGGTTATAGCTAACGCAGGGCATGAACATAGCAGCGTTTCCCTCTCTTCTAGTTCATTGCAAAATCTGTAGCTATCGTTGTTTGTGATTCCTATCTTGTATGCGTGCGCCGCTAGCAAATTGTAGCCTGTCAGCATACCTACTATTGTTCTGCTTTCTTTTCTAGATAGAGCTAGTACGAATCGGACTATTTATGTGCATTCTGTGTACACATGATTTTCGCGGTTTTGCCACCTCCTGTCTATCCGTATTTTCATGTCCGCAGCGATATCATTGTATACCGTATTTAAAGGTTTCAGTATGTCGTCTTTTTGTTCGAATTGTCTGTAAACAGCGCTTTCGGCAATGTCGTCTACAATTTCGTTTCCTGCAATGCCCTTATGTCCGGGTACCTAATAGATATGCAACTGTCTGTCTGCGGCTAATCCCTCTATGGCTTCCCTGCTTTTTAGAACATTTCTAGATGAAATTTCAAATGAGTTTATTGCTTTATAGCCGCTTGTCTGTCAACGTAAGTATAGGGTTGTTCAATAGGTGCGCTTCAACTTTTTTCCGATAGGGAGGGCGAACGACGCAAATTTTTTATTTTTCGCTTGTCATTTGTAAACTTCATTAGTATACATTTCATCATGGAACGCTACACACTTGAGCAACGATTGCAAATCGTGAAAATTTTTTATGAAAATAATCGTTCTGTTGCTGCTACTTTAAGAGCATTACGGCCATTTTACGGTCCATTTAACAAGCCGTCCCGTTTTGGGATTATGTGAAGTCATTGGTCTACAGTAACAAGCCGGAGACGATTTGAGAGCTCAGAGCCAATATTGAACGCGAAATTGCTGGCCCATTTATGCAAAAGAGTGGTCGAAAATTGGGTTCAACGATTGGACTTCGTAAAACGTGCACGCGGTGGTCATGCAAAAGAAATCGAATTTCATACTTAAATATATATGTTCAAACTCGATAATAAAAAAAACAATTAGTTAAAAAAGTCCAACCGTTTGTGTTTTATTCAAAAAAGTTCAAAAGTTGAAGCGCTCTTACTGAAAAACCCTATATATATTTATTTTAGCGTTGCTTCATGTCTTTGCGAATGCTGGACCCTATAACTCATGCCTATTGAGCTATGTCCGAATGTTTTACAGGTAAATTCGCTTGTCGCACTGAGTCTTACGGCGGATTTAGCTGCTAGACATTCCGTGCGTATAGTACGTTGCTGGCCTTTTTCTTCCCCTCTAATATATTGTACTTCCATTATATTTTACTATCCAAAATTCCTCCAAGATACTTTGTATAGTTTTTAAGAGTTAATTTCACGTCGATTAGCTTCGGGGGATGCCAATAGGGGATCTTGTACCTTCTAGTAAAAAGTGTCATCCGTATCCGTTTTACCATCATTTATTCCTAGGCCTGACTGTGTTGCCCATTCGTGCACTGCTGCGAGTGTATTATTCATTATGTCACTCACGGTGTTTAGGCATTTGCCTGTCACTACTATGGCTATGTCATCTGCATATGCTACTAGTTTCGATGCCGTACCTTCAAATTTCTTTAGTAACTTATTAAATGCGAGTAGCCAGAGAAGTGGCGATAGAACACCCCCCTGTAGCGTACCCTCGCATGCTACTTCAGTGAGTTAAGCTTCGTTCCATTCCGTCCTTATTATTCTACAACTTAACAGGTTCTTTATCCATGAATAAACAACGGGTTTTGTATTCGTTGTATTTAAGCTGTCTATAAATATTCCTAAAGCATATCCCTTGTACTCTAGAGCTTTCTCTATAACTAACACCAGTGAGTGTAACATAGTCTCTGTAGGTCTGCCTTTAATATATGCGTGTTGTGCCTTAGATATAAAGTCTGGCACCCTATTTTCTCTGATGTGTGTATCAAAGATTTTCTCTCGTTTTCAGAAGAAATGAGGTCAAACTAATGGCCTATATTCCTTTGGGAGTTTGGGAGAGGTTGTTCTTACCCGTCAATATCCATGGAAACCGTGCGTGCTGTAATAGCTGAATGGCCTAATCGTTTGAAGGCGTGTAAAAGCAAATGTTGACCATGTCGAATAAGAATTAAAATTGTTGTTTAATATTTACATGATTGAATAAAACTAACTTCATTAAGAAAAGTATTATAATATTATATCTACAACTTGAAACAGAACTTATGGCAGGACTTATTTAGTTACATTGGTCACACAATTTGTTCGTACACCCTGGGTAGTACGTGAAAAATTTTAGCTTTATGCAAAATATTTTGGCAAAATAATTGGCAAATCCCATTCTACGTTGCAAAATGTTATTGGTAGTTACGTTAATACTGGTAAATTGGAAGCTAATGACCACCAAGCCTGAAGGCGAAAAATAGTGACTTCACGTGAGGAACGCAATAAAGTAGCATCAGTCGGGCAAAATCCAAAATTAACTTCCACGATACTATGCCGAAATATTCAAAAGTTCTTCCATAAAAAGTATATTAAGCCCACAAACAGTCTGTAATTGGCTGCAAAACGCTGGTTATCAAAGCAGGGTGGCACGCCGCAAACCTTACATTTCAGATATTAACAGAAAGAAGAGATTGGAGCTCGCCAAACGCTATATAAATAAGCCATCTGTCTTTAAACATTTTGAAGAATAATTTGCATGATAGTGCCGTTATACTTCGACTGGATGCTAAAGAGTTCTTGTTTCAACAAGACAATGACCCGAAACACTCATCTCATCTCGTGCAAGAATGGCTTATTTACCACTTACCGCCGGATCTGAACCCAATTGAGCATGTCTGGGAGCTCTTAGAAAAGATAATCAGAAACCACAAAATAAGGTCAAAGGCGTCATTAACGACATCTTTAAGTGTTGAGTGGGAGAAAATTGCATCTAATGAAGCCAAGGTATTGGTAAAACGTATGCATCGACGTTTGGAAAAAAGTACTGAATACTCGCTTTTTCTATTATTATTTTAATAAAATATTCTTTATAGGAATACTATTTTTGCATAAAATTGTGCCTGTTCTCTAATTCCAGAACTGAATTTGGAAGTTTGTAAGGAACAATGTTAATTTTACAATTATTCAAATTTTGTTCTTTTGTATAAATTGTGCTAAGTATCAGGTGTATCTGTTTATAGACTGTGAGTCTACGAATAAATTGTGTGGCAACTGTATAATTACAGCGGTTTTGGGTAATCGGTCGAGCTTCCCCTCCTATTTGTGGTGTGCGTCTTGATGCTTTCCTCAAATTGAGGGACACACAGTTTTGTGCCGCCTCCGACGGTGTTTCATGAAGAGCTTTTAGACCGCTATTAGAAAAACCTGGGCACTATTGAAGATTGTATTAATTATTTCATTATTTATTGTAAGCAACAACAGTTTGCTTACATACTTTTAGTTTTATGCGGGTAAGTTAATCCTTTAAATTCTTGCTGCGCGTTCACGGTTACTAAAGGTGTAGGTAAGTTGTTCTGAGCAAAGGGTGTCAGTAATTTATAGTGATCGTTATTAAATTCGAATATGTAAGTGATTTATGGTAAACCTTGTTTCTTGAGTCCTTTTAATCTCGTCGATTTAATCACGTGAGTTAATTAAATCACGTTGCGTCGCTGCAGTTGTTGCTGGGAACCCTGATGAGGTTTCTTCTAGTTATGTTGCGAATGAGCTTTGATTATGTTATGAACTACTGGTGTCCATTCATATGCCACGTCAACACAAACACGTTTTCACGATTTGTGAGAAATTCTGTGACTTATTTAGCCAGCAGCTGGTGATAACTTGTTTGCGGATGCAATTATCTGAGCTGTTGGGACGCAAAAATGCTAACATGGAGTAGAACTTAAGTCCTATGAATGAATTTTGAGAACGACTCTTATTTTAAAATGCAAAATATATTTTTGGGTCTGGGGTAAAGTTTTTCAAACTCGAAAAATCAAATAAAAGCTATTACTGGCCTTCGCTGAGCACATTGTGAGCCGTCAACACTTTGAAAATTACAATTGAATTCCTTGGGGAAATGTCATTTTCCGTAAATTCGATATAAAAGGTTTACAGATCGATTTTATTTAATCTCTTCTTTTAATTTACCATTCCTAATACAGTTCGAACACATATTTGTACACTCTTATGGTTGAATAATAACTGGTTTTTAAATACAGGAACCAATATTGGTAATGAAAACGTGTGTAATGAAAACGGAATGAAAAAAAAAACTGAAAAACCTACTTTTAGAAAAAGAACAAAATAAGTACTGAACTTTACCGGAAACTAGGTCAAGATCAGATTTTAGAAATACTTCTTGGCTGAAAAATCATATAGAAAACAAATATGAATTCATTCTACCACGACTAACGGTGTCATTATTCAAATGCTTAGCGGTGAAAACATTATTTTATTGATTTAATCGTCAACAAAATTCTTTCCGATACTTGTGAAAGCAACCGGGTGGTGCTTTAATTCTTTTTAGATACCTGACCTTTCTAAGCTATGCATTTGAATTTTTTTGGTATAGCATAAATATAGAAGTTGTCAATAATTCGATGTTTTCCACAAATAATAGGTTGGCCCAATTTAAATATTTATTTTATATATTATTTTTACATTATTTGACATTTCCTTTATTTTCTAAATTGGGATAATACAATCATATTTGGAATGTCCTTTTTAATTGAACATTTTTTTCTCGAAGGCGGTAAGTTTTTATTTGAATATCCTGACTTTTTTAGTATTCTTAAATGAAGAAAGTATAACGCAAGTACAATTTTTTCTGACTTATAATTGAGCTGTTATTAATGCCAATAGTTTGGTGCGCACAAATTAACAACAGTTTTTTTTTTTAATTTATATACTAAATTATAAAATAAGGAAAAAACCACAACTTTCTAGGTAATATAAAAGTTGTTAAACATTAATATCACTTGTTAATGCATTCTTTTCTTATTAAAAATTTCTTACGTCTAAATTAAAAAAAAAAGATATAAATGTTTTTGTTATGTACTTTTAAATTCTCGTGGTTCGAAGTGTCCTTATAAAAAATTTATTTAATGAAAAGAGTAATAATTAGGCTGCACTGCGACCGCCTTAGCCGATTGGTTTCGTGCGTGACTACCGTTCATAATTCAAAGAGAACGTAGGTACGAATCTCGTTGAAAGAACATAGCAGTCGCCCCCCGGCAGGAAATGGCAAAACTCCCAGTGTATTTCTGCCATAAAAAGCTCCTCATAAAAATATCTGCCGTTCGGAGTCGGCCTGAAAATGTAGGTCCCTCAATTTGTGAAACAACATCAAGACGCACACCACAAATAGGAGGAGGAGCTTGGGTGTACGCGCCAATTTGGCAATTATAAAGGGTTGTCCGATAAGAGGTGTTACTTTGATATTCAAATAAAATTGCCATTTTTTAATGAGAGAAAGGTTCGTCATTAATAGTGAAAAATAACATCAGGCAAATGACCAGCACGACCACACTTAAAGGACAATATCCTTTTTATGAAGTTTTCGATAACCGAATTGCACAGTGGCTGCCCTATGCCCTCGATAGCCTCCCGAATTCCATTTTTGAGGTCTACAATTGACCCTGGGATTTCGGGGTAGACCTTCTTCCTTCCAAAAATGTTGCGCAGAATCTTTCTCTCAAACACTCCAAGCGTCGCTTCATCGGATGTTATCATCGTCCACGCTTCTGCGCCATACGTTAGGACGGGCCTTATGAGAGCCCTGTGGAGTGTTGGTATTGTTTGTCGAGAGAGGACTTTACTGCTCAGTTGCCTTCTTAGTCCAAGGAAGCACTTGTTGGCTAGAAAGCTTCTACGATGGATTTCAAGGCTGACATTGTTATAGGTGTTAATGCTGGTTCCTAAATATACGAAGTCTTTTACAACCTCGAAATGATAACTGTCAACAGTGACGTGGGTGACGATACGCGAGTGCGCCGACTGTTTGTTTGAAGACAGGAGATACTTCGTTTTGTCTTCGTTCACCACCAGACCCATTCGCATTGCCTCCTTATCCAGTTTGGGAAGGCAGAACTAACAGCGCGGTCGTTAAGGCCGATGATGTCGATATCATCGGCATACGCCAACAATTGTATGCTCTTATAAAATATTGTGCCTGAGCGATTAAGTTCTGCGGCTCGTACGATGCTCTTCAACATCAGGCTAAGGAAATCAGACGACAGCGAGTCACCCTGTTTGAAACCTCGTTTGGTATCAAACGGCTCTGAGAGGTCCTTCCCAATTCTGACGGTGGTGCTCGTATTGAGCAACCTCATCTTGCAAAGTCGTATTAATTTTGCGTGGATACCAAATTCAGACAACGCGGCATACAGATAACTCCTTTCCGTACTGTCGAATGCAGCTTTGAAATTGACGAAAAGATGGTGTGTGTCGATTCTCCTTTCATGGGTATTTTCCCAGACTTGGCGTATTGGGAATATTTGGTCGATGGTGGGTTTTCCAGGTCTAAGGTTGATGGTGGGCTTCAGCCTTTCACACAATACGTTCATTAGAACCTTATAGGCGATATTTAGAAGGCTAGTCCCGTGGTAATTGACACAGATTGCAGGATCGCCCTTCTTATTGATTGGGCAGAGCACATTTAAATTCCAATCGGCTGGCATGCTTTCATCCGACCATATTTTGCATAGAGGCTGATGCATGCACTTTACCAGCTCCTCGCCGCCATGTTTAAATAGCGGGCGGAAATTCGTTGGCGCCCGCGGCTTTGTTGCTATTCTCACCTCGTACTGATCGTGTAGCAGAACGACAATTCTCTTTTCTTTCTGCGGCAGCATGACATCCCTCGTAGTACCAACTGGGCTCGCTGTAATCCGATTTCTTCTTCGGCGGTGGTACATAGAGATGTTGCTCCATTGCTCTTGCATGCCGGTTTGTTGGGCAGTACTCTCTGAGAGCAGGAGTGAGAGTGGAGTGGCGATTCTTCTGGCTGTCTGTTGTGAATGCAGCTTTTCAATATTGAGCATTCGTACTTTGCTACACAGAGGTGTTCTCTCAGTATGGCTGCAAGGATGTGATGATCGGAGTCGATGTTGGGTCATCGGATCGTACGTATATATAATGAACTAGACGTCCATCTATGACAACATGATCGATCTGGTTTCGCGTTTTTCGATCAGGAGACAGCCAGGTATCTTGGTGCGTCTTCTTATGCTGGAATCTGGTGCTGAAAACTACTTAGATGCCCCGTTTCGGGCGCCAGTGAATTCAATCAGCCTCTTTCCGTTACCGGATGCTTCGTTGTGCAGGCCGACCTGGCGTTGAAATCGCCAACCACGATTTTTATGTCGAGGCGGGGGCAGCGCTCTTAGAATCGTTCCAAGCGCTCATAGAAGGAATCTTTGGTCGCATCGTCCTTTTCTTCCATCGGAGCGTGGGCGCAAATGAGCGAGATGGTATAAAACGGGCTTTGATGCGGATTGTTGCGAGACGCTCGTCCACCGGAGTGAACGACAGTACTTGGCGACGAAGTCTCTCTCCCACAACAAATCCGACACCGAATTTGCGCTCCTTTACATGGCATCTATAGTAGAGGTCTACGCTTTTCTTGCCTTGTCCCGTCCATCGCATTTCTTGAATTGCAGTGATGCCAGTCTTTGCTCTCACGAGGATACCAACCAGCCGGGCAGAGGCAGCTTCCCCATTAAGGGACCGGACATTCAAGTGCATGCCCTCAAGTCGTATTCCTTAGTTCGTTTGTGGGGTCGTCATCAGTATAGGTAGTTCTCATCCGAGGCTTTTATAATCTTCGGGGGATTTTTAAGTGGCGGGTCCCAAACCCAGCGCACAACCAGCTATCCTGGAATACTTCTCACGTTGGCTCGTTCCCGAACGGGTGTTCGGAAGCTACCCAGAGTGTACTTGGGCGAATCCTGGGAGTTGTGAGCTGGTTGAACCATAAGCAGGATAATCGTCTTGACCACTCCCAAGTGAATGGCGATTAGTAACTTTCCCCACTTCCGTGGACTTCCACTCCTAAGACACTCAGGCTACAAAGTCCATTGTATTTAAAGCTCTGGAAAGTGAAAGGGTAGATAGTCAAGGAGGAAAGGAGAGAAGTAGCAGAAGGAAAAATATAGGATAGAATAGCAGAATAGAGGTTAGACCAGTGAAAATTTTCCAGGTTCTTTGATAAATCTGAAAATATCTTCCAGTTTGAGATAATGAATTTTGCTTGTTCTTATGACATCGTAACCCAAAACTCGTAACTTTGCTCTAGCAAATGCGACACACTCACAGAGAAAATGTTCAGTGCCATCCGCCGTTTTACAATACTAACCAATAGTTTTAAAGTATTTCATCATTGTATGAATCAATTGACGGTCGTTGTTGCTCCTGTTGTTTCCCAAGAATCAATGAACAACTTTTTGGAAAGCTTTCCAAGCCTTAGCTTCGGAACTGTGAAGGCATTGTTGAAATTCTGTGTCCGTAAACAATTTCTTTATCTGTGGACCGACGAATATACCCGCTTTGATTTTCTCTGTTGACAATCTTGGGAACTTGGTTTTCAAGTATTTAAGGGCTGTGTTTTCCGGTTTGTTTACCAAAGCTTCACAAAATTCTTCATTAGGCCAGGTTTTATATGCAAAGGGGGGAAAATAACTTTTTTTCTCTACAAGTGCTTGATTGATAACGTTGTTTTTTCATACGACATGCTCCAAACGCTTCGGCCAAACTTGTTGAGTGAAATGTTTGTCATCCGCTCTGCTATCTCAAAGACACAAAAAACAACTGTATTTGGTATAGCGGCTCTGCAGACCAGTCAGTAGAGCGACAACTTTCAAGTCACACCATATTTTCCAGTTATACGAACTGTAGTCAATTAATTGAAGTAGCTCTTTCAGTGTCTCATAAGTTTCTTTGACATTCGTAGAATGAGCAACGGGGATTGATGATTTCTTGTTGCCTTTGTTCAGTAAGACAGCCTTAACACTATACTTGCTACCATCAATGAATAGACGCCACTCGTTTGGATCATGAGTTTCTCCAAGTGCCGCAAACAACTTATTAACATTATTGCAGTAGCAAAAATTTTCTTTTTTTTAGAAATACTGTTCGAAATTTTTATTGCGGTTTCGGTAATACGTTACGTTAGTACCTGATTCCAAATAACCGCGTTCTTGTAGACGTGAAGCTAGGAGTTCTGATTTTTCTTTCGATAAGTTGAGATCACGACATAAATGGTTCAATGCTCTCTGATTAATTGGCTTTGCCTTCTGTCTCGATGTGCTTGGGGAACTGCTGACATTCGAAATCGAAGCTGTTATTCCTTGAGAACTGAAGGACTCTGCTTTTGGTGTTGGTCGTTCACGTTTTGGATATTGGGTAGAATGTGGTGCGGTTTTTGTCACTGATGATACGTCGGGATACGTAGCTTTGCTATATTTTTCTCCTCGAAGTTTAGTCAGGCAAAAATAGCAATCACTCACATGAGCAATAGGATTCCTCTACTCAAATGGCTTACCAAAAGATAAGTATGACCGTGAGCCTTTGGTAAATTCGTTCAGAACATGTAGCGTAGACAGAGTTTGGAGTCCACGTTTTCTCCATATCTTTTTCTGGTAAACCAAAATATTGCCCGTAAGCTGCTAATATATGCGTGGTCAGCTTTTTTCGAGCACTTTCTTTGAAGATATATTATATAAACCACAAATAAAACAGAATTTATCTGGTGCGTGCTTGCACATTTCAGTGCATTTTCTTATAACACAGATATAAACAAGGAAAAACAAAGTAAGTTCTGCTCTAGTGCAAGGCACAATCTCAACTTCCCGACCGCCTAACGGACTTACGAAAGGGAGCCTGTATAATTTCATCATCTCATTATTCTATTGCTCTCTTTCTTTCACTTATATATTCCGCGCCTTACGACTAGACCTTACTCGACAACAGAGTCCGTCTCTTTTCCTCTGTCGTCGTGCACAAATTTATACTTGCAGAAATATGGCGCCACCGAAAAATATATACAGACGTACAATGGTCATACCTACAAGGTCATACCTCTTATTTAGCTGGAATTGGTACAATGGGCAAATAAGCCTATTCTGCGACATATACATATAGGTATATATATAAATATATATGTATACCTATTTGTATGAAATAAATATTATTTTGAATTATAGTGAGCCTAAGAACAGTTATTTTGCGTGACTCAGTACGCAGGCTGGCATGATTTACTTTTGTTCGAAACCGCATTGCATACATCAAAAGGATATACGACAGACGATGAAATTGTCTTCATTCACATAATATGGTATAACTTCTAAAATTTTTCGTCGATTCAGACAAACTTAGGCTTCAAATGTAGGAGACAAAATTGAATCAAAGAAATAGCGCGCACTGCTTTCGAGATTGCAGGTAATAACTGCACTATTGCCCAAAAAAACAGGTATTTTGGGAATATCTCAAAAATCGTTCTTTGAAAAAAAATAAATCATTTTTGGTTTCAGCGGCCTCAAATTTGTTTACAAAACGCTTTTTGGTCGAGGACCATTTTTGAAAGTGAAAAATTGTAAGCTGGTGTAATCGGTGATCTACTTCTGATTCCTGCAGAATAGGTTCCGATTATTGGCTCTGGTCCCTGCGGGGGAACCGCTGATCCAGGGTTTGTCAATTCATCGGCAATTTCATTCCCTTGAACCCCGCAGTGTCCTGGAACCCGAGCTTATTCTGTCTTCGAACAGAATTAAGCTTCTTTTTACATTCTTCAACAATCTTTGAGGTTTGCTTTACGTTCTCCAGGGCCTTTAAATCAGCCTGACTGTAACTAAAGACTCCAATCTGTTACCCGCTCCATCTCTTCTCAATTATCCATTCTGCTACTTTCAGAATGGCAAAAATTTCCGTTTCAAAAATAGTTGTCATTTCTCCCATAATGCCTCCTGGGCAGGAAAATGTGTGGTAACGACCGTTTATATAAGTGTCGGGCATCCAAATTGAGGTTGTCGTGGTTCTTTAACCGTTTTCATCTTCTACGCCGTCCCTCAGGTTCTTAAAACATTCCCGTTTACCGCCGCTTTGAAAGCTGGCTTGCACTTCCTGACGATACTGCCCTCAGTGACGATACTGTTGGTTGATGGCGGGCTCTCTTTATTTTTCTACGCGCTTTAATACACTCTTCTCTAACTGGCGCAGTGTTGTCGTTCCACCAGTACGCAGGCTTCCTTGTTGTTCTATTGTAGCGCCTAGGCACAGACGCATCACACGCATTTGCTTTCGCTGCCGTTACCTGGCTAGTCATTTGTACGGCTGACGTTTGCGGTATCACTGCCTCATTCCATACGATGTTGAAAACTGATTCATCAAATCTTTGTTTCCTCCATCCCCGCTGTTAAGCTTTCTGGACCAACCGGAATGTTGGCACATTTTGACCGGTGATGTTTATAAAGATGGCATTATGGTCGCTATGCATAGAGGCATCGCTTAGGGACCATTTTGCCCGCCATGCTATCTCCCTTTCTGCAAACTAGATTTTTCATCTCTTTTTCATAAGTACGAGGTGTGTTCAAAAAGTATCGAGAATTTTGAATTTTCCAGGTTAAATATATTCGAATTTCGATTTTTTTGTGGCGATATGTTGGTACTCATGTCTCTCACTCATGCCGTCGAGTTCGGCCATTTTTAATGTTCAGTTAATTGTTGACAGCTGCTTTGCTTGCACGTGTTTCGGCTCGTCTTCGATTTTTACCTATTCAAAAATATGGATCAAAGAACCTGTATCAAATTTTGTATGAAAAACGAAATTAAGTGCGCGGATGCTGACTGTGTCATAAAGAGAAGCTACTTTGGACCATAGCTACGTTTATCGGTGGTACAAAATTTTCTCAGAAGGCCGAGAAGATGTGAACGTCGAAAAGCGTGCCGGACGCCCGAGCTCTTAAACAACAGACGAAAAAATTGATGAAGTGAAGAAAATGGTATTGGCCAATCGTCGAATCACCGTTAGAGAAGTTGCTGAGGACCTAGACATATCGATTGGCTAGTGCCATTCGATTTTTCTCAATGATTTGGGCATGAGACAGGTCGCCGCAAAATTCGTACCAAAACTCCTCAGTTTCGACCAAAAGCAGCACCGCATTAACATTGATAATGAGATGTTGGACTCTGTTCGCAACGACCCAAATTTGCCCTAGAGGGTCATAACTGGTGACGAATCGTGGGCTTATGGTTATTACGAGGAAACCAAAGCTCAGTCATCTCAATGGAAGCTGCCGCACGAACCAAGACCGAAAAAAGCGCGCCAAGTTCGGTCGAATGTAAAAGTTTTGCTTACCATTTACAACACTCCTGGTTCTTCTTTTAACAATTCGAGGTCGAGCGATGGTAGACTCTCAAAGAGAATTTTACCTGGTCTATTGTTACGAGAACTTCATCAAGTCGTTCACCATGCGTTGAAATCGTCGGCTATTAGCAACGGATGCTTTCCGATTGCTTCTTCGACCAGTTCCGTCATCATACGCTCAAACTGATTGTCGCTCAGACTGGACGGGAGGATAGAAACTAAACAAGTATATTCCCTCCATCTTTACCCACCTTAATACTTTTACAGCTCGAGCCATCTTAGTTTGGGGCATACTTCCACCAAACGACAATATTACCGCGGTACTGGTTTTATCTGCAATCCATTTATGGGAATCAGTGTTTTCATATTGCTCTGATGGAATAGCCACATCTAGTCTAAGCTCAAGACTCGTTTGAAACACCAGATCTTGGGGCTCCTTGCCTGCTTACTGGTGGAACGACAGCATTACGGCAGACAGAGAAGAGTGTATTAAAGCGCGCAGAAAAGTAAAGAGAGCTCGCCATCAACCATCAGCAGCGTCACTAAGGGCAGAACTCAGGAGGTGCAAATTTACTTTCAAAGCGGCGGTTAAAGCTAGTAAACGGGAATGTTTTAGGAAGCTGAGGGACGGCGCAGATGAGGACCCCTGCGGAAAGGCATATAAGGTGGTGATGAAAACGGCTAAAGGACCAAGGCCACAACCGGGATGCCCGACGGTTCTGCAAACAGTCGTTACCACAATTTTTCCTGCCCAGGAGGCATTCACGTACGAAGCTGCTGATGATCATCAACCCACTCTACAAGTGAGCGCACAAGAGGTTCGAGCCTCAGTAGATCGCATTAAAGACAATAAAGTCCCGGCACTGGATGGAGTACCTAACATTTCCCTCAAAACGGCTGCAAAAGCGAGACCAACCATGTTCGCCACAGTGGTTAGTGCTCTTACTAAAACTGAGGAAGTTGCCAGAACAAGCATCATCGTATCGTCCACTTTGTATGCTAGATACAATCGGCAAAATGTTGGAGCGAATAGTGTGCAATAGGATACAGGAGTTCTTGAAAAGCCTGATTGTCTCCCTCCGAACCAGTTTGATTTTCGAAAAGCTCGCTCGACAGTGGATGCCATAAGTATGGTAATGAGTATTGCACTAGAAGCCAAAAGATGAAGGAGCTGGAAATCTGGCAACCACTGTGCAATGCCAACAGTAGGCTTAAAAAGTGCATTCAACTCTGCGAGCTGGAGCCAGATAATGAGCGCATTCGCAGCGTTTAAAGTTCCGGCGGACTTACAGCGCATTATTGGCAACTATTTCAACAATAGGCTGGCGTTAGATAATATAAGGTGATCGGTGTTGTACCACAAGGCTCGGTACTTGGTCCAACGCTGTGGAACGCATTGAACTTTTCTGCCCATGTGCTACCCCGACACTTAAATTTGTTTTCAATAGAACCACTCCAGATTGGTACGGAATTCGCGTCAACGAATTTAAGAAGCTTGTGTACTGAAGTGACTTCCTGATTCTGTAAATTGTCACATATGTAGGTATTTCATTTTCAGAGAAGTTATTCAAACAGGGTGCGAATAAAGTGCCTTTACTAGAATTAAGGTTGTTCTGTTGTTCAAAACTTTACTGGGCAGATACCAAGGAACAGAAGTATATTTCCGTCTCTTAGCTTTGCAATGTTTATAATGTCAGTACTAACATTTTTCAGTGCTTTGTGATCAGAAAGTCAGAAGTATTTGCTGAGGGTTGTTATCCTCGAGAAGGGGAGGCATTAATTCTTACCAATATCGGCAAGGTGACAAGCAATATATGCACGCAAAACGATAGAGGGAAAGAGATGAAAAATAAGAAAAAGAAAACTGCGCTGAACTCAGATTGTAAAAAACAAAAAAACAACCCTTGAGGAGCCTGTTATCCCTAAAGGACGCGTCCCCAGGTGGAAGATAAGGGAACAACTCCCAGATATGAAAGGTAGGAGAGCAGGTCTCCCGCTAACCACACAGGCCGAAGACGAAAACTTTGTTAAAAAAACTCCCTCAACCCAAGGTGTGCTGCGACCCGTGCTTATTGGGTGGCCTTGCCATGGTGTGGGGCGCTGCCGTTTTCGGTAGGTTATTTCCCCGTATTCCTCTTTGGTCACCGTGCATGGCGACATGCGCAGCTCCCTGGACGGGGAAGGTGACCGCACGAAGCAGATGATGAAATCAAATAAAAAGGAAAACTCGGATAGCGGCGAAACACAGACGGACAAAGTGACGGGAACACAGACGAACGCATTTACAGCACAGGACAAACAAGCGGACACACATACTAAGCGACAGGGCAAACAATGAGTCTTCCATGACACACTGGGGATCAGATCTTCCTCGGAGGATGAGATCCTGGCCTCTAGCCAAGAAACAGTTGATGGTAAATCTGAGAGCCACTGCACACCAACAACTATAAATGAACCGACAACATCCGCTAAAGCCATGGGGCAAAAGCGCGTTAATAAAGGCCCATCGTGGTACAAGCTCAACCAAAGGTCTCTCGCTATCCTCCGCAGGATTTGTAAGAACGAGACCGAAGGAAAAGCTCATTCCAAAGATGAGGCTGACAAGGCAGGGTGTCAAAAGGTGGTGGACGAAAACCTGACACCGTACACCCTATTTGTGGTGTGCGTCTTGATGTTGTTTCACAAATGGAGGGACCTACAGTTTCAAGCCGACTCCGAATGGCAGATATTTTTATGAGGAGCTTTTTCATCCTAGAAATACACTCGGAGGTTTGCCTTTGCCTGCCGAGGGGCGACCGCTATTAGAAAAATGTTTTTCGTAATTTTGTTGTTTCACCGAAATTCGAACCAACGTTCTCTTTGTGAGTTCCGAATGGTAGTCACGCACCAACCCATTCGGCTACGGCGGCCGCTAACACTCTTTTTCGTTGTTTGGCCGAGCTCCTCCTTCTATTTGTGGCATGCGTCTTGATGTTTTTCCAGAAATGGAGTGACCTACAGTTTCAAGCCGACTCCGAACGGCAGATATTTTCATGAGGAGCTTCTTCATGGCAGGGGCGACGACTATTAGGAAAACCTTTTACTTCATTTTGGTTTTACGCAGAGATTCGAACCTGCGTTCTCTCTGAAGTCCGAATGGTAGTGACGCACCTACCCATTCGGCTACAGCGGCCGCTAGAATCAATTCAATTCATATACGTATATAAATATATATATACTTGCAAAGAATATATATATATACATAAGGGCAGGTCGATTTAAAAATCGCTCATTGCTCTGTGAAAATCGTATTCTAGGGATCAAAATAAGAAACTTTGCCGAAGGAACCATACCTCTAAAACGAATTCTGATGTCCCCCAATTTGGGTCGAACGAAAAACCCCCCTTTGACCCATTTAGAGTGCTTCAATCGAGTCCAAATGTATGACCGACCCCCACAACTGTGGACGGCCGATCCACTCATGCCAGTGGCACAGCCCCTGGAACTCCCCTGGGGGGTTCCCCATACACTAATTTCAAAATATCACCATTTTTGGCCTTTACATGAGAAAATAAACTAAAAAGTTCGACCCAAATTGGGGGACATCAGAATTCGTTTTAGAAGTATGGTTCCTTCGGCAAAGTTTCTTATTTTGATCCCTAAAATATGATTTTCACAGAGCAATGGGCGATTTTTTTGCCTCCCCACAAATTGACCCGGCCTAATATAAAGCGTTTTTCAGTAAGAGCGCTTCAACTTTTTTTTTGAATAAAACACAAACGGTTTGACTTTTTTAACAAATTTTTTTTTTATTATCGAGTTTGAACATATACATTTAAGTATGAAATTCGATTTCTTTTGCATGACCACCGCGGGCACGTTTTACGAAGTCCACTCTTTTGCATAAATCGGCCGAAATTCCAGCAATTTCGCGTTCAATATTGGCTATGAGCTCACAAATCATCGCCGGCTTGTTACTGTAGACCAAAAACTTCACATAACCCCAAAGAAAATAGTCTAGAGGCGTCAAATCACACGAGCGCGGCGGCCATTCGACCGGTCCATTTCTGGAAATAATGCGCTCATCGAACTTACTCTTCAACAAATCAATTGTAGCGTGTGCTGTGTGGCTTGTGGCCCCGTCCTGTTGAAACCACATGTCGTCTAAGTCCATACCATTCAATTGCGACCAAAAATAATCTTTTACCATGTCGCGGTATCGACTTCCATTCACAGTAACGTGGCGATCGTTCTCGTCAACGAAAAATATGGGCCAATTACGCCTCATGAATCACGTGTGGATTGCTTTCTGCCCAGTAACGCATATTTTGCTTGTTGACAAAGCCGTTGAGCCAAAAGTGAGCTTCATCACTGAAGATGATTTTTCGACTTTAAACTTTCTTAACAGAACTCGCATTTTTATAATAAAATTCAATGATTTGCAAACGTTGCTCAAGTGTGTAGCGTTCCATGATGAAATGTATACTAATGAAGTTTACAAATGACAAGCGAAAAATAAAAAAAATTGCGTCGTTCGCCCTCCCTATCGGAAAAAAGTTGAAGCGCACCTATTGAAAAACGCCTTACATATATACTTGCAAAGAATATATATATATATATGTATATACTTGCAAAAAATGAATTGACAGAGTGCACCATCACCAAAAAAAAAAATTAGGCTAGTAGTAACGCACTCTCTTATCGAACCGCAAACCTTATCGAACAACCTAGTAAGTGTGTGGAGATATTTCGAGACAAAAATTGTGAAGTGTCAACGGAAGAAGATACCAAACGAACTATTTTTGTGTCATAAAACGGACAACAATTTTTTTTTACAATAACATCGTAAAACACAAAGAACAAAATGTTTAAATGAAAGTTATGAGGAACGATAAAAGAGCATGTTGCAAAAAATTCTTATTTAAACACGTAAAACGTGGTAAACCTTTTCAATCAGGAAAAAATAAATACTAGTTATTATTTGTCTCTGAAGAGAAATAAAATTTGAAGTAGAGGGTTTTCGAATAACAGGTGTTATCTATCGCTATCAAGAAATGATTAGCGGTTTTTTATTGCCGGAATTGGATGGTATTGAGAAACATAGACTAGAAACGGCCCGATGCGAGTTAAATGTGTTATATAAGGGATATAAGAAACATTTTGGTGAGCCGAGAAAGCGAGGTCCAGTCCCATAGGCTAGGACTATTCTATAATGTTTTTATTTTTTCCGCACGATTTCGATAACATCATATAGCTTTTGGCCCGGACATTCAAAAGTATCGGTATTGTAAACCGAGCTACATATTTTAAATATGGCTAATCATCCTTGTCAATGTTTTTCTTTCGGTATTTATCGTATTTTTTCCTTTTAAATTCAGTTTTACATTCTCTAGTAGTGAAACATAATTATTTTGTATATCTTGGAGATAAGAATTAATTTTGTGGGGTACCAAAACTTCAAAGAAAAATCTATTGTGAACAAAGACATCATTGAATGTTAAGGAGAACAAAACATCGTTCAAGACTGCCATATTACGGCGCGCGTTTTGCCCTGCACTAAGTAAATTAAAGTAAACAAATTTGAAAAACAGAAAAAAATATTCTTCCATTCTTATACAATAAGTATGTAAACATATAATATATACATACATATGCATTAAGAAGAAAAATTTAATTTAATATCATATCGATGTTTGCAGTTTGTGTGTCTTTTGTAGTGTCTTTTATAACATATTTCGATTTTTTGGTAAGCCGGTGCGAAATAGTTTAAAATTTAAACATATATCTTTTAATATCTATATATCTTAGAAATATATTGTAGTTTAAAAAGACTTAACTACATTATCAATGTTTTGTTCGGATACAGACAAAAATTTGTTTTTCTAATACAATTTTCTATCGAATCGCGTTACTTTTCGCATCGCATACAGCGTAGACTCCCAGATTTTTTTAGCCAGGTGTTTTAAACGGCTTAAAACTTGAATAAAAACCGCGATTAATAGAAACCCTATTTTTTGAAAACGGAGCCCATCTCTAATTAAAACTGAATATGACTTTCGAATTAAAAAAATTGTTCTTCAAATCCTAAGCATATGAAAAAGTCGTAAACAAATACTTACTCCAGGATATCATGAAGTATTAAAATATTAATTCGACTCCAAGCATAAAAATAGTGAATTGAAATTTTAAAAGGTCTAGTTGGACCCATTAGTACAAATGAAGGTTAAACTGCAAAAATGTCCGCGGCGAGGCCTCAGGCCACCGCCGTCCACAGGAAATTAAAAATAAAATCACTGCGTGCTAGTGCACATGTGACGACACCCATCATCGGAAGCAGCAGCCGCGGCACTTTCGCTATCTGTGCCATTGAATTCTAAAAAATCCCAAAAACGTGCCAGGCACCGTGCTGCTGGTGTGACAATCTAACGAGTTAGTGAGCAGCAGGTTAAATCGTCCCCCGTTTCGATGATGCGAATGGTGATGATGTTGGTGGTGGCGGTGATGGTTCTGGTGATGATTGTAAGAGCAATGACGGTGGTAATAACGGCCGTTGAGTGGCGTCGAGTGGTTGATTGTTACAACTCTCGGTGTATGTGCTTAATATGAGAACACTTGATTATGTCGAGAATGCATACGGAATGTGGCGTAGAAAACGCTAACGCCCCTTCTCCGGAGTGACGCCGTTTTAGCTTTGATGTCTTTTTATAACGCCGCTGCTTGAGAACGATTCAGGAAAGTCAAGAATTTCGCAAACGTGGTAGTTGACACGCGTATGCGCGCTTAGACATCTGCCGGTGATGAAATCCAGAAATGTGCAATCATTCTTTTTTTTTTTTTGAAAGCGAAAATTACATGTAAAATTCTGACAAAACCCTGTCATTTTTCCCCTTTATTTATATCACTTGCTGCAAGATGTGTCGACTCAATAAAACAAAATGTCTTATTTACGCAATATTAAAAAAAAGACTGAGTATTTTACAATACATAATAATTTACTCGCATATATTTCATAATATAATATATAAAAAAATTATTTAAGATTAAATCATTCACGATATTATTCGCTGTCTTAAATAATTGTTAGTAATTCATTTATAACAATCTAATTCCGACAAACAACTACAGCATACACTCAAAATATAATATTTTTTTGTAAAATTTCTGACTTGCCGAATAAAATATTAACGGCGTGGTGTTATACATTGAAGTGCTAATTCGCATTTAGACGCAGAAATAATAAGTAGGTACAGAAATGTATTTTATTTTAATGTAATTTATTTTAAAATATTACAATTTGAATGTATATTCAAAAGCGATTTTCCTCTAATTGCGTTAAAATATCTTCGTGCTAATAAATGGATTTCGGCACCCTGTCACTAATACTTCGGCGACTCTTAATTGTTACGTAAAATCTTCGTAGAATTCGTCAATTACTTCATTCATGAAAGGGTCATATTCGCACAAAACGTATACGGAAGATGGAAAAATAAATAAATTCAGTATTACATTTCACTTAGCAAGTCACCTTAAAGCATTGCAATTCTCTTAACTGCATTAGTTATAAAATATTTAGAGATTTTAGGCTTCTCATTTTTTCATAGCATACTACTTTGTTTTTTCTTTTTTATATTGAATAAAACACTAACCAAAGACATTTATTCTCTCTATAAACAGAAACTAGTCATTATCATTTTACGAGATAGAGACACAAAGGGGCTTCACTGATTCTATTCGCCAGAACTTACTAGTATTTGGTGTTTTTCAAGAGATCTTTTAAAATGATAATATAAAACAGAAATATTGTTCAAATGAATTTTTTTTTTATTATAATCTGGTAGTTAATTTCATGGCATTTATATATCTGGTTGTATGGTCTCATTGGTGGCTTGAATATTGCAATAAATGCATTGTTAAACGCGTTCTACTCGTATAGGAAGTTGCGCCGTTTCGTTGGAATCAAATGTCATCGATGGTTAGCTGATTAAATTAGCTGCCAGTCAGCATGACTCGATAGTGGTCGACATTCAATGTAACGGCAGCTCGTTCTTCATTTCGAGAGAAATAATTATCGGAGATGGCGCCAGCGCTCTATGAACTTCGTGAATAGAATTATTTTGTTCAAAGTAAATTTCCTCAATTTGAAGCATTGTTCTGGCGTTAACTGAACAGAAATTTCAATACAGGCTGCCATTCTCAGCTGTTATACCATAGTTATCGATATCGATAGTTCCCATGAAGCTAAAAAACACCCGATTTTCAATATGTATAAATCAAGTTATGAATACTGATACTCATCGGATAAAATAATCTAATTCGTGCCGGACCTGCTTACTAAACCAAGATTGTTCATAGAACTCAAATCAGGAACTTAAATAGATACATTGATTTACAACATCATATCATATATTTTTATTTGTAATTTTAAAATATTATTATTTTTTAAGTCTTTAATATAGGTGTATCTCTTTTTTATTGTTGTTTTAAGACACTCCTATTTAGATTGGCAAAAATCCTCCACTGAACTCTCCGTGCGGGTGCCGGCTGGTAATAAGTACCACAGTTGTCCAAGGATTAGCCGATACTTAGCTCAGTTAAGGGTACTAAGGTTAGTGATCGGTACTCCTCAATAATACAGCATTACTCAAAGTATCTTAACATGGTCGGTGGTAAATGACTGGATCACAAAGGGAGCTTACCTGGCGCCCTCCTGTGTAGTTCGGAGTTATACACAGGCGGACATCATTTCTCCCACTCTCGAGGGGAAAAAATTAACTATCCAAACAAAATTATTAAAGAAGACCGGTCGCCCCCAAAGACCGCAATGAACGACAATTTCCGCCCTCCGTGCTACGGTCACACTGCGCTCTTCCAAAACTTATCGTATCGACAATTTTGACCGAACCTCGAAACCTGCAACCAACAAAGCGAAAGCCTGGTCGGAAGCAGCCATTACCACAGGCTTTGGCACAAGTAAAAGTGCGTAAGCCTTGCCATCTTCCATGATCCAGCCTGCAAAGTTGGTCCCGACCGGTGATATAGCTAGTTCCAGTATCGATAAATGGCCGACTCTGAGGGTGGTAGACCCAGCGAAAGCAGTCTACCAGGATCGCAGGAATGGTGCCAGGCTTTTAAGAAAAATACATGCTGATAGGAGAGTATTGAGAGAGCGTAAGCGATCCTTCCCAACTTTAACCCCGAATGCCATCAACCGCAGTCCGCTCCAAAACTTCAAAGATCTTTGGAAGAAACGATACTAACCGCCAAAAGGCCTAAAACATTTGGTGTTACACTGAAAAAATTATTCGCGGAGATTGAAAAAGGTCGCATAATACTAGGCGTTCTCAATGAAAACCATCCGGAAGACATAATTCCAAAATCCCAATGGAAAGGAGTAGAAGCGGCGTTAACGAAAGTAGTGCTAAAGGTAATACTGGAAAATCCTGGAACACCGCCTGCATACGCAGATTTAGGCTGGCATCAAGTTTAAAAAAAAGATTGTTGCATGGTATGATCAGAGATCGGTGCAACTCTATAAGAAAGCCATCTATAAAGTAGTCGAATTATATCCAAATGCCAAGCTCGTGGTTGTAAACGAAAAGGACATTCCATCAAGACCACACGCAAGGGTATGCATACCGCCAACCCTTGATGATCCCGGGGAGGTTATGCAACTCATACGAGTATGTAGTCCCAAGATTCCAACACAAGACAGGAAGTTTGTCAACATTGAAAAGGGCAAGACAAACGCAAAACATGCTGAAGAGCCAAAGCGCGCAACTATGAAGGTTATGCCGTTGCTAACAGACGACTCCATCGAACCGCTAGCGAAACACGACGGTGAGCTAAAATATGACCTTTTATATATCAAAACAAGAGACTATAAGATTGACACTTTGAAGAATAGTACGCCTCCTTCGGTTCAGAATTGGGCTTGGAAAAGAGTAGGGGGGCGTAAGTATATCACAGGAGAGCGTAAGTACTCCGAAAAGGTGAAATTATAGTATATATAGACGTAACGTTAACACCGATGCATCCGATTAATTTGCAATCAGATTTATTAACATCACTGCAAAGAAGCCTCCCTTGCCCTCCTTGAACGTCTGGCTCGAAACCAAAAAGACGTCGTCCTCATTCAGTAACCATGGGTACGCGGAGGAACTGTCTGTGGCTTGGGGACCCCTGGATACCATTTATACAGTGCTAACTGTGAAGGTACTAAAAGGGAATGTATAATTGCAAAATCACAACTAAAAATTTTTATGATTCATAATTTCAGTAATGCAGACACGACGATGGTCAGTTGGGAAGCAAGCGAAAGCAGCTGCTGGCTGACCTCGTCGTACCTCGCCGGCGATGACACAGGACCATTATCGCCACAGCTAATAAGAACGCTTGTAGAGAACTGCGAAGCTCGAAAGCGTGAGATTATCCTAGTAGGTGGCGCTAATGCGCACCATACACTGTGGGGGAGTACGGACACCAATGAACGGGGTGAGTCTCTCTTTAATTGTATTATTGGAACTAAGCTTCTGGTGTGTAACAAGGGCAATAAACCCATCTTCCTTAAACGTAATAGAAAAAAAGCCCATGGTATTATGCTGATTTATCATACCCTGCACGAAAAGATGACGCAGTGGGGAGTTCTAAATGAACATTCACACTCTGACCATCGCCACTTTGAAATAAGATTTGAGGCAAACAGACCGCAAGATTTCTAAGAATGAACTCGCTAGAGGGACTGACGCGGCTGACAAAGTAAAATACCAACAGGTGGTCAAGGAGTATGAAGACTTCATATCCAAAAAACCTTAAACAGAAAACAACGAAAAAGACGATGAGACGAATCGAAGTAGTGTGAGGACGACTGGTCAAGGCTTGTCTTAGAGAAGTGCGTTGCTGAGATCACAGCTCACTGAAAGGCCTAAAGCTTAAGCTCATTCCGGCTAGGGACATACCTTGCCCTCCTGGCTCTACATTTGGCTACCAGTGATGGACTTAAACTGTGTAGATGTGCCAAAGCACAGTAAATCACAACAACCCCGCCGTGCCGATGAACGACTGGGCAATGATGAAGGCAGAAAAACCGCAAAAAAGCAGCACGTCATTCGTTTTACAGATTAACGATGAGTGCTTACTAGTACTCAGAAAATCTGACAACAGCATGTGATTTGGTCTGAGAAAGGCCAAACTGAAAATATTCAAAGCAGACAGCAATGAAAATGAAGACTATCTAGATGAGATCGACAATAACATACAGCTAGAAAAGCTAGAAAAGAGGCAAGCTGGGAAGAGGTCTTAGACGTTACTTTATGCACAAATAATTAGTCCCAAAATAGTCACAAGCTTGAGAAACCGACCCCATGTAGAAACCTTAGAAGAATAAGCATATTCCGTAGTAGCCCAGTCTAAGCATCAACACATAAATAAAACCATAACGTCAAGTAAAGACTTATATGAGAAAGTAAGAGATTTTGAAGCTTCGTTGACGAAAGCGCTTGAAGCTTCATGTCCTCAAAAAATATGGAGGAGGGTTAAGGTGATTTGTATCCCCAAAGCTTGTAGACGGGGTCATGATAAGGCGAAAGATTTCAAACCCATCAGATTATCCTCCTTTATTCTTAAAACTTTCGAGCTATTGTTGGATGTATATCTCAGAGAGAAGATTACAAACACAACAATGAGGTTCTTAATATGATAGGCAGAGACATACACATAAGTCTCAACGAATGGATAGGGAACATGATTAAAACTAGAATAATCATCGGTGAGGTAGGCAGCAGCACGTGAAATGCTCTGTCAACAGGGGAACTCCTCTGGGAGGGGTTTATCCCTTACCAAATTCTTACGAAAAGAATTAAACCAGTAGTGTACGCGGACGACATAGTGATTATGGTTTCATGAATTGTTCCAACCATACTCAGTGAGATTATGGAAGGAGCTCTGGAATTACTCTGTAATTGGGCCACAGAATGTGGTTTAAGTGTAAACCCGAGCAAAACTGAACTGATGCTATTCACTAAGAAAACCAAGTTACCAAACTTCACTCCCCCATAATTAAACGAAGTTAGTCTTATGACAACCCAACAGGCAAATTACTTTAGTGTTTTATTAGATCCCAAACTCAGTTGGAGGTCCAACGTAGAGCACAGGGTAAAGAAGGCGAATATAGCGCTTTACGCGTGTAAGAGAATGTTGGGTAAAAAATGAGGTCTCCAACCAAAACTACCCAATTAGTCCTCCACAGCCATTGTAAGGCCTGTACTAACATATGCGGTACAAGTCTGGCGGCCCGCAATAGAAAAGAAATGCAAACAAACCAAGCTGAACAAGATACAAAGAACAGTGTGTATCTTAACTACAGGACCGCTTAACACCAGTCCTACTGAAGCGTTCAATGTGCTTCCTCATCTATTACCATTAGATTTACATATAAAAACTTGCAGCGCGGTGGGACTCAGAGACATACGAAGCTGGACAACAAGATCGCACGGTCACAGCAAGATCTTCTCACAGGGACCCGCGTTACTCAAAAACAAATCAGACTACACAGTCCCCGACCTTGAATTTAAGAAAGGGTTTACGGTATGTTTTCAACCGTAAGCCGAATGGGGCAAAGGGAAGATGATTGGAAGATACGATATTGAAATCTACACTGACGGTTCTAAGATGAACTGTGGTGTGAGATCTGGCGTCTATTCGGAGCAGTTCAACCTGTCAATCCGACTTCCTGACTGTGCCATCGCGATCAGAGAAACATGTAAATCAGTAAAATTTTCAAGGAAGTTGGTGTAAGAGTAGCTATCTTTTCAGATAATCAATCAGCTATCAAGGCCTTATACTCCAAATCCATTTCCTCCAAACTAGTCTTACAGTGAAGAGAGGAACAAGAATTGTTTGACCATTGGCTAGAAATTACTCTGATAGGGGTTCCCGCTCATAGGAAGATACGGTGTAATGAGATAGCGGATGAGATAGCAAGAAAAGGTTCGGCACTAGACATAGCAGAAGAGGTGGTTGTGGCCACCTTACTCAGCACAATAAAAGGATGAAGCAAATAACTACATGTATTACAACAAAAAACACACGGCCGTCGTACACATCCGAAGGACGAATTACCTGTTAGGTTGCTGTCGATCAATCATTTCTCCCAACACTGTAACCCCTTTTTTTTTTTTTTTGTGGGACTTTAACTCAACTAAACTCCCCCTCATGTCCTACGGTATGTTCTCCAGGAACTTTACCGCTAAGTAGTACGTCAGGAGGCCGTTGTGCATATATTATTACTCAATCGTCTGTTATTGTAATTCTGTTCTGTACATTGTGTTAAGGAGCTCTTTCTAGGGACCTACGTAAATATTCCGCGTATTGAAGGTTCTTCTTGTGACTGTTAACAGGAGTCTCCGTATACTTGGGCGAGGGCTGCCAATATTACGCATCAGTCTAGTCAACGCGTTATTTATTCTAACGGCTTTTTCACTGACTGACTCTAAATGATGCTTAAAGGTCATTTTCGAGTCAATGAGTACTTCCAGATATTTGATATATGGCTGCGACCTTATGTCATGGTCGGATACCGTAATCACTAACTCTTCACGTACCCGTCGTGTTGTCAGTAATACGACTTCAGGCATGCCACCCATCCAATTCGCACACGTTGAACCTCTAACACCTTTTTCGCATCTCCGGCTGGGAGGACAATGAAGGCCGTCTGTGTACCGTTGTACACCGTTCTTAGGCTTCTTACCGCCGCTGTATCTGGACGTTTAATATTGCATTGGGCATGAAGCGCGTCACACAATTCTTCTGCAGTGGTTACCTCATCCAGATCTCTGCACTGTACTGTTACAGTGTGAGTTTTAACCGTCACTTTTGCTGCGGTTTTCAGAACATCTTCAATCGCTGTCTGATATTCTGATGTTTTTCCGTACGGTGCCCCTTTAAGCTCTATGATCAATTCCTGTTTAGCTGTTCTGCGGATTGCTTTACATCTTCTCCGAGAGTCTTGAGAGAGTCCGATGTTTTTACCTTACGCAGAATGTCAGCATACGTAGCATTTTCAGACTTGGATATGATTATAGCTTCAGGCCTTGTCCTCACCGATTTAGGCGGCTTCTTTTCTTTTCTTGGTTTGACAACCGTCCAGCCGGCATTTTTGGCCTTTAATTGGTGCCTGTACTGGTTTTGTCTGATGAATCGCTGCCGTCCCACACCTTTTTTTTGCCGCATGGGATAGTGCGTTTACGACCGGGTTGCCAGTTCCTTGCGTGCGAGGACTGTTTCTTGTTCTCGTCCTTTTAACCGATTGTGTAATTATACCGGAACATTCTTTTCTAATATTGTTAACGTCTGAGGTTTTTGACGTATTCTTTTTTGGAGTTGTCTGCTCTTTCTCACACTCCTCCATCGCCATAATAGCTTCGGTGTGCCTCTTTTTTATAAGTGAGCCGATCTTTTTTATTTCGTGATGCACATTGTGACGGCCTTTGTAGTACGCCAGGAGAGAGTCAATAGCTTCTCCTAGACTCATCATTTTTACCTGTAGTGTTTTCTTCTTTACAGTTGCACATTTTCCTCCTCCAGCGGATTTACTGATGCAGCACCCAGCCACTGGTGTTTCCATCTCTTTGTTTTTTGCTCCGTCTGCGCCTCTTATATGCCGTGTTGTTGGCGTTATCCCGCTGCTTTGGGGCGTTACGCCTTCGGCCCTTATTAGTTCTCTGGCAATGTATTTTACTAACGGCGTGCTGCATAGCTCCGGTTGCACTTGGGGCGTCCCTTTCATTTCCTCAGCAGTAACTATTAGAGGATTGCTACGTACCGATTGTGCCTCCCCCGAGGATCTTCGAATAACCGAGCTCCTCCTAAAGGCACCAGCTGTTTTTATTTCTTCGTTTTTATTTGTAGGTTTAAAATGTTTTTCCATGCTGTACACCAGCTGGCACCGCATCGACGGCATGACCCATCCAACGTAGCCGCTGGATCTTTATTCGCTGTGCTATGTCTATGCCGTCGTAAAGCTCATACAGTTCCATCGCCTCCCACATGCGCCATTGCCAACGTGTAAAGTTCCAAGAATCTTGCACAGAATCTTTCTCTCAAACACTCCAAGCATCGCTTCAGCGGATATTGTCACCGTCCACGCTTCTGCGCCATACGTTAGGACCGGCATGATGAGAGCCTTAGTTTTGTTCGTCAGGAGAGTACTTTACTACCCATTTGCCTACTTAGCCCAAAGTAGCACTTGTTGGCAAGAGAGATTCTACGTTGGATTTCAAGGCTGACATTATTATCGGTGTTAATGCTGGTTCCTAAATAAACGAAGTCTTTTACAACCTCGAAATTATAACTGTCATCAGTGACGTGGGTGCTGATACGTGAGTGCGCCGACTGTTTGTTTGATGTCAGGAGGTACTTCATTTTGTCTTCGGTCACCACCAGAACCATTCGTTTTGCCTCTTTATCCAGTTTGTAAAATACAGAACTAACAGCTCAATATCATCGGCATACGCCAACAATTGTACGCTCTTATAAAATATTGTGCCTGAGCGATTAAGTTCGTCGGCTCATACGATCCTTTCCAACATCAGGTTAAGGAAATCACACGACAGCGAGTCCCCTTGTCTGAAACCTCGTCTGGTATCTAACGGCTCGGAAAGGTTCTTTCCAATTCTGATGGCGCTGCTGGTGTTGAGCAACGTCATCTTGGAAAGCCGTATTAGTTTTGCGGTGATACCAAATACAGACATCGCGACATACAGATAACTCCTTTCGTACTGTCGAATGCAGCTTTGAAGTCAACGAAAACATGGTGTGTGTCGATTCTCCTTTCATGGGCCTTTTCCAAGATTTGGCGTATTGTGAATATTTGGTCGATGGTGGATTTTCCAGGTCTAAAGCCACACTCATAACATCCAATCAGTTGGTTGATGGTGGGCTCAGCCTTTCGACAATACGCTCGCTAGAAAGTTATAGGCGATATTTAGAAGACTAATCCCGAGGTAATTGGCACAAATTGCAAGATCGCCCTTCTTCTGGATTGGGCAGAGCACACTTAAATTCCAATCGGCAGGCATGCTTTCATCCGACTATATTTTGCATAGGAACTGATGCATGCAGCTTACCGGCTCCTCGCCACCATGTTTGAATAGCTCAGCCGGCAGTACGTCGGCGCCCTTGGCTTTGTTATTCTTTAGCCGCGTTTTCGCTATTCTCACCTCGTCATGGTCGGGTAGCGGAACAACAATTTCGTCGTCAACGATGGGGCTATAGGGATCTTCACATTCTCTGTGACATGCGCAGCTATCACTGTTTAACGGGTTCGAGAAGTGTTACCTCCATAATTTGAGAATGCTCTGGATGTCGGCCACCAGATCGCCATCTTTGTTTTTACAGGATAACGCCCCAGTCCTTCTGTAAGCCGCTGAACCTTCTAGTAGAATTTGCGGGCCAGCATCTCAAGCTCCTTCAACTCACGTATTTCGGCCTCTAGTTTCTTCTTTCGGATAATACTTTTCCTTTATAAGCTCTCGGTAGTGAACACATATGGCTCGGGGTGCGCCCGATCGCAGCGTAACTCTATAGGCAGCATGACATTCCTCGTCGTACCAATTGTTTTTTCGGGTTAACCGGAATCCGATTTCTTCTTTGGCGGCGTTACGTAGAGAACGATAAATGTAGTTCCATTGCTTGTGCATGCCAGATTGTTGGGCAATCTCTGAGAGTCTATTGTTGCGACAAGCTCTGTTAATCTCGGTGAGGACTGACTACATCGTCCCGACGGTAATTTTCAATAGCAATTTTGCCACTCTCTTTCCATCTAAGGAAGAATGGAATAAGGAACTCTCTCTAAACAACTTCGACACCACAGTCTATACAGATGGCAGTAAAATGGATTGTGGTGTTGGAGCTGGTATATATTCTCACAGACTTGGAATTTAAAATTCTGTGCGTCTCCCTAATACCAGCAGCAATAGAAAGCTTGTAGGCTACTAAACACGGATTTCTCTTTTAAGGGCAATATCGCTATTCTTTCAGATAGCCAAGCTGCAATCCGGCCACTGGAATCGGCTACAACAACCTCTAAAGTGGTGGAGATACGTAGGAATAGCCTCACCATCTTGAGTGAAAACCATAAAGTAACCTTAATTTGGGTCCCGGGACATCGGAACATAGAAGGTACCGAAAAAGCAGAAGAACTGGCAAGAGGGGGATCTGCCATGAATAACGTTCTTGCAGAATCGGTATTTACACCATTAGGTGCAGTCAAGAATGCAATTTCCCTAAAATACCTTCGAATCGCAGATTGTAGATGGAGAGACTAGTCGAAATGTAAAATCAGCAGGACGTTATGGCCCACCTATAACCTAAAGCAATCGTCGACATTGATAAACATGAAACGACGGGACGCCTGGAGACTAACGGCAGTCATAACTGGCTTCTGGTCTATCGGAGAACAAGCCGCCAAAATGGGCTTGCCTCACAACACATACTGTCATAGTTGTAAACAACCGCAGAAAAAGGAAACAATCTTACATTTCCTCTGTGAATGCCCTGCCCTATGGAAGGACAGAATGTCAACCCTGGGGAAACCGTTGTTCGAGAGTCTCGACGAGAGTCTCAGGCGACAGCCAGGTAGCTTGGTGTATCTGTTTATGCTGAAATCTGGTGCTGCTGACTACCATGGGGGTATTTTTATCGTGGGATGCTTCGCCTTCTCACTTTGGCTTGCTCCGGAGCGGGTGTTCGAAAATTACCCAGAGGATACTTGGGCTAATCCCGGACGTTGTGAGCTGAAGAAGAATCGTTCTGGCCACTCCTAAGTGATTAGCGATCAGTAACTTTCCCCACTTGCGTGGACTTCTACATATGGATCCATCCTCCGCCACGGAAACGTCTACACAGCACAAACTCCTTACAAAGATTCATTCTTCCTCTGAATACCTGCGAAAACCGAATAAGGGTGCGACTATCTCGAGCGAGGAGACTTTAAAATTGCTAGTGGACAAACACTTTTCAAGCAACGAATCCGCTTACATATTAGTTAATAATCGAATAAAAAACTTAATTTGCTATTGATGGTATAGTCACTGAAACCAGGATAACCTGGGCAGTGAGAGAGAATTAAAAGTTGCTTTTATTTGTGAGGCAGGAAAAAGTTCACATATATCACCCAAGAGTTTCAGGTCAAGTAGCCTATCCTGTCTTTTACTAGAAACCGTAGAAAAAATCATAGAAGAGTTTATTCAAGCCCATAAGTATTATCCACTAGTAGATTTGTTCATACAACTGTTGGAGACTCAAAAATTCGGAAAAAATCGCCCATCTTCTCCCAACAAATGAATTGCTAAAGGGACTGGAGCAGAGTGGAGGCCACATCGTAGCCTGCGCGGATGATGTTGCTATGGCAGTAAGAGGAAAATTTCCCATTACACTATGTGAGATTATGCAAGGACTATTCAATTCAGTTGGAATGTGGTCGAAAGCGAACGGGCTAAACGTCAACACAAACAAAACCGAAATGGTACAATACTTTTTACCAGAAAACACAATATTCCGGAAGTAGCTCCTCGATCACTAAGTTGCACGGTCCTCTCGATTAGGGAGGAAGCCAACTACTTGAGATTAATACAGGAAACTCAATTGAAAGTCAAACATCAAAGATAGACTAAGGAAAGCCACTATAGCACTTTACTAAGACTAATAGCATCAACTTTAAGACTTTCCCCTTACCTTGTTAACTGGCTTTTCACAGCAATAGTAAAACCAATCTTAACTTATGGCGTACTAGTATATTGTTCGGCTTTAGAAAGGAGGTACATCAAAAAGACTATGGATCATATACAAAGGATAGCCAGTCATTGTATTTGTGGAGCTCTTAGAGAGAGATCCCCTACAGATGCATTATAAATGTTTACTGCTGAACTTACTACCAATCGAATTATTCGGTAAGTAAGTAAGTAGCTGCCAATTCAGATCTTAGATTAAGGCGAAAAAAATCATTCAGAACGACCCATAACAGTCATTCCATCATATTGGTGAAATTCGACTGTATTTCTTTATAAAACACACTTTTGTTGAACTAATTACATTAAATAAAGCTTTTATCACAATATTTCCTTCGAAAAAAGATCCCAATCTTATTGAACATGCAGATGAAAAATCTATAAATACAGATTCCTAAAAATTAGATAAAAAAGTAGGTGGAAAGGTCTACTCTGAAAAACTCGAGATAAAGCATTCATTCCGCCTACCCGTTCAGTGTAGTGTAATTCAAGCGGAAGTGACTGATATTAAGGCAGAACTTACAGCGATACAAACGAGAGTATTATCCACAAATGAAGTCCTGATTTACTCAGATAGTCAAGCAGCCATAAAAGCGCTTGAATCCAAAACGCACTAGTCAGAAACAGTCAGAGAATGTTTTAAGCTAATACATGACGTGTCTTAATACTACAAATCACACCTTGTTTGGGTTCCAGGTCCCGGGAATTTCCTGCTGCAAAGCAGATGAGCTTGCCCGGATTAGTTCAACTCTGGATAACAAATTGCCACTTGTAAATTACTGATATTCTATAGAGAAACTATTAAAATAGTAAATACAAAATGGCAAAACCTAACAACATTTGAATTAAACAAATTGACACGACTTAAACTCAACAGTGGTCGTCCAAAATGCCTGCTAAAACTCGATAGAGAGAATACAAGAACATTGATAGGTGTATTAACCGGTCATTGTCTAATACAGTCTGCGACAGAAGAAAAGAACCGGTTTGTTTCTTTTAACTTCAAGATATATTTTGTTCTGCCACTCAAGGGCTACGGCGCTAATGCTAACTCAGATTAGTGTTGTTCGAAACTTTCCCGTCAACGCAACCTTAAACATGAGTGAGAAGTACACGAAGCGTTTCGAGGCGGTATTTTTATGCGCGCTTGAAGCGAGTGACGACAAAAAACAGGATAAAGTGGTCGTCCAACTTTTTAAGCTGGACCCTTTCTTTGCGATTACGAAAAGAACGCACAATTCTTGCTAAGAAGGGAATAGATATGAGTATAAACACCATCGAACGACGACTGAAGGAGGCGAACATATGCTACCGTCCCACATCATCAAAACCACTGCTCTAAGAAAAACACATTGAAAAACACCAAAACAAGAAAATGACGTCACAGAAATGGACTGACCTTTACAGTCCCCAGACGCCAACCCCATTGAAAATGTATGGGGAATTATGAAAACGCATCTTGCCGGAAAGCCTGTCCACGATTTAAAGCAACTCGTGCGTCAAGTTCGCATAATCTAGTCCTCTTTGTCGACGAGCTACGCAGAAAAGCTGGTTCAAAGTATGTAGAGAAGATGCCAGGATATACTCCAACGATTAAGACTACACGGTTTAATGAGTAATAGCGACTCGTAGTTTTTTACATACTTTCATGTAAAAAAAAATTATAAGTATATATCTTTTATACTTCATGAATAAATGCGGTTCCTTTTTTCTGACACAGACTGTAGGTAATCATACAGTAAGACTGCAAGTTCCATATTGGGAATGGGAATACGTTGTCGTCGTTTCTTAGTCACAGTTTCGAATTATTTAAATAATTACTATGTATGAAGTATGAGACATTGGAAGCTACAAGAAAGCTGAAAGGCTGCCTTACGGATTCCATTGACAAAAAATTCGAGTTCTTTTGACTTGATCCATTCATTGAGCCAGTTTTCAATGCTCTCTTAAGAAATGAACCGCTCTGTAATAAGGGCTGACTGCATTGATCGGAACAGATGGAAGGTGTCATGTCTGGAGAATACGGCGGGTGGGGAAAGATTTCCCTTATTTCGTCCCTTCTAAATGTTTCTTGACCGATTTATCAACGTGTGTCCTGGCGTTGTCATGCAGCAAAATCAGTTTGTCATATCTACCGTTCCATTCCGGCCGCTTTTCTTTGAGAGCTTAATTCAAACGCATTAGCTGCATGAATAGTTTTTTTCGCTGTCGATGGTCCTGGTTCACCTGGCAGGCTCCAACATTTTCGACACTTAGGGCTATCATAATAGATCCTTCTTTCATCGCCAGTGACGATACGATGCAAAAAACCTTTTCTTTTCTGCCTTTCGAGAAGAATCTCACACGTCACCAAACGTCTTTTGATATCCCTCTCCTTCAATTGATGTGGCACCCACTTACCTGCTTCCTGGACCATTTCTATTGCGTGCAAATGTTTACCGACGGTTGATCTGTCAATATCCAACTCTTTAGACATAAGTATCATCAAGGGTCATCCAATAATTGTTGTAGTTGAGTATCTTCGAATTTTTTCGGTGCCCCTTCGCGATCTTTATCACTCACGTCGGAAATTGTCACTTTGGAAGGGTCGACACCTCTCTTTACAAGATGTATTGCATGGAGAGTGATAACCGTAAATATTGATCAATATACGACACGTTTCAGCTATACTTTTCTTTAAAAGGTAATAGTGAAGCATGACTTCCCGCAAATATTGCTTTTTCGTGACATAAAAAAGGATCTTTATGCTTCAAACGAATGCCAACTACTGCGATCGCGTATACATGTTCAAATCTCCAGTATATCACTAGAGCGAACACAGCAGCAACACCTCTCGATATAGCGTATCTTAAACTAACGTTAAGATCGTTTATAAAAGCCAGCCCAGGCGGGAGTTCTCAAAGGGGTCCGGACTCGAGAGTAATTCGAGTTTTATGAATTTGACATAATTTGCAATTTTCAACCGGGGCCCGAATATGCTCTCTACAGCCCCGTATATATATAATATAAAGTAAAAAATATATAAAGGGTGAATTTTTAAGAGCTATAGGAAAGTTAAAAAAAAAAACACGTAAAATTCAGAAAAATGCATGAAAGTTTTATTTAAGTCGATAGTACAGTCCATATAATTTAATGTTGAAGATTATTTCATGTAAATGTTGACCGCGACTGCGCTTCAAATGGTCCATCCGTTTAGTATAATTTTGGCATACTCTTTCCAATGTTTCGGCCGGTATCTCACATACAAATGCTTTAATGTTGTCTTCCAATGCGTTAATTGAAGCAGGCTTGTCTGAATAGACATGAGCTTTAAAATAGCCCCACAAAAAATAATCTAAGGGCGTTATATCACACAATCTGGGTGGCCAATTGACAGATTGACAGGTCCTGAACGCAAAATAAAATGTTCAACGAACTCGCCTCTCAACAAGTCCATTGTTACGCGTGCTGTGTGGCATGTGGCACCGTCTTGGCGTCAAAAAAAGTTGGATATCATTTCACGGTAGCGCTCACCATTAACAGTTGCGTTACGATTCGCAGCATCTTTGAAGAAGTACGGTCCAATGATACCTCCAGCCCATAAACCGCACCAACCTGTGACCTTTTCTGTATACATTGGTAGCTTTTGGAATTCTTCTGGCTGATTTTCACTCCAAAATCGACAATTCTGCTTATTTACGTACTCATTGTCATTTGTAAACTTCATTAGTATACATTTCATCATGGAACGCTACACACTTGAGCAACGATTGCAAATCGTGAAAATTTTTTATGAAAATAATCGTTCTGTTGCTGCTACTTTAAGAGCATTACGGCCATTTTACGGTCCATTTAACAAGCCGTCCCGTTTTGGGATTATGTGAAGTCATTGGTCTACAGTAACAAGCCGGCGACGATTTGTGAGCTCAGAGCCAATATTGATCGCGAAATTGCTGGAATTTCGGCCCATTTATGCAAAAGAGTGGTCGAAAATTGGGTTCAACGATTGAACTTCGTAAAACGTGCACGCGGTGGTCATGCAAAAGAAATCGAATTTCATACTTAAATGTATATGTTCAAACTCGATAATAAAAAAAAAAACATTAGTTAAAAAAGTCAAACCGTTTGTGTTTTATTCAAAAAAGTTCAAAAGTTGAAGCGCTCTTACTGAATAACCCTATAGGTTATGGCCGATGCCTTTCTAAAAGAATTCAATACTTTGAAATATCTTCTAGATACTAGAAAGCTGAGCATCGGCGCTATTTATTCCATTGAGAAATTGGATTTCTCCAATTACTCATCGTGCGCTTTATGTGCGGTATTAGGTGTGTTGATCCATTCCAAGTTATGGTTAACCGTACACGGTAAAATTACCAAGTCTGACGGTGCAACGCAGGCGGAATTTTCAGCGAGAGGGTGAAAGGAAGCTAGAAGACAGCGAATATCAAAACGAATATTAAACGCTCGTAGAAATAACAGTGTAAAATACCCAAAAGTGAGCCGTCACAAAATGCACAATCGACGCTTTCTATTATGGTATCTGTTCTATCGATTATTTGGAGACGAGATTTTCAGATCGTTGATAGTGGTATGACAAGTCATCTATTCTGTGCTAGAGATTTATTTTCTAATTTCAAAGCCAGATAAGTAAAAATGGCGTTTGAAGGTGATCATTGAGTTGGGCAGAATTGCGTAGTTGAGAGTGCTAATAGAGCATTAGTTAAGATCGCACATGGTATGTGAATCAATAGGTGATATGGTGAATGTTTTTGTGCGGAGGCAGTGGCAACCGCAACATATTTAAGAAATAGAGCAATTTCAGAAGCATCTGCAAGTACAACACCGTTTGAAATGTTGATGGGGAGGTAGCCAACTGTCTCACAATTAAAGGTGTTTGGTTCTATAATAAATGTATAAGGTAAAACCTTGAAAACAAGGAAAAGTGTCAAGCAAAGGAAGCTGAACGAGTGGTCGTTAGCCGACATGTTCTATTCCTTGAAGGCATCCAGAAATGAAAGAAGATGCAAATGAACTGTTGACATTTGACTATGGAAATGTTGAGAACAAAACGGATGAACTTTTTATATCTGGAAACACAACGTACAGTGAACTGTCTGTTTATACCAGAAGTTATGTATTACAGTTATATTGATAACTGTAACTTTGAATATTTCTTTTCATTGAGAAAACATTTTTTCATTTCCACTTTCATATGCTTTCAAACACAAAGTAGCAATTTAACATATATTCGTTTCCAAAAAACATCATTCAGTCTCATCTGGACCCTCACTCCTGCTCTCAAAAAGTACTTCCCATCAAACCAGCATGCACGAGCAATGGAGCAACATTTCTCGTTCTTTACGTACCGCCGCCGAAGAAGAAATCGGATACCGGCGAATCCGAAAAAAACAGTTGGTACGACGAGGAATGTCATACTGCCGCAGAACGAAAAGATGCTGCCTATAGAGCAGCGATCGGGCGCAACACGAGCAATGTGGGATCGCTACCCAGAGCTAAAGAGGGAAGAGAGACATATTATCCGAAAGAAGAAACGAGAGGCCGAAATACGTAAGAGCGAGAAGCTTGAGATATTGGCCAATCGGAACAGAATGTTCGGCGACTTGGCTGAGCTATTCAAACATGGCGGCGAGGAGCTGGTGAGGTGTATGCATTAGCTTTTATGCAAAATATGGTCTGATGAAAGTATGCCTGCCGATTGGAACTTAAGTGGGCTTTGCCCAATCCATAAGAAGGGTAATCCCGTAATCTGTGCCAATCATCGCGGGATTAGTCTTCTAAATATCGCCTCTAAGGTTCTAGCGAGCTTATTGTGTGAAAGGCACAAGCCCACGATCAACCAACTAATTGGACCTTATCAGTGTGGCTTTAAACCTGGAAAGTCTACCATCGACCAAATATTTACAATATGCCAAATCTTGGAAAATACCCATGAAAGGAGAATCGACACACACCATCTTTTCGTCGACTTCAAAGCTGCATTCGACAGTACGAAAAGGAATTTGGTATCCCGCAAAACTAATACGGCTATGCAAGATGACGTTCTTGCTCAATACCAGCAGCGTCGTCAGAATTGGGAAGGACCTCCCCTAGCCGTTTGATACCAGACAGGGTGACTTCCTTAACCTGATGTTGGAGAGCATCGTACGAGCCGCAGAACTTAATCGCTCACGCACAATATTTTATAAGAGCGTACAATTGTTGGCGTATGCCGATGATATTGACATCATCGGCCTTAACAACCGAGCTGTTAGTTCTGTCTTTTACAAACTTTATAAAGAGGCAAAACGAATGGGTCTGGTTGTGAACGAAGACAAAATGAAGTACCTCCTGTCATCAAACAAACAGTCGGCACACTCGCGTATCGGACCCACGTCGCTTTTGACAGTTATAATTTCGAGGTTGTAAAAGACTTCGTACATTTAGGAACCAACATTAACACCGATAATGACGTCAGCCTTGAAATCCATCGTAGAATCTCCCTTGCCAATAAGTTCTACGTTGCACTTAGTAGGCAAATGAGTAGTAAAGTCTTCTCTCGACGAACAAAGCTAATATTCCACAAGACTCTCATCATGCCCATCTTAACTTATGGCGCAGAAGCGTGGATGATGACAACATCCGATGAAGCGATGCTTGGAGTGTTGTGTTAACTTTACGACGACATAGATAAAGCGCGGCGAATAAATATCTAGCGGCTACGCTGGCTGGGTCATGTCTACCGAATGTATACAAACGCTCCGGCTTTGAAAATATTTGATGCGGTACCAGCTAGTGGTGGCAGAGGAAGAGGAAGGCCTCCTTTGCGTTGAAAAGGTTAGGTGGAGAAGGACTTGGCTTCACTTGGTGTGTCACAATGGCGCCGGCTAGCACGAGAAAGAAACGACTGGCGCGCTTTGTTTAATTCGGCCAAAACCGCGTAAGCGGTTATCGCGCCAATTAAGAATAAATTTTAGGAGATACCAAATCTCTCTTTTCTTTTTGGCTCGACCCTTCAAATGTGAATTTCATTCAGATATATGCATCAGTTAGGCTGTATATCTATATCAATCTCAATTTTTTTATACTGTTACATGCAAGCGTTATGTGAACTAAATTATCATGTAATACCCGCGGGTATAAAGATGGAAATCATCCGTGGGAATGTTTGAACTAGAGTTATTTCACCTACACCAATTTTTAACTAAAATGTTTCGCCCCAATTTATTGTAAATATTATGTTTAGAATTTTTCGAGATGTTTTTATAAATAAATAAAATATTATTAGGTGGGCCAAAATATAGACACCTATTTCTTTATATTTTTTTATTTCATATTTACTAACGCTTCCAAATGAACTATTCGCTTTACCATATATTTGATATTGATTGTTCACAGATAGAAGATATTTAATCTCCATTTTAAATGTTCCCCCAAATTATCAGGAAAGTGTAACCAGTTTATTTAAAAAAAAAAAGATTTGAACTATTTTTTATAAGATAGCCGAAGGACTAGCAACAATGTTTCTTTGTTTGTTTTCTTTTATAATATAAATATAATGGTTATTTATATTTATCCATATATAAATAACAGGAGTTATCTATCGCTATCGAGAGATGAATAACGATTTTTTATGGCCGCAATTGGATCGTATTGATCTGGACAACGTTTATTTTCAAAAAGACGGCGCTACGTGCCACACGAGCAACGAAACCATTGATCTTTTACGGGAAAAGTTTCCGGCCGTATTATCTTTTGAAGAGGTGATCACAATTGGCCACCGAGAGCTTGGGACTTAACACATTGTGACTTTTTTCTTTGGGGCTACGTGAAAGAGAAGATCTGCGCCAACAGCCCAGGGTCGATTCAATACCTCAAAGATTGAATTCGTGAGGCGATCATTCGATCATTTATTATATAAATTAAAAAATAAAAAATTTTATAAGTGAATCGTGTTATTTCCAAATTGTTTAAAAAAAGACCGTGTAAAAAGAGAGTTGGATGTATTTTTATTTATTTTATTATTAAAAATTAGGCTTTATCTGGAAGTCTTTTGCAAGGCAAAGCAATGGTGACCGTTTAATTACAACCACATTCATAGTTCGCTTCGGTGCATTCTCTATAATGTCATCACTCTTTTATAAATATATATGTATATGTGAAAGTGATATAGAATACGCAGAATGTCATAGCTGTAATTGTCTATTTCACTCAAAATGTGCCGGCATAACAAAAAAAAGAAATTTCTGCACGAAAAAATAGCAAATGCTTAAAGTTATATTGCTCAATTTGTTTCAATGCAAAAAATGAAGGTACTCCAGAAAAATTAAAAGAAATTTTAGGTTTGTTGTATAAAGTGGATGTGATTTTACAACAACAAAAATCGTGTAATTTACAGTTATTCCTTGAACAAAATTGCGTTGCATTGGAAAGTAAAATTGCCACCAATTACATAGAAAACCATAAAAACAACAAATACCGTCATGTTCCAGTGTCGTAAAGAATACATCTATTAAGCTAGCAATCGTTATCAAATCAAAAACAAAACAAACGTGTAATAAAACTATGGAAGCGATCGCACAAAAGATAAATAAAAATGATATTAATGTGTCTGCTACTCGTAATTCACGGAATGGAGGTATAGTACTCTGCTGTACCAATTCAACAGAAAGAATGAAAGCCAAACAAATTTTTAATGAGCCCATTTTGGCTCTGAATATAATGTTATTTTACCAAAACTTAAATCGCCGCGGTTGAGAATTTTTAACATTGACACAGAAATTTCTAATGAAACAATCACCGAAAAATTTAAGAGCAATAATGAACAAATTAAAAACTTTTCGTTTGATAACAGTCATTTCAAGGGAAAATCGATTGACAAAATGGAAAGATGCAGTCATTGAAGTTAATGGTGAAACATAGAATAAATTAATGAAAATGCAATTACTTCATTTGCCTTGGAGACAATGTCGAATTCTAGAACATATTCATGACAAACAATGTTACAAATGCTTTGGTTTTTTCATAAATCATCATAAATGTAAACCAGATCAAAAATGTAGTCGACGTGCTGGAAATCATAAATAATCCGAATGTAAGAGTAAACAACTGTAAACAGTCCAATGACAAATACAAAACAAACATTGAAACAAAACATCATGCTTGGGATAAACTATGTTCAGTTTTTAATCGTTGATTAGAATCAGTTATAAAGAAAATTGAATTCAGCGAGAGCATATAGCAACCAAAATCAACATTAAATGTCTTATGTACTAATAGTTATTTCCTAAGAAATAGTTTTACTGAATTAAAATATGTAGTGAGAAGAAAAAAAACCCGATATTAACATTTTAAATGAAACGCGTGTGACAATAGACTGTGATAATAGTGATTTAAAAATATGTGGTTATGACTTTATAAATTGCACTTCTTATTCCAAACATAATGGAAGTGTTTGTGTCTATATATGTAGATACAAAAATTAAATATTGTAATGTATCCATTTTTAATGAACCAATTGCTTGGTATTTATCCTTCGAAATTTGTTTAAACAAAATACCAACTATACTGGCAGGTGTCTATTTATCATCAAAAAATGAACACAACAATTTAATTTTGGAATCGTTTGAACAGTGGTTTGATCAAACGTCAACAAATAAAAATATTGTTATATGTGGTGATTTTAACGTAGACATTTTATCTACGACTACTTATAGTCACAAACTTAAAAATATATGTGATAACAATGGTTTAAAAATATTAAACAATATGCCAACAAGAATTATTGCATATTGTTCTACTCTAATTGGCTCGAGTAAGTTAAAGTTTTCTTTATATATTTTTATTTTTTGAAAACCGGCGGACCTGCGTTCGATTTAGTCTTTATTGGTTTGAATCACACTTAAGATTAATTAGAATAAATTCCTTAACTTAAAATTATACCTATTATTGGCCACACGTTCGAGGACCATCCTCAGTCCCACACAAGTGGGGAAAGTTACTGACCGCCACTCACTTGGGAGTGGCCAGGACAATTCTTCTGCATATGGTTCAAGCAGCTCACAACGTCCGGGATTAGCCCACGTATCCTCTGGGTAGCTTCCGAACACCCGTTTGGGAGTGAGCTACCGTGAGAAGCATCCCAGGATAGCTGGTTATGCGCCGCGTTTGGGACCCGCCACTTAAAAATCCCCCCCAAGATTATAAAAGCCGATGGAAGAGAAGGACGATGCGTCCAAATATTCCTTCTATGAGCGTGATTGGCGACTTCAACGGCAGGGTGGGCCAGGAGGGAAGTTTTGGTACCACAGTCGGAAAATTCAGCCTGCACAACGAAACATCCGGTAACGGACAGGGGCTGATCGACTTTGCCGGGGCCCGAAACATCTGCAGCACCAGGTTCCAACATAAAAAGATACGCGAAACCAGATCGATTATGTTGTGATAGATGGAAGACACGCTTCTAGTGTATTAGATGTAAGTACGATCCGAGGACCCAACATCGACTCAGATAATAACCTTGTTGCGGCCAAACTGCGCACACGCCTCTGTGTAGCAAAAAACGTACATCTAACTACGCAAAGAATGTTCGAGATAGAAAAGCTGCAATCACAACAGACAGCCAGAAGATTCGCCACTCGACCCTCACTCCCTGACACCGAAGAAGAAACCGGACTCCGGCGAGCCCGAAAAAACAGTTGGTACGACGCTGCCTATAGAGACACGCTGCAATCGGGCGTAACGCGAGCCATGTGGGATCGCTACAGAGAGCTAACAAAGAAAGAGAGACGTATTGTCCGACAGAAGAAACGAGAGGTCGAAATACGTGAGTGCGAGGAGCTTGAGATGCTGGCCAAAAGGAACAACTCCCGAAAATTCTACCAGAAAGTTCGGCAGCTTACAGAAGGTTTTAAGACCGGGGCGTTATCCTGTAAGAACAAAGACGGCGATCTGGAGACTGACATCCAGAGCACACTTAAATTATGGGGGAACACTTCTCGAACCTACTTAATAGTGATAGTTTCGCATGTCACAGAGAATTTGAAGATCCCGATACCCCAATCGCCGATGACGGTATTGACGTTCCGCAACCCGACCATGACGAAGTGAGAATGGCGATAACGCGGTTAAAGGACAACAAAGCCGCGGGCGCCGACGGACTGCCGGCTGATCTATTCAAATATGGTGGCGAGGAGCTGGTAAGGAGCATGCATCAGCTTCTATACAAGATATGGTCGGATGAAAGCATGCCTGCCGATTGGAATTTAAGTGTGCTCTGCCCAATCCATAAGAAGGGCGATCCTGAAATTTGTGCCAATTACCTCGGGATTAGTCTTCTAAATATCACCTATAAGGTCCTAGGGAGCGTATTCGTGAAAGGCTGAAGCCCACCGTCAGCCAACTGATTGGACCTTATCTGTGTGGCTTTAGACCTGGAAAGTCTGGTTGGTTGGTTAAAGTGGTGATTCTTCCAGAATCCGACTAGCGCTTCCGCGCCATTTTGTTGCCACATCCTCGTTGCCAACTTGTTTAACGGTTTTTTACAGCATAACTATATCCAGTCTGTGCGGTTTGGGAACCTTATTAGGTTGTTAACGTCTAAGCCAGATAGTTGTTCGAGATTCTCGAACAGCGGTTGGCCCAGGGTTAACGTTCTGTCCTTCCATAGGGCAGGGCATTCACAGAGGAAATGGAAGATTGTCTCCTTTTTCTCCGGTTGTTTACAACTGTGACAGTATGTATTATGAGGGATACCCATTTTGGCTGCTTGTTCTCCGATAGACCAAAAGCCAGTTATGACTGCCGTTAGTCTCCAGGCGTCCCGTCCTTTCATTCTTATTAATGCCAACGATTGCTTGAGGTTGTAGGTGGGCCATAACGTTCTGCTAATTTTGCATTTCGTCTGGACTTTCCACCTACAGTCAGCGACTCGGAGGTATTTTTGGGAAATTGTGCTCTTGACTGCACCTAATGGTGTGAGTACCGATTCTGCAAGAGCGTTATTCATGGCAGATCCCCCTCTTTCCAGTTCATCTGCTTTTTCGTTACCTTCAATGTTCCGATGTCACGGGACCCAGATTAAGGTAACTTTATGGTTTTCACTCAAGATGGTGAGGCTATTCCTACTTTGTTCCACCACTTTGGAGGTTGTTGTGGCCGAACCCAGTGCCTAGATTGCAGCTTGGCTATCCGAAAGAATAGCGATATTACCCTTAAAAGGAAAGTCTACCATCGACCAAATATTTACAATATGCCAAATCTTGGAAAGGACCAATGAAGGGAGAATCGACACACACCATCTTTTCGTGGATTCCAAAGCTGCATTCGACAGTAAGAAAAGGAGTTATCTGTATGCCGCGATGTCTGAATTTGGTATTCCCGTAAAACTAATACGGCTTTGCAAGATGGCATTGCTCAACACCAGCAGCGCCATCAGAATTGGGAAGGATCTCTCCGAGCCGTTTGATATCAAACGAGGTTTCAGACAGGGTGACTCGCTGTCGTATGACTTCTTTAACCTGATGCTGGAGAGCATCGTACGAGCCGCAGAACTTAATCGCTCAGGCACAATATTTTGTAAGAGCGTACAATTGTTGGCGTATGCCGATGATATTGACATCATCGGCCTTAACAACCGAGCTGTTAGATCTGCCTTCTCCAAACTGGATAAAGAGGCAATGCGAATGGGTCTGGTGGCGAACGAGGACAAAACGAAATACCTCCTGTCATCAAACAAACAGTCGGCGCACTCGCGTATCGGCACCCACGTCACTGTTGGCAGTTATAATTTCGAGGTTGTAAAAGACTTCTTTCATTTAGGAACCAGCATTAACACCGATAACAATGTCTACCTGGAAATTCGTCGTAGAATTTCTCTTGCCAATAAGTGCTTCGTTGGACTAAGTAGGCAAATGAGTAGTAAAGTCTTCTCTCGACGAACAAGACTAACACTTGACAAGGCTTATTCATCATGCCCGTCCCAACGATGACAACATCCGATGGAGCGACGCTTGGAGTGTTTAAGGGAAAGATTCTGCGTAAGATTTTTGGACCTTTGCACGTTGGCAACGGCGAATATCGCAGGCGATGGAACGATGAGCTGTATGAGCTTTACGAAGACATAGACATAGCACAGCGAATAAAGATCCAGCGGCTACGTTGACTGGGTCATGTCGTCCGAATGGATGCAAATGCTCCGGTCTTGAAAGTATTCGATGCGGTACCAGCTGGTGGTAGCAAAGAAAGAGGAAGCCCTCCTCTGCGCTGGAAAGATCAGGTGGAGAAGGACTTGGCTTCTCTTGGTGTGCCCAATTGGTGCCGGTTAGCACGAGAAAGAAACGAGTGGCGCGCTTTGTTAAACTCGGCCAAAATCGCGTAAGCGGTTATCGCGCCGGTTTAGAAGAAGAAGATTAGCCACACGTCACGTTGCACTTGCATGTGCCCTCTTAATTGATTATTGCTGACCTATATTTTGGCAATTGCTGCTGACTGTTGTTTACTTATGTAGCTTTTGTCAACAGCTCTTGAATCGTCAGCAATTCTTCGGTTGCTCGTGCGGAGTTATTGACTGTTGCTAATGGTTAACTTATTGGGCTGTTGTAAGCTATTGTGTTAACTCTTCCCCATTTAAGTATGATCGTCCTTGATCATTAGTAGAAAGGTAGGTTATTGAAATTTACATATTTTGGGATATGAGTGGTAGTGCTTGTCAGGGTATCTTCCTGGTTCATTCTGGTTTGCACTGGCTTTATTATTTCCTCTTCCACATACCATATTGGAATTTTATGGAACGTTTCTTCAGGAAAAATAGACTTATCATGATTGTTCTAATTTCTGTCATTGTTACGTGTGTGCCTTTAATTATTTGGGACATTTCGTTAGCTTCTGATTCGCCGTAAAACTGGTTTAGCAATATTACTCCTGGTTTTATTTCTTCTAACGTAGGAACGTGGTGGTCATTTGAGGTTGAACAAGTTGAGTTTAAACTATAAATAACCCTAGTTACATATAAGTCTTTACTTAAATCTATTAAATTAGTTTCTTTACAAATTGCTATATTGCTTTGTAGCTTTCACATTCATTCTTTATTCCGAATAATGCATATTTTCCTTTCAATATTTCTTTATAGTCAGTTTTAATTACAATATTGTTTCTCCTTTTCATAGGTCTTATAATGATTCTTCTAAATGTTTCTTCTAGTGTTAGAGGTATTTTTATCATATATAAAATTTTCATTTCATTGCTTAATACATTTACTTTAGAAAGTTCTAGTGCTTCTTCGGCGCTTTTAAAAGTTATATTTTCTTCTTTTAATTTTTTAATTGACAATTGCATTTCTTCTTTACTTAATATTACCTAGTTTAAAATATTTTCTTTTCCCCATTGGATGGCATATCTAATAAACATTAGTTCTTCTTTAATTAATCTTATTTTATTTTGCAAATTAATTATTATTTCCGTTATAGTATCTTCGCCTTTTTTCATCGTGTTTAGCACCTTGTTTATTATATGAATTATGTTATTTATTCACTTCTCGAATAATTTGTTAACTACTACTTGGTTGTTATTATTTTCATTCAAATTATTTAAATTATTTGTTATTATATTAAGATCTTCATGGTCGGGAGATCCAGCCATGTATTTCCATGCCGTTCCCAATATATCAATTGATCTTGTTATTTTATTGGATTTGGAAGGTTTTAATGCATTTAGAGTTTCAAAGGTCTGAATGGTTTCATGTTTTAGGATGGGATATAGGAAATGATCGTTGGGGATTTGGTTAGTCATTTCGTTATATGTCTCTGTCAAAAATTGTTCGTATTTCTCTAAGTCGATGAGATGGATAAATCTAAATGTACCGTCCTGTATTTTCGCTTGTCCATTTCCTATCGTTACTATCTGGGATTTGCTATAGTCCACAATTTGTACGTCCGAAGAGGAGGTTTGAATAATAATACAAAGCATAAGGAATGTGTATTGATCCATTTTTAAAAGGAAAAGGGGAGAAAAAATATTTAATTTTTTATTAGAGACTTGTGAATTGTTCGTCCTGGTACTGTTTTAACCGTTGTCCTGTGACTTTCAGAAACCGTCTCCTTTTTATACTTTGGAGTTATCTTGGAACCTAATCATTTCTCTATTTTTGTTATGATATGTGAGATCTAGCTCTTGCTTTTTCTTAAGTAAGGCAATGTTATCCTGTTTTTGTTGTTCTAACTGTTGTGGGTCACTATAAACTCTATTTCCGAAAAATGTGTCTATTGGTTTATTCTTTGTCGTTGAATGTATTGAGGAATTGTATTCTTGTACTGATTTGAATAGAAGTTCTTCAAATGTGGTCGCCGTTTGATTTGCTTTCAGACATCTCATCATTTTGGAAAGTGTACTGTGGAATCTTTCTGCTTGTCCGTTACTTGTACTACTGTAAGGCGGTGTCGTGTAAAGGTCAATGGACATTTGATCTTTGAGTAAGGATGAGATTGAAGCGGAGTTAAGAGATTTTTCGTAGTCAATTATTACGAGATTTGGTATCCCGAACGCGATCATTAATTCTCTGATTGGGTCTTTAATGAGCTCGATTGCTCTAGAAGGTATCACTTTCCCCTGAGCATATTTAAAAAATGTGTCAATGGCGGTAAGAATTAATTTTTTTTCCGTCGAATATATGTCGATATGAACTATTTTGCCTGGAGACTGTGGAATGGGGGTCGGCTGAATCTGCGTTTTCGTTGGATGTCTATCGTTTTTTTGTGCACGACAAATTGAACACTTTTTTACGAACTGTTCAATTTTCGCATGCATTCTTGGGAAGTTGAATTTGCGTAGAATTTGAGCTTTATTTTCACGGCTATTTCTATAAGCTCGCTGATGGTCTTGGATGATAATTTGTTCCCGTTCAGTATCTGATGTAACATCCTTAAGTAGAGTTTGAACATAACGAATTTTAATATTACTGAAGTGGAATGGGAATATCTCTTGAATTTTGTTGATTTGTTGATTTTTGTTGACGTGTGCTGGGTCGAGGTAGTGTTTGAAAATGTCTATGATGTCGTGGTCAGAATAACTTTGTTTTGTAATAGTGTGCCTGTGAAAGCTTGGAAATGGCAGTTTGAACGCATAGCTGTTTTCGTCCCCAATCATTAAGAACAATCGGTTCTTGAAAGCATTTATGGGGGCTTCAGTAGCAGAAATAAGAAGGTGAGAAGAGCTTTCGTTGCTATGATCTGTTGTTGTAAGTGTATTTATATCGGTTTGTGGGGGTCTGGATAGCGCGTCTGCCACGACGTTTGTTCTGCCGGGCTTATACTTCATCTCGTAGTTGTATTCCTCGAGGATGCACCTCCACCTTTTCATTTTTTCATTGTGGTTTTTGTTACTTAGTGCAAAGGTGAGTGGTTGGTGATCTGTGAAGATTACAACTTTAGCGGATCCATATAAGTAGTTTCTTAAGGGAGTGAGAGCCCAAATTATTGCCAGCATTTCCTTTTTATTTGCGGCATAATTTTCCTCTGTTTTATTGAGTGATTTGGATGTGAATGTTATAGGTTTTCCAGATTGCTCAAGTATGGCACCTTGGGCATAATTTGAAGCGTCTGTGGTAAGGTGAAACTCTTTTTTGAAATTGGGATATGATAGTATTACTTCTTTGGATGTCAGTGCGGATCTGATGTTATTGAAAGCTGTCAAGGCGTTAGTATCGAACGTTACTGGCTGTTTGCTGGAAGAATTTTTGGGCACGTGTCCATCTTCCACTCTCAAAAGCGAGGTCAGGATTTTTGCCAACTTAGCATAGTCTCTGACGAAGCGTTGATAATAGCCAGATAGGCCAAGGAAATATCTAAAGTCCTTCAAAGTTTTTGGGCAACGGAATTCCTGAATTGCCTTTACTTTCGCAGGATTGGTTTTTTATCCTGTGGGAGACACAATAAAAACTAGAAATTCCACTTCTTGCCTGAAAAACTTACATTTGTCTAGCTGAACCTTCATGTTTGCTTTTTCGAACGTGTGGAAAATCTTACTTACATTCTGAAGGTTGCTTTGTTCGTCTTTGCCGAAAACTATAATGTCATCTATATAGACATAACAAATTTTTCCTATATGGTCTCTTAATATGTCATCTAGCGCTCTTTGGAAGGTTTCTGGACAACCCATACGGTTGTAAGGTGGACGGGATGGTCTAATTATTCCATCTTTAAATAATTTGCTTATTTCAGTGGTAACAAAATCTCTCATTGCCAAAGGATAGGGGTAGTATTTAGTATACACTGTGGTATCTGAGGAAGTCCTGATGTTTTCTATCGCGGTAGTGGTATATGTTAGTTTTTCGTTCGGTTCGGTAAAAAGGTTAGGGTACTTTTTAGTTAAATAATTTATATGTTCTATTTGTGTGGCTTTCATATGGCCAGTTCTAGTGTCTATTTTATTAACTGTAGGGTAAAGTTACTGTCTAATTTTAATTCTAATGCCATTACCTATTGTCAAGGTGTCGTCATGTGTATTTACAGTAGCACGAAGCTCCTTAAGACTGTCGTTTCCTATAATACCGTCATATGTTTTCAATGTTGGGAGTACGAAAAATTTAAAGGTTGCATGGTTTTTGCCAAAAAGATTGATAATTGTGTGATGAGTAATTTGGATTTGTCCTCCAATGGAATTTGCAAAAAAGGATTCGTCATTAGGTATTTTTTGTTGTGACATGGCAGGGTTGGATGTAATTTTTGCTTGAACCAGTATCGATAAGCATTTTAAGGATTTTACCGTTCTTCGTTTGCATTGTACGTAAGGCAACGAAGAACTGTTCCTTCTAAAAAATGAATGTCGATATGACCTTGGGTTTCAGGAAGTGAATTTCCTTCAGCGTATGTTTGAGCTGATTGTCCGTTTTCTTTAGCTGTCAATGCGGCTTCATACTCCTGAGCAGTTGGAGTCCAGTCTTGTTCATAGTATTGATCAGTGTTATATTATGGGTCCTGCTGATAGTCTTGTTGGTAGTTTTGTTGTTCACCCGCTTCTATATGAAAGTTTCGCTGTTGTTTTAGCGGCACTTGTTGTGAAAAATTTGATGGTCTTTTCATTTGTGCTCTATTCATATAATTGACCGCTCTTGAATGTAAGGACCTATCAACGTCCATTGGTTCTGGACGAGGGAGTTGAGGCTTAGTAGGAGGTTGACCTAGTGGCCTATAAGATTGGTAGTTGCGGTAATTTTTAATCGGAACCTGAGGGCGATGAAAATTTGGAATATTTGGTGGTTGTATGTTGGGTCTTGGCATGAATGCCAACTGGGGATAAAAATCGTTAACAGGCTTTTTTGGTGGGAGAGGTGGTCGAAAGTCGTGAGGCTTCCTGGTTTGACTATTACTAGCTAGCGCGTAATGAGAACGGAAGTTTTTCTTCTCTAATTTGAGACGAAGGTGGAGAGATGAGTACGATCTACGAGGTCGCCTTTCAGACCTCGTATAAAAGTGTCGAGGGACTCATCCCTATATGTTTGGGTAAGTAAATGCATAGATTCTGGTCCAACTTCAATGCATCCCAGCTTGTTCAAAATAAGCGAGAGATGCGAATAAACGCGTTGATAAAATTCTTGAATAGTGAGGTTTCCCTGCACTAAAGAGGTAATTTGGTACTCTAGGGTACCTAGATCTCGCATATCGGCGTAGTGGAGTGTAAGGCATTTTATAATAGCCTACCAGTCCAATGGTGTGCTATAGGATTCTAGGGCAATGTCGGCGTTGCCCACTACCTTATTCCTTATTACGTTAAGAATGGCATAATATTTAGGGGTTCCTTTAAAGGGCTCGTAGATCTGGAAAATGTGATCTACACTCTTTTTCGAAGAGTTATATTCTCCTGGTTTTCCTGAAAATTCCCGCAAGCTTCTGACCACGTCAGTGACAGGGTTATTAATATTCGACGGACCCATCTGGCAACCCTGTATCTTTTGACAGAGACGTCAGATTCGCTTAGTGACATACCGCGTTGGAAGCGTCAGTCCAAGCAAATTTTGCCATGGAACAGTACATGCCACGCGAGCGCTCCTAAATTGTTAAAATTTACATTCAACAAAAGAAGCCAATTGTGAAAACTCAACGTGCGTTAAATAATGTGAAAAGTGCGCCTTCTAAGAACACCATTAAACGTTTGCACGAAAGGTTTTCGACTGGTGGTGCTCTTTCTAATCCAAAGAGGTCAAATCAAAACCGACCAAGGCGATCGGATGAGAATATTGCTCTTGTACGGGCCAGTGTTGAGACGTCGCCAAGGACATCCCAAAATCGCCGTTCTCAGCAGTTGGGTATTGCTCGGACCACTTTACAACGAATTATCCGCATTGATTTGCATTTATTCCCGTATAAGATTCAATTGGCGCAAATATTGTTGCCTGCGGACAAGCCTCGTTGATTGGAATGGGCCTAAAAAACGCATGGGTTAGGCGAATATGGGCAACCCTGTATTCTGTCTAGTTCACCAATGTTGTTTAGATGATTTGCGTCATTAGTTACGTCAGTGATACTGGAAAAGTTTGCATTAGGGTTAAGAGCTGCTTGTACTAGATTCGGTCCTTGCTGTCTCAAAATATTGTTGACAAGTCCCGTCACTAAACTTGTTAATTGATCCATGTAAATGGACTAGAACAGGTTGAGGTCAGGCATAGGTGAGTGTGCATTAAGCACAGTGGATCGGATAAGGTTATTTGGCATTATTTAAAACTTCCTTAATTCAATAGTTATTTATTTTATCTATATATATATTGTTTTTTTATAATTCTCTGGAGGGTCCCTTGGGTGGTGAATTGCAGAGATTGTTCGTGGATATAAGCTAGATGGTCCCCCCGAAGGTGGTGAATCGCAGCTTTGAATTATATTATTTTATTTTCTGTACAAGCCAGATTTTATTATAATATTTATATTATATTTTTTTTTTTATAACTCTCTGGAGGGTCCCTTGGGTGGTGAATCGCTGAGAATGTTCTTTGTTATAAGCTGGAGGGTCGCCCCGAAGGTGGTGAATCGCAGATAAAATTATATTATTCTATTGGCTGTACAAGCCAGATTTTATCTATACAATTTTTCTTTATTATTCTCTTTATATTTTTGGGTTTTTTAAATTATTCAATAAATTTGTATTTTTTTGTATTAGTTAGACTTTTATAAAATATTCAACCTTGTATTTTTCACTAATTTTTTTAGTAATCCTAATTTAATGGTAATATTCAACTTTGTATTTTCTCAATAATTTTTTTAATAATTCTTATTTAATAGTAATATTCAACTTTGTATTCTCTTGTTACACTCAAAAGTTTTCGGAAATTTTTTTTAAAAACTCTTAATACTCAATATTAATATTCTTACTCTAACACTTCTCGGCGGTGGAGTGTGACTCCTCTTTGCTGATTTCCGCTACTGGGGCACCTCCAAGTCGCACTATTGGAAACGAGAGTTTCTTTCCGATGGGATTCCAACGCTGCACCGGCTCTCGATTCGCGTCCTTGACTGCACTCTTTTTTGCACAACCCTTCACTCGCGAACTTTAAAACCGGTCCCTGCTCGGGCGCCAGTTAAAGTTTTATTTACATATATGTATATTTTTATTTTTTAAAAACCGGCGGACTTGCGTCCGCTTTAATCTTTCCTTAACTTACAATAAAATTATACCTATTATTGGCCACACGTCACGTTGCATTTGCATGTGCGCTCTTAATTAATTATTGTAAGCTATTGTGATAACTTGTGTATCAAATGTGAATAAGAATAATATTTAATGCAACTTTTCTATTGAAAATCAAATTTCTGATCATGCGATACTAGATATTTTAATTCACGACAAACATGAATATTTTCCAAATAAAATAAGACAATATAGAGCTTGGAAAAATTATAAACAATTTGAATTCTGGGAATACTTAGAAACCAGTCTAAGCACTTGGAGCGACATTGTATTTTTGGATATAAACAGAAAAATGGATTGGCTTGGATTGAAAATATTAAATATGTTACAGAAAAATTCAAAAAGCTCAAAACATTTAAAACGAAACAAGATTTCTTCGAATTAGAACTGGAAATAATGAGAAAAGAAAAAAATCGCTTGTATAAAATTGCTCAATTCTCTTCAGATTACAACGAACCATCTATCAATGGCACAATTTCCGGAAATATAAAAATCATTATAAATCAACGATTCAATTGAAGAAATACGAATTTAATCAACGAAAACTCGATCGTGTAAAGGAAAGCAACAAAGCAACATGAAAGCTATTAAATGCAGTTTTAAATAAGGAAAATCAAGAAATCTCCAAAATAAAATACAACAATATTGACATTGAAGACGACCTAGAAAATGCAAATTTATTTAATGATTATTTCAAAAATAGCATCATCGAATTGCATGAAAGTATTCCAGTAATTTCATACATAATAAACATAGTTCATATTCAAAACATCAACTTCGAATTCAGAGCCGTTGCAATAGCTGAAATTAACACAGATTAATTCTTCATAAAATCATGTGTAGATTTATATTCTGTCTTTGTATTGAGCATTCAAATTGCCAAAATGTATTATAAATCAAACGTTTGAAAATGGAGTTTTTCCAGATGTTCTAAAAAAAATCAATGATTATTCGAATTCATTAGTGATCATCGACCAATGAACACTCTTTCTTGTTGTGAACGACTCAAAAGCAATTTTAAGTGAATATCAATCGGGTTTTAGAGACGAACACTCATGTGAATCTGCCGTTAATGAAGTGCTATATGAATGGAAAATGGCACAAAATGAATCAGAAATTGTTGTTGCTGTTTTTCTAGATTTTGAGGGAGTATTTGCAACTATAGATATACCTACATATTTTAATAAGTAAATTGGAAATTTATGGAGTTAGACGAAATTCACTAAATTGGTTTAAAGATTATCTTAGTAATCGTAAGAAAGTAACAAGAATTAATGAATCTATTTCAAAAAAACAATTTAATAACCTAGGTACCCCCTGAGGTAACCCCGCGGCTCTATTCTTGGACCTCTAAGTGTACGGAAAGTCGAACAATGTTAATCGAATTAAAATTTAAAAGTGTTGTGCAGTTAATATGGGTTTGGGTTTTTTTATTTATCTTCCCACATATCAGCCACCCTGCTACGGGTTCGCCTCGAACACGTCTTCATCGTCGTCAGTGTAGACTCAAGTTGTTGTATGCCTTGGACTTTCATTATTTCCATCTTTTGCAACCTCATAGGTGTTATTCAGCTTTATGTAGGTGATTTCATACGACCCCAAATACTTTGATCGTCACTTAAGGCCACAGCCAAACTGGGTTCTCTTTATGGCGACAAGATGACCCAATTGGTATTTTCTAGCTGGCTTCCATCGTAGATTGTACGTCTTTCTGTTCTCTTGCTGCATCTTCAAAATGTCTTCTTTCGCTTGCTGCCTCATGCCGTCCCGTTCAACTTGAAAAGCGGCTATCATCTCTTCGTTGACTAGCTGTTTGATTTTTATGTCTGGATTTAAACACATCTTCGTGCCTATCATTAACTCAAAGGGCGTCATTTTAATGTTTCTGAAATATGTCGAATTGATAACTTGTTGCACTTTCTCCACGTGTCGATACCACTTCGTCGGGTCGTCGATGCTCAACTTCGCTAAAACTGCACTTATTGCTGCATTCATCCGCTCTGTCTGGCCATTAGAACGTGGCAACCCAGTAGTGATTTCGTAATGCTTGATGTTTTCGGCTTCGCAGTATGTTTTGAAACCATCGGCAGTGAATGCCGACCCACGATCAGAAATTATTTGAACCGGATTCCCGAATGCTGTGCTCTGCATGCAGAGCCGTCTTATCACCTCTTGCGCTGCCGTCGTTTTGGTAGGATATAGCCAACTGTCCTTCTTTCTATTAACAACAATACATGGTATGCAATTTAAAATGTGCTTCTGTGTCTTTTCCTCAAGTTTTTGTATGTAGTAGTCTTTGTTTATTAACTCTTTCGTCTTCTTAGCTGGAAAATGGCCTCTTTCATGCACCGGTGTGACAGTTTCTCTTTGCATTCCTTTCGGTACCACAATCAGCTCGTCGTCATTTACTATTTTGTATAAAACTACACTCTTCATAACATAATCATTGTATACCGGCTTCTCTTTGAGTATTTCGCCTTTCGCTTTTAATTCGTCGTCATTTATCTGAGCTTGTCGTACTCTAGTAAAAAGGTCGTCTGTATCAATAGATATAACTGCATAGCGACTCAATGCGTCGACATGTCGCACTTGAGTGCCCGCCCGATGTTCCACCTCATAATCGTATTCTTGTAGAAATAATATCCATCGCGCTACTCGTGTACTTAAGTCTTTCTTTTCTAAGGTCTTGGCGAAAGCATTACAATCAGTTACCCACTTGAAATGCAGCCCCAGTAGATACACCCTGCACTTTTTCAGCGCTTCGATCACGGCTAAGACTTCCAACTCATAACTGCAATACTTCTTTTCGGCATCCGTCGTTTTTTTGCTCATATAATATGCGGCCGCCGTAGGCGAATGGGTTGGTGCGTGATTACCATTCGGAATTCACAGAGAGGTCGTTGGTTCGAATCTCGGTGAAAGCAAAATGAAAAAGTTCCTCATAAAAATATCTGCCGCTCGGAATCGGCTTGAAACTGTAGGTCCCTCCATTTGTGGAACAACATCAAGACGCACCGTATCCGTCTGCAGAATCGTCTGTGTGTACTTCGGTTTCCAAATTTTGGTTGAATATAGCTAGGACTGGTTTGTCGGCCAAAACGCTTTTAAATCAATTAAATGCTATAATCTGTTCATCTTTCATTTCAAAAGGGACGTTCCGTTTAGAGAGATTGGTTAACGGCTTCGCAATCAGAGAGAAATGGCGAACAAGCTTGCGAAAATATCCCGCCAGGCCTAAAAAACTTTCCTACTGCTTCAAGTTCTGTGGTAATTAAATAATATTTCGTCAACGCCTCGACTTTTGCCGGAGATTTTCTATGATACGGCATAAAAACTCGACTTTCTTCTTTAAAAATTGGCACTTCTTAAAATTTACCTCAAGTCCGTGCTCCTTACTTAGCTGCATCACTTCTCTCAAATTATTTAATGCCTCGTCTTCATTTTGCACAGGTCTCGTAAGGTACTGTGAGCGGCGCAGTCTGGGCCTCGTTCTCTGCTGCTATGCTAATGACCAGCATACAATCTGGGGCAGCAGCAAATGCAATGAGCGGGGCTCTCGGCTTTTCGAGTTTATTGCTTCCTCTTGCCTAAACATACACAACAAGAGCAGACAGCCCACGCTTGTTACTGCTATAAGGCAGGAGGTGATTGATCCAACTCTATCAAATTCAAAATTTGGGTGGTCAATCAGGAACTGGAGAGTCCTTGCCGAAGATTCGTGCTCGGACCACAGGTATATCGAGTTTCAGTGTGGCGAGGAGGCACAAATGCCATTGTCCTCTAGAAATCCCAGAAAAACAGACTGGCAGAAGTTTAGGGAGGCGTTGCGGGACCTTAACGTTACGCCACCAAGACTTCGAAAAGAACAGGCCATTGCGGCGGCTGTTGGGAAACTCAACGCTGCCCTAACTGAATGTTTTGAGTCAGCCTGTCCAATTCGACCTCTCCCTAATCGGACTCCCGTTCCTTGGTGGAATCGAGAGCTCCAGATGTTGAGGCGTGAGTCGAGAAAATTTCTAAACCGGGCCCTCAAGACTAACCTTCCTGAGGACTGGGAGCGATACCGTGATATTCAGAAGAACTACAAGAGGCTTATTCGGGAATCGAAAAGAGCCTCATATAGGGAATTCTGCAGCGGTATTAAATTTCTGAGTGACATGGCGAAATTGGCTAGGATCCTGAAAAGGGACCCAACTGCAAAGCTGGGGTCACTTAGGAAATCTGATGGCTCCTTCACGGAGCGGCAAAGTGAGACACTCAGCTTGCTGATGAAATCTCACTTTCTTGGTAATCATATAAGCGTCAGCCGGCAACAGCCCTTATTGATAGAGGCAGTTGTCAGAGCTGTTACACCTTCTCGGCATGACTGGTTCGTTGCCAGGTCTGTGGTGAATGAAGCCGCCATTCGATTTGCCATCGAATCTTTTGGCGGCTACAAGTCACCCGGACCAGATGGCATATATCCTGCCATGCTGAAGGAAGGTGCAGAGTCCGTGACAGCAGCCCTGAAGAAAATCTTCTCGGCATGCCTGGCACTGGCTTACATACCACGCTCTTGGAGGATAGTGAGGGTCGCTTTCATCCCAAAGGTTGGAAAAGACGACTACACCAGCCCCAAAAGCTTTAGACCCATCAGCATTACCTCTTTCATGCTGAAAAGTCTCGAACGACTGGTGGAACTGCGCATACGTCAGAAGTCGCTGAAGGCTCACCCTCTGTCTCTATTTCAGCATGCCTATCAGAGTGGAAAATCCTGCGAGTCGGCACTGCAAAACCTTGTTGCTAGGGTAGAGCTGGCCATCGACAGAAGGGACTACGCTATGGGCATCTTTTTAGACATAGAGGGGGCGTTTGATAATGGCACTTTTGACAGCATGTGTAACTCTGCTAGCAGGCACGGCGTAGACCGGGTGCTAGTAAATTGGATTCGTTCGATGCTGGCCCAAAGAATCGGTTCGGTGCAAGCAGAGGTGGGGGGTCATTTTTCCCAAAATCACTTTCCCAAAAAAATTTTTTCCCAAATTTTTTTTTCCCAAAAAATAATTTTCCCAATATTTTTTTTCCCAAAAATATTTTTTCCCGCTTTATTGTTTTTTCCCGAATGCATGTTTTCCCAAAATAACTTTTTTCCAATAGATAGCTTTCCCGAACAAATACTACTGAAATTAATTTTTATTATTCTACTATTTCACATTTTTCGACGATTCCGACAATATGAGTGTATATAATAATCAAAAATCTTATACTTAAGTAATCGAAAAAGATTCGAAAAAGTTTTTCAATATACATTTTTCAATTCGGATAAAAAGACAAGGTAACGAATGTATCCAACTTCACTCATATAAACAAGTTTTTTCACGTCATTCTTTTCGTGTCAAAATTTCATGAGCCAAAATTTGCTGCCTAAAGTCAAAATTTCTAATTATGGCGGAATTAATTGAATGCAAAAAATCATTTCTTTTCAAATAATAAAAAATGTACTCGCCCATTCATTGCAAATGTATATGCGATATTTTACAGACGAACGATATTTTGGGAAAAATATTTTATGGGAAAATTTATTGGGAAATTTTTAGTTTGGGAAAAATGGCATTGGGAAAATTATTTTTTGGGAAAAAAAAATTTGGGAAAAAATTTTTTTGGGAAAGTGATTTTGGGAAAATTGTACCCCAATCGCAAGCAGAGGAAGATCTGGTGGTGTCATCTGGGGTTAATAGAGGCTGCCCCTAAGGCGGTGTGCTGTCTCCATTGCTCTGGTGCATGGTAATCGATCCTCTACTCACCACCTTTCGATCCTCTACTCACCAACACGATTCGTCGCATATGCGGACGATGTTGCTTGTTTGGTAACAGGCCCTTCGCTTATGAACATCTGCAGGAAAGTGCAGAAAACTCTGGATCGGATTGACACTTAGTGCTGTGCGAATGGGCTATCGGCAAATCCCGTCAAGAATGGTATTGTCCTCTTTACCATAAGGAGGAAGTTTGATGGACTCGTTCTGCCTAATCTAAAAGGAGTCACAATACTGCTATCCAAAGAAATCAAATATCTTGGAGTAATCCTCGATAGTAAACTTCTTTGGAAGTCACCCGTTGAAACAAAGACATCCAAAGCACTGACAGCTTTCTGGCAGTGCAAAGGTGTCTTCGGTAAAACGTGGGGTCTTTCTCCTAGCAGGGCCCTATGGATCTATACGGCTATGATAAGACCTATTATCACCTATGCATCAGTGGTCTGGATGAGTAGTCTCTCTCTCGTGGGCGTCAGAAGGGCCTTATCGAGACTACAACGCAATGCGGCCATCTGTTGCACCGGAGCTTTTCCGACAACTTCAGGATGTTCTGATTGGTTTGCCCCACTTGATGCTTTCATCCAAGGAGAGGCCTTCAAGGCCATCTACAGGCTGAAACACAATGGAAACTGGTACGGCTCCTGTCTGGCATTGAAAACAGAAAAGGCATAGACTTCGATCCAACGATTCTCTCCATGCCCCTTGACTCCATGCCATCAAAAATGCTTCTGGGATTTTTTACCTCAGTTGTTAATGTAGAGAGAGCAACATCTTTTGCTTCAAGCTTCGAGTGCAATGAGCGAATTTCTGCAAGAAGATCATTTGATTTTTGCATTTTTTTTTTTCTTCATGCAGAGCGTGCACAACAGATAGTATGCGACTATTTTCCGTTCTAAGGGCAGCTAGTTCTTTAACAACAACCAGAAATGTAATTTGTTGCTTTTTGTGCACATTTATACCAACATGTTCTTTATTTTTTGTTTCGACTGAAAGTACTGATAAAGTTTGACACATAATGGAAGGGCGTCTATCAGCAGAGCAGGTCTTGCAAAGATACGGTTTATCAGCTGAGAACAAGAAATCCACATCTTCCTGTAGTAAACCAACACAATCAAAGTGAAAGAACTCTTGACATTCCGCACACTGCACTTTCGGTTGATGACTATCAACTTTTTGTCCACATACACAAGGCATATTTGTCTTGTTTTTTATTTACACTAATTTGAATTTAGTTCAGACTATAGTTAACAAGTTTAGCTTAAAGTCACTGTCTTTTAATTTTTGATATTAACACTACAATGTCATTTCATATTATGTCAAAATAACTTTTCAATAGCAAAAATACAGAGCGATTAGAAAAACACGTCCGACATGTACCGCATACAAATTGCATGTTGAAAGTACTTTGCTCGTAGAACGACAATCGCATTTAGACCGCATTTTACCTGTGTGTGCGGTTATATGGACATACATCTATATATATAAAAATTCAGCCGTTTTTCGCGTTGTGATGAACTTTACGGAGAATGGCTCAACCGATTTTAACCAAACTTTGCCAAATTGAAAAGACACATGTGGAGAATGTTTGTAACTATGTTTGGTTAAAATCTCCTTTACTTCTTCGTCAACACACAGTATACATGAGGCAGCGTTCTTTTTACGCGTGTGGTTGTTATTGTAAACGGTTGCATGGAGCGTACATTTTACTCACATATCTACAAGTAACTCAGCAGTATTTATGTCTAAATTTTCATTCCATTACATACATTTCAATGGAATGCAAGCATACATACATATACATATATTCATACACCAGTGGCTGCACGCCTGCATTCGCATAGAATAGAAACATACAAATTAGCAGGCACAGCTATAGCTGACCGCCTGCAATAATTAATCGTAACACAATGATGCTGTGACTAACTTAACACTTTGCTTAAATACTTCTTCTTTACACCCACACTTCGGGATAACCGAAGCAAAACCATTAGCTCAACGAACCTGAACAGGTCGTCGCTAAACAAGTACTTAAGCAAGGCCGTTTTCTTAAAAGATTACCAAAGGTTATCAGTAATAGTGCATAGTGAAAGTAAGTGTTAAAACTAACAAGAAAGTGTTTTATTTGGTAAAGTGTTCAAGTGAAACAGTTTCCAGGCATCAACCAAAGAGATAAAAAAAGTGCGTCAGAAATATTTAAGAGAAGAGATTGTTTTCACATTTTCCAACGATATTTTCACGAAAAATTTACAAAATATATATTATATTAATTTTGCAAATGATTGATAACAAGTGAAACAGTGAATAAATGGTGTGAAAAATACACACAACAGAAATCGGCAAAAATAATTAATATTTTAGAAGTTTTTACTTAAGATATTTAAGAAAAGAGATTTTTTTCACACTTTCCGTAGATATTTTGAAGAAAAATTTCAAAAATATATATTACTAGCATCACCCAGTGGGCTTCGCACCACCATACATAAAATGTTTTTTTTATATCGCAAGAAATTTTTCATATTAGTTTTTCTTTATAGAACTCGTAAAATGTTTAAACAGTTGAATTAGTTGATTTTTTTCATTCAACATACTTTCTAAAGATGTCACAATAGCCTTTTCTGTACTTTTTTAAAATTTGATTGTGGTGGTCACCTATATACAGGTAAGGTGAAAGAGCCGATAAAAACTTGTAATTAAACTTTGATTCTTTAATTTCCATTTCAATTTTTTACGCTAAATAAATTATGCTAAAATAAATAAAGTTAAAAATATTTTTCCAGTTCCTTGAATGCTCCAGTTTTTATTATATTTTCGCCCAAAATTAATATTAACATAATACACTCACAACCACAACAGTACAACAGAAACGCTCATAAGCGGCTGTGTATTTGTTATTGTTTTTCCCATACAGGCATTTCGTATGAGAGGAAACCATTACTCACATAAAATATCATAACTCAGGAACGGCTGCGCCGATTTCAATCAAACTTCACACACACCACCTCCTCAAAGATAGAAAAGAACTCTAAAATTTTTGTGTCAATCGGTTCGGCGGTTCTTGAGTTATAAGATTACCAAGGAAATGTAATATATAACGACAACTTGAAATAACCCAGGATCAGCAGTGTGGTTAGGAATTTCAGCTGATATAAGGCTATCGATTTGATCCGAAGTTATTTTATGTACCAGCCAAATTAGTATATGTGCGTGCGGCAATCCCCTTTTCTGCCATTCGATGGAGTACATATGGCAACGCACCTCCCCAAATACATATAATTTCACAATTAAATCCATAAGTGCTTTACATTTTTGCCGAAATGGATACTCATGTGGTTCAAACACATCCTAGGGTTATCCAGGTCCACGTTTTGGTCTATATCTCGAGACCCTAGTTACGGAGGGGCATTAAAAATACTCTATACTATAGAATCATCAGCAGCTTCCATTTGCTACCCATATTGTACAAACACATCCTAGGGTTACCCGGGTCCACGTTTTGGATTATATCTCGAGACCCTAGTCACGGAACGGTATGAAAAATACTCTATACTATAGAAATCATCAACAGCTTCCATTTCCTACCCATATTGTACGAACACATCCTTAAGTTATCGGGGTCCACATTTTGGGCGATATCTCGAGACCCTAGTCACGGAGCGGCATCAAAAATACTATATACTATAGAATCATCAGCAGCTTCCATTTGCTACCCATATTGTACAAACACATCCTAGGGTTACCCGGGTCCACGTTTTGGATTATATCTCGAGACCCTAGTCACGGAACGGTATGAAAAATACTCTATACTATAGAAATCATCAACAGCTCCCATTTGCTACCCATATTGTACGAACACATCCTTAAGTTAACGGGGTCCACATTTTGGGCGATATCTCGAGACCCTAGTCACGGAGCGGCATCAAAAATACTCTATACTATAGAATCATCAACAGCTTCCATTTGCTACCCATATTGTACAAACACATCCTAGGGTTACCCGGGTTCACGTTTTGGCCTATTTCTCGAGACCCTGGTATCCGATTCTTAAAATTTTAAAACACAAACCATCTACTGAATAGTCCAAACAAAGCCTAAAAATTTGGTTTGGATAGGTGAGCCCGTTCTTGAGTTATAAGATTACCAAGGAAATGTAACTTCTTTTTATATATATAGAAGATTTGCTGATCATTTCCCATTTCTGTTCTGTGTAATTTTCATTTCAACGCGTGCACACAGTTCAATTATATTTTTAAAAGATAGCGCTAACAGTATGTTAATTTGAATTCCAGTTTAAAAACAAGAAAAGTAGCAATCATGAGCTCAGAGTGACATAAAGAAGACCACTTCGATTCGGTAAAGGAAATGCCAAGAGGTAGAAGATATGCCAACATCGGACGTAATACACGTCACAATAGAAATGTGCAAAATCACAGACAAAATGAAAGTGAGGAAAATCATGCTGATAGATTAAGTCAACAAAGAGATCGTACTAGGTCACGTTCTCAAAATCGGCCAATAAATATCAATTCTGTAAATTTGAATGGTGCAGCATTTCAATATAATCCACAACTTGATTATTCATCTCACAAATACGTTGTCATTGGAAGTATGGATAAAATTTGCGGATTTTGTCAAGCATTGAAACTCAAAACTGAAACACCAGGCATGTGTTGCGCTGCAGGAAAAGTTCGTTTACCAGACATACAATATCCGCCCGAACCATTAGCTACATTATTATCGGGAACATCACCCGATTCCAAACATTTTCTTGAAAAAATTTCCACATATAATTCATGTTTTCAAATGACATCTTTTGGTGCTGGAAAAATTATAACCGATAACTTCATGCCAACGTTCAAGGTAATACATAAACTTCAACGTTCAACAACATTCGCTGACACATCTAATGAATCATTAGATTTTATGGACACAAATTATGGCTTTTTTCAGATTCAAGGGCAAGCATATCACTTAATAGGTTCATTACTACCACTACCCGATCAAGAGTCAAAATTTTTGCAAATTTATTTCATTAATGACAACGATGATGAACTTGAAGCACGGTGTGCATTTTCCAGAAATATAAACAGAGTCATTATGAGAGAGTTACAAGATTTATTACACACACACAATGTTTTGGTGCAAAGTTTTAAAACAACAATCGAAAGATTGTCATCTGATAATCATAAAATTAAAATTGATGCAAATAAAACGCCTGCCGGCGAACATCGTGGAAGATACAATCAACCAACTTCAAGCAACGAGGTTGCAATTGTTATATCTGGAGATGAGTTTCAACCAAGAGATATTGTTTTGCAAAGAAGAAATGATACACTGCAACGTGTTAATGAAACGCATCGAAAATATGATGCATTACAATCTCCTCTTAAGTTCTGTCGGGGTGAAGATGGTTTTTCGATTGATATAAATGAAATAAATCCAGCAAATGGTCAAGAAACAAATAAAACTGTAAGCGCAATGAATTATTATGCATACAGAATCATGATAAGAGAAAATCAAGAGAATCACATTTTAAAATGTCGTAAATTATTTCATCAGTATATTGTTGACATGTATGCGAAAATAGAAACAGAACCATTGAATTACATTAGATTCAACCAAAGAAAATTACGCTGTGACGAATACATAAATTTACGAGATGCAATTAACAACGATACCAACGTTAATAACATTGGTCAAATGGTTATATTACCTTCATCGTATACAGGCAGTCCAAGGCATATGCATGAATACGCCCAAGATGCAATGTGTTATGTCAGAGATTATGGTCGACCCGACTTATTCATAACTTTCACATGCAATCCGAAATGGGAGGATATTAAGAATCATTTATATACTGGGCAATCAGCTACTGATAGGCATGACATTACTGCAAAAGTGTTTAGACGAAAGCTACAGTCTCTAATGGATTTCATTGTAAAACATAAAGTTTACGGAGATGTACAATGGATTATATAATGAGGCAGATGAATTATATAATGAGGCATTAATTAAAATCGATGACTTTTGCCTGATGATTGCAAATAAAACTCTTAGTGAGTTAGGTATGATCGCACCAAATCGTCCGATGCATGATGCATACAATGCAGAATTAAGACGTGAAAAAGAATAAACGTTTTTGTTGTCGCTAATTTTGGCCACCATTCGATCACAGAATAATATTGCATTGGCTTTGGCATCATCTGGAATAGCGGCAACTTTATTGGACGGCGGTCGCACTGCACATTCTGCATTAAAGTTACCATTAAATATGCAAGTAAATGAAGAACCAACTTGCAACCTTTCTAAAAATTCTGGAATGGGAAAGGTTTTACAAACATGTAAAATTATTGTATGGGACGAATGTGCGATGGCTCATAAAAAATCACTTAAGCCTTAAATAGAACACTGAAAGATTTTCGAAATAATACAAAAATATTTGGTGGTGCACTAATTCTATTGGCCGGTGATTTTCGACAAACTTTGCCTGTTATTCCCAAATCAACAGCAGCTGATGAATTGAGAGCGTGCCTTAAATCTTCTAATCTGTGGAGATATGTTCAAAAACTCACATTAACTACTAATGTTCGTGTGCAGTTACAGAATGATCCAACAGCTGCTGAATTTTCCGAACATTTGTTGCAAATTGGAAATGGACGAAAGCCAATTGATAAGAATACAGGCATGATCACACTTCCAACTAATTTTTGTACCGTAACAGAATCAAGAGTACAATTAGTGCAAAATGTATTCCCAAATATTGCACAAAACTATCGAAATCAAGATTGGCTAAGCGAGAGAGCTATATTAGCTGCCAAAAATGTCGATGTCAATGAAATCAATGCCAGTATTTTGACTCAAATTCCAGGTGAAGTTGTCACCTATAAATCAATTGATTCAATTACTAATTCCGACGATGTAGTGAATTATCCAATTGAATTTTTGAACTCACTTAATTTGCCTAGCTTGCCACTACATCGTTTGCAATTGAAAGTCGGCGCAGTGATCATTATGTTGCGAAATATCAATCAGCCGAAACTATGCAATGGGACAAGATTAGCAGTGAAACGGACAATGAACAATGTAATTGAAGCAACAATTTTGAAAGGCAAATTTAAAGGTGAAGATGTTTTGATTCCGCGCATTCAGTGGCGGATTTACATTAAGTGCCAACGGTGCCTGCGCACAGGGCGGCAGATTCTAGAAGGGCGGCAAAACTTGGAGAAGAAAATTGAAAAAAAAAAAATGTATACTCGAGGAGCGGCGGGCATTAGGGGCCATTTTAGGGAAAACGCTTATGGAGAAAATAAGAAGGTCATCTCGAATTAGTTTCTAACAGTTAGTGAAAGTTTAATCATTCATCTATGCGAGAAATAATTGTAAGAATAGCAAAGTTAATTTCTGAACGTTAATTATACGTTCCTAAAAAACGTGTTTTGGCCCACATTACCCGACAGTGTCGGAAATTGTGAGAAACCAAACCTTTTATTGAAAAACGTGATGGTTTTAATGTTTACGTAAAATCTCTCGAATGCAAAAATGAAGTACTTCTTTTCATATATTATATTGTAAATATATATAACACAGGCCGACAAAATTTAACCAACATTCAGACCCAGAAACCAGACTATATATTTCCGAAGGTTTATGATGCGCTGAATCCAAATCTGGCCTCAGAATTGCTCTATTAGTTTGAGTTTTCGAGATATCCTAACCTAAAAGTGCAAAAAACCCCATTTTTGCCCATATTTGAGGTTATGTAGCCTTGCAGATGTTTTCTTTCACCAAAATTAAAGGATGGCATCTTTAAATATAATCCTTCTTTTTTCAAATGGCGTTTTGTTTGCTCAAATATCATTTTTTTTCGCAGAGATATCGCATTTTGAAATTTTCATGTTTCCTACACCTGAAAATCGATTAAGATAACATAGACATGATATAGTCGATTACTAATTTTCTTGAATTGAGTCTTATTTTTCTTAAAATTTTGTCTCACACCATAAGTGTGCTGACTCACCACACCCCTACACTATCTAACCTTTGGGTACCGAGTCACACACAGCCCTAACCCCTGGTAACCACCCCTATCATGCCGCAAGCAGGCTTACCCACAAACTCCAAATTTACATACTATTAATCCATATATTTCAGGCCCTCAAACCCAAGAAAATTAGTAATCGACTATATCATGTCTATGTTATCTTAATCGATTTTCAGGTGTAGGAAAATTTCGAAACATGAAAATTTCAAAATGCGATATCTCTGCGAAAAAAAATGATATTTGAGCAAACAAAACGCCATTTGAAAAAAGAAGGATTGTATTTAAAGATGCCATCCTTTAATTTTGGTGAAAGAAAACATCTGCAAGGCTACATAACCTCAAATATGGGCAAAAATGGGGTTTTTTGCACTTTTAGGTTAGGATATCTCGAAAACTCAAACTAATAAATTAATTTTAGTTATCAATCCGAATTTTGCATGGACTGAGAAGCAGATATTAGTTTAAATTGTTTCGGATACTTTTCCTTGTAGACTAGTGTAATTCGAGTGACAAAAACTGTTATTTTGAGAATTACTTATCAAACAATGTTGATTCATGATAATTGTTGTAATTAGTAGTTTGTTTGCAATTCCATCTCCAGAAACCTTCGTGCACGCAGAAATAATCGTTATCTATGGTTATATAATACGTGGCCCACGATACCCGCCAGAGCGATTTTATTCATTGACTTCTCTAGGGCATACAAATTGATTTTATTCGCAATAAAAAAAATATTTCGAAGTTGGAGAGAGTCCGGTTAGCGCAAATGTGGCGCAGGAAAAAATTGATCACTCATTCGATTTTGTATATTAAATTGTTAAAAACCGACAGTCCTTCTAAAACAAGGTTAGAAAGCAGATGCATACAGTAAAAGCATTCAAATGCTTTTTTATTAACATATGTTCTTAATAATACCTAGATAACCGTATTGATGTAACAAAATATTTTGTCTACTATCTTTGCATACTATGGCAAAATCATTCAAACTCCGATCTTATTCAAGGAAGATGTAAGTGAGAATGCTATAACGCGACAAGAAGCTAGAGTACTGAGGATTCAACTAGAGAGACTTGAGATAACATTCATGCACTTTCTTTGGCATTTTTTACTATCACGATTCCTCGCGGTTAGTAAAAGATTACAGAAAGTTGAAATCAACATTACTGATGTAGTTAATGACTATCGTAGACTAATAAAAGTAGTAGCAGATACACGAATGCAATTTGAAGTTTATGGAAAAGAAGCGTTGAACATGTCAGAGAGTCAAGAATATCAGACGACTGTTTCGAGAAAAAGAAGAAGAAAGTTACAAGCTGGCCGGTTGACAGGAAGCGATAATTTTCGAGTAAATACCTTCAATATCATACTAGACAACGTTGATTCAGAATTAAGAAAGAGAAGCCAAGCATATGAAAGGTTATACGAGAAATTTTCAGTGATTACTGATTTTTGAGGTTTGAATTTCAAAGAGCTTCGTGAAAGATCGGAATATTTGAGAAAAGCTTATACTTCAGACCTTGAGATTTCATTCACTGACGAAATGATTCATTTTCACGCGTACTGTTCTGAACGAAAAATAGAACGTAACTCGCCATCCGACCTTCTGAAACTTCTGCGGACGAACGAGTTATACACTGAGTTTCCAAATGTGGAGATAGCATATCGAATAGTAGTCTGGTAACTTACACGTCTTTTAAGGGCATGTTTGGGACATTTTTTGGAAGGGAAAATAAAAGTGTACAAAAAAATTTTTTTTTTTTTTTTAATGTTTTGATACTATTTTTGTACACTGCAGCAAGCGGCTTTTTTTTTGAAAAAAGAGGTATAGTGGCTGGCCGGCGTGATTTCGTCACTTGTGGTCATCTGAAACAGAAAAAACAAATTGCTTATTAATCAGTGTGCTTGTCGTTCTGGCGGGTAGTAAGATCAAATGATTTTGACAAAAAATAACATATTAACAATAACATAATAACAATTCTTACTTCGTAAGAAAATTGCCTTTTTTTTTAAGTGGAAATCGGACTAAAAAATGGAAAGTTAGGGACGAAATAAATTAAATCTACTACCCGCCAGAACTATTGATGTGTAGAAAAACATATCTAAATTTCAGCTCAATCCGTTAGATAGAAAGTTTGTTTTCACGACGGCCATCCGGAAAAACGTTGTTTTGAGAAAAACGCGTTTAAAGTTTTAGCGGCTTAGCGCGCGCAAGTACGAGCCGCTCTCATGTATGTGCTATAATTTCGTCAATATTTCGAATTTCGGTCTAAGATTTGTACAGTATATTACCAATATATCGCACTTTCAAAATATATAAAAAACCGAAATTCGAAATTTTCAAAATAAGTTACCAGACTACTACCTTAACACATTAGCGTCAACAAACTGCAGTGCAGAACGTTCATTTTCTGTTTATTGTGTAACGACTATTTTCTCTACTATAATACAAACACGCACACACAAGTTTAAAAAATTAAGGCGGCATTCTTCATGGTGCACAGGGCGGCATTTTGTGTAAATCCGGCACTGCGCGCATTCCAATGATTTCAACAGATTTGCCTTTTGATTTTAAGCGACTTCAATTTCCCGTTCGCCTTGCTTTTGCTATTACAATCAATAAGTCTCAAACAAGGTCAAACTATGTGGAATTGACCTAACTTATCCATGCTTTGGACATGGGCAACAGTGTGTAGGATGTTCTCGAGTAGGGAAACCATCGTTACTTTATATTTATACACCGCATGAAAATAAAACCAAAAATTTTGTGTATCAGAAGGCTTTAGAATAAGTGGTTAGTTTACAATCATTAGAGTAAGTCACTAAAATAAATAAAACATTGTTATTAGAATAAGTCACAAAATAATGTCCGAGCATGAATTAAATGATGAAACAAGAAAAAAACAATGAACACTTTTCATTTATATTTTTCTTTCACCCAGCGAAGCGGGTGAGGGTCCGCTAGTTTCTTAATAAAATTCTAATAATAATAATAAATAGAATAGAATAAAGTAATTGTGTATTGCCCCTTTTTAGTTATTTCTACTTATCACAGCCTTGACAGATTATTCAGCATTAATGAAGAACATGCTTGATGAAGACAAGTAGGAACATTTGGCGACAATTAGCCATTGATACACCCATTCGATTTTATCAACCTTAATTTCTCGTAAAGGTGCTTGGGAGTTTTGAATCCAATTAGTTTATACATAAATATATTATAAATATTAGAAATTTGGTCATATCTTTTGAGACCATAGACGTAACGCGTGACATTATTAAACGCAACATCAATTTTGTAAGATGAAATAGAGTCAAGCTTATATATATAGGGTTATTCAATAGGTGAGCTTAAACTTTTTTCCGATAGGGAGAGCGAACGACGCAATATTTTTTATTTTTCGCTTGTCATTTGTAAACTTCATTAGTATACATTTCATCATGGAACGCTACACACTTGAGCAACGATTGCAAATCGTGCATATTTTTTATGAAAATAATCGTTCTGTTGCTGCTACTTTAAGAGCATTACTGCCATTTTACGGTCCATTTAACAAGCCGTCCCGTTTTGGGGTTATGTGAAGTCATTGGTCTACAGTAACAAGCCGGCGACGATTTGGGAGCTCAGAGCCAATATTGAACGCGTAATTTGCTGGAATTTCGGCCGATTTATGCAAAAGAGTGGTCGAAAATTGGGTTCAACGATTGGACTTCGTAAAACGTGCACGCGGTGGTCATGCAAAAGAAATCGAATTTTATACTTAAATGTATATGTTCAAACTCGATAATAAAAAAAAAATTAGTGAAAAAAGTCAAACCGTTCGTGTTTTATTCAAAAAAGTTCAAAAGTTGAAGCGCTCTTACTGAAAAACCATATTTACCTATATGCGAGCCCAGACTACATGATCTAAGGTACAATGAGTGTAATAGCTAGCTTCTTTCTAGTGGTGTAAACCACGCTGATATTCTTAATTTACAATGCATAAAACAGTATACACGTTATATAGAATCATTGTGAAATTGCAGACAGGTCACTATAAATTTTAAAGCACAAATCCTCTACTAGATCAATTCTACTAGAAAATTACAATTGAATACCATCAGCATCAACAGCAAAACGAAAAGGAGCTAGCCTTGTACATTACCTCTTGGGTTACTCTTGAAAGGTAGCTTATCATAAGTTTGACAGAGTTATCCGAAAATCCAAGAAAGTGTTTAATCTTTTTGCAATAAACCCCATATCGTCCACATCCATATCTTCCAATTCGGGCCATAAAAAGTTCGTTATCATCTCACGATAGCGAACACTATTCACAGTAACTGCCTGACCGGCCTCATTTTGGAAAAAATACGGCCCAATGATGCCGCCGGGTCATAAACCGCACCAAACAGTCACTCTTTGCATTTGTTTTTCGGCAATCACTCTTGAATTATCATTCGCCCAAATGCGGCAATTCTGCTTATTGACGAATCCACTGAGGTGAAAATGTGCCTCATCACTGAAGATGATTTTCTTCAGGAAGTGCGTGATATGCAGTTTCATTTGAACGCCCGTTTTCATAATAAGCCTGAATAACTTTAACGCGTTGCTCGATTGTGTATCTTTCCCTGTTTCAAATTGAGTTAGTCTCAAATTCAAAAATGTCAAACAAAATGCAGAAAAAACCTGACGTTTAGGTGGGATTTACATTCAACATCGGCCCTTGAAATTTAACCACCCTTTACAAGGCAAAAAAGAGATAGGTGCGTTGTCAATCTGTATCCTTATGTCCTCAAGTATTTTTATCATAGCCGTAGAGCAGCTAAGCTTAAGACTACACCCAGACTGAAGTGGGTGTAATAAATTATTTTCCTGAACAAATGATGAAATTTGTCTTGCCATCCGCTACTCGCACACCTTTGTAAAGGCGAGTAAAATGCCTACAGGTCTGTAATCACTATGGGTAGGAGCATCGCTCTTTTGGCTACAGAAATGATAATAAGTCATAATTAGTTGCGCATTAAGGGGGGGGTAGGGTCACAAAATCGAAATTTTTTTTCTTCACTCATCTTATAGTAAATCATTTCAAGAATGTTGTGTCAAAATTTTAAGTGGATCGGAGCAGAACTCTCAAAGTTATAGCCTTTGTAGGCACTCTACCTCGAATGCGGAGCATCGATAATTTCTCGGAGTCATTTTTTCAAACGCGTTTTTCCCGAAACGACTTCTTAAAAGTCGGTGCCAATCACAACTCCGAAACTATTCAACCGATTCTTTTCAAATTTGGCACACGTTTTCTAAATCAAAAATACCTCCCCCCTACACTGTTTTTTTTTTATTTGTTTTTTTTTAAGGTTGTTTTTCACTTACAAATATGGCGAAATTTTTCGCCAAAAATGCTCGTTTTACGTTTTTTTGCCACCAAAACTACAAAAATGAAAAAAAAAAAAATTTATTAATGTAGGGGGAGGCATTACGTCATACTTTAACTGAAAAATTCGCCTTTTTTAGTTTCAGATGATTCTACGACGAATGCCGATTGGCACCGCAGAGCACCTCTCGAAAAACATATCTCCAAAAAAACTCTGTCATGGGCTTGTTTGTCAATATTTTATTATTAATATTTTTTAAAAACTTATTGAAAAGATGTACAATAACATGCAACTGATTTTATTAAAGTATCTTAAGCCATATTTCTGTAAAAAATTCAAAAAAAAAGTGTTTTTTTTTTAGCGCTAAACCCTACCCCCCCCTTAAAGAATTTTTCCATAAATCTTTAGATGTCAGTGAACGATCAAATATATATTTCAAATACAATAGCTTTACCTTTCTTATAATAGCCGCAGCTTTATTTCTTGCATTCTCTTATTGTGACCCAACGTAGTTAATGCTGGCTCTTCACCATTTTGCATATAATTTGTTTTGAGTTTTTAAAGATAAATGGTCATTATTATTGTACTATGGACAAGATCTATTAATAGTTCGCACAGTACGGACGGGACGTGATGATCGCTTAATTCAGTTACCAAGTTTTCCATTATCAGTTTTATAGAACCAACATTTATACCAGTAAACATTTGGCAGATCAGCGAACAGATCATTAGATAGGTAGGTAGGTAAGATGGCAAGAGTACCCCAGGTACGCTACAAGTAGCACTTACGTGCCGTTTTGATACCATAAAGTGGACCACTACCTGTGAAAGGATTAAGGGAGGAGATAAGACCGTCTACAGCCATCCAGTGCTGTTGATGTAGCGGAGGAGAGAAAAGGGATCTAGGCTGGAGAATTTCATCAAGTCATCCCCAAAGGGGACGCTGAGGAATCTCAAGCGCCTAGCCGCCAAAGCCGGACAGCTGCAGAGAAAGTGTTCCACAGTCTCTTTCTCCGTAGGATCCCTACAGCTTCTGCAATGGGGGTTGTACGGAATTCCAAGCTTCTCCGCGTGAGTGCCGATCACCCAGTGGCCAGTGATCACCGCAATGAGTTTGGAAATTGAATGGCGGGGGGTCCCCATCTGTTTATATCGTATTGAGGCCATAGTGCTTTTGAAATGGCACACGATGAGACAGACATCCATCTGTCTTGCGCTTTTCTTAGAAAGAAGTTGTGTAGTTTCCCTTTAACGACGGCCAAGGGGATACCGATGTCTGAGAAGAGGGCAGCTGGATTCGGTTCTGCCGCCCCCTTCCTAGCAAGCTCATCGGCAATTTCATTTCCCTCTATATTCCTGTGCCCAGGAACCCAGATGAGGGAAATGTTTCCTGCACGTTCGAGGCGTTTAAGTTCCTCCTTACAGGAGTTCACGAGAAGAGAGCTGCAATACGGCGACGATAGTGCCTTGATTGCAGCTTGGCTATCGGAAAAAATATTAATGTCTCCCTCCCAACAGCGATCCCGAAGCATTTTGCATGCCTGCAGGATCGCGAAGACCTCTGCCTGAAAGACGCTGCTTGTCTCCGGCAGTTTATAGGAGACCGAAATGCTGGCTGATTTGGAGTAGACCCCCGCTCCCACTCCAGACTCCATTTTGGATCCGTCAGTGAAAACAGAGGCATCTATATCCGCAACAACTCTCCCCTCTTTCCAATCTTGCCTGCTCGGAAAGATAGCCCTAGCACAACCCTCAAAGCACAGTTTGCGGATGGAGAGGTCGGTGCGAATATCAGAGAAGGAAGGGGAGATCTGCTTCAAGATGCTGCTATGCCCTACAGGGAGTTGTCTCCAAAGGCCGAACTCCTTCAGTCTAATAGCACTCTGAGCAGCAATGGACTTAACCTGCAGATCCACAGGAATTAAGTGGAGTATAACGTTGAGCGCAGCGGTGGGACATGTTCTACAAGCACCAGTGATGCCCACACATGCAGTTCTCTGCACTCTCTCTAGTTTTAGTAATTTGTAGCCCTTCTGAAGAGCTAACCACCAAACTAGGCAACCGTATGTCAAAATTGGCAGAACCACTAAGTTGTACATCCAAAGTACGACACGCGGCTTGAGGCCCTATTTTTGGCGAACGTAGATTTACAGGCGTAGAAGGCTATATTAGCCTTCTTAACTCGATTTTCTATGTGCAGCTTCCAGTGGAGCTTGGGGTCAAGTATTACGCCAAGATACTTGACTTCCGATGAAAGTGTAAGACACTGGTTGTTAAGTCTAGGAAGCTTAAAAGGTGGAGGCTTGTATTTTCTGGTGAATAGCATCAACTCCGTTTTGTCAGAGTTGACTCTGAGACCGCTACTGGCGGCCCATCTGCTGAGTGTAGCCATTGCACCTTCCAAAATTTCAGCCATTACTGATGGGAAGGGACCTGAGACGATCAGGACCAAGTCATCGGCATATGCTACCACCTTAACCCCAGATAGGTCTTTCCACCCCTAGCCTGTTTAGAGCCGTGACAATTGACTCCGCCGTAATGTTATTAAAGGCGCCCTCTATGTCTATAAAGGCCGCCAAAGTGAATTGTTTCCCCTCCAGAGATTTCTCTACAGTCCCTACTACCTCATATAAGGCTGACTCGGTAGATTTCCCTTTCAGGAAAACGTGTTCGGCTGGAGAAAGTCTGGTTTCACAGTGCTCTCGGATGTGACAGTCGATCACTCTTTCAAACACCTTGAGAATAAAGGAGGTAAGACTTATAGGTCTGAAGTCCTTGGCCAGGACGTGGCCCCTCCTTCCTATCTTAGGATTGAAGACCACTTTGGTTTTCTTCCAGCTAGCAGGAAAGTGGTTTAGCGAGATACACGCCAAGAAGATCTTTTGAAGAACGGGAACCACCACGGTCTTAGTCTTCTGAAGCATTACTGGCATGATACCATCGATGCCTGGAGATTTGAAAGGGGAAAAACTCCCGATTGCCCAGTTTATTCTGTTGACGGACAAGACCGGTGTCAGGGACATCACAGGTAACCCCTCCTGCCAGTTCGCGTCTTCGTTACAGACCGGATCAATAGAGTTTTCCGGGAAATGGGCATCAATAAGGATTTTTAAGGATTCGCCCGCAGATTCAGCCCACTCCCCGTTCTCTCTTTTGACAAGAGTTTTACAGAAGGGGTCCTTGGATAGGATCCTGCTGAGTCTGGCCGAGTCTTTTACGGATTCGATGGATTCGCAGTACTCTTTCCAAGAGTTGCGCTTCGCATCTCTAATGGCTTTCTTATAAACTTTCAGAATTTCCCGGTAATCTTGAAAGTTCCTTATTTGGTAACATTTGTTGAAGACTCTCCTAACCTTCTCTTTCAAGTCAGTCAGCGTCTTGCTCCACCAGGGAGGAAAGTCTTTCTTGCTAAAGGATACTGGACAGGCCACTTTGAAGGCAGTCTGATAGGACCCTTCTAGGTGTCTAACTTGCGTGTCCAGTTGTTCCTTAGTGGTAGTCAAGAACTTACTCCTATTCAGCTTCTTGCAGAAAACCCTGTGGAAAAGAGACCAGTCTGTTCGTTTAGGGTTCCTGCGGGGTAGCAAGGTCTCCCGAATGAAATCGATTTCGTAGAGGATCATCCTGTGGTCCGAAAACGAGTTCCTCTGGGAGACCGTCCAATTTTCAACCCTAACAGCAGATGAGTTTGTAGAAAGAGAGATATCAAGAACTTCCTCCCAACCACTTGATGTTCCCGATGCCGGGAAGGCAAAAGTTGGGGAGTTGCCCTTGTTCCAGATAAGTAAATTACGGCTTAGTATAAAATCAAACAGAGACTCACCCCGTTCATTGATCTCGCTGCTGCCCCAAATGGTGTGTCTGGCATTCGCATCGCATCCGATCAGGATGTTCTCCTTCTTGGGCTGGACAGTATCCACTAGATGTTGCAACTCTTCAGGAGGCGCCGATCTGTCGTGGGCCATGTAGGCAGACACCAAGCAGAAGCAACTGCCACTGGATGGTTCCACCCTGACCGCAGTCACATCCGGTGAACTGAAATTAGATAGCAAAAAGGCATTAATTGTGTTCCTTACTAGGATACAGGCCCTTGGCTTACCATCAGTATGGACATAAAAAAGGTCATAGGATCTGTCCCTCGGTCCCATGATTTTTTGCTGCCAGATCCAAGGCTCCTGTATCAGGCAGACATCGATGTCCGCCTCCCGGAGGGTGACTCGTAGGTTATCTGTGGCTAGTTTGGAATGACGAAGGTTAATTTGTAATACTTTTAACAGACTGTTCAAAAGTGTTACTTACCTTTACGACTGCTCCCCCAGTTCAGAATCTGCGTCCGTCCCAGACAACCGCAGATCGTCGAGCAGCTTCTTAGAGTCATCCCTCAATTTAGCCAAGTCATCGTCCAGGGCGACAGAGGCGGGGAAGACCTTCACTTTGGCCAACCTGAGACCTAAGCGAAGTTTGAACTGCTGTTTTCCGAGTGCCTCCAGTGACTCGTTGTTAATCAGCAGTAATATGACGGAGCTATGCTGCTGAGGTTCTTCTACTTTGATGACAGACCAGTCATCCATAGGAACCTCAGGATTCTGTAGCTTGAGACAAGGGACAATTTCCGAACTGTCCAGCTCCATTTTCGGCAACCAGATTCTGGCTCGTGGTCGCCTGGGAATTTCTGAGGCAGGGATGAGCTTTAGCGAAAGCCCTTCCCAGGCGTTGCTTACCGTAGCGAGGCTCTTCTCCAGAAACTCTTTCGTGTACTGATTGGCACATTTTAAAACCCTACAGCCCCAACAGATTTCACCCGAGTCGAAGAGAGGTGCTGGCCCTTTTTTGTCCATGAGGTGTCTGACGACCATACCCGATAGCCGTCCCTCAATGGCATCCCAAAGGGGTAACACCGCTCTTTCACTATTGGTTTTTGCGTCCACGAGGGCAACTTGGAGATGATCTCTGGCCACCTCACTGTAAGCCGCCCTCGAAGCAGCGGCTACTATTACTATTTACAGATTTTAAATCACGATACATAAAAGGACCCCTTTCAGCAGGACGATTAAATGGCACACCTGGGCAAAAAATATTAAGTCATGGTGAGAGATAAAAAAAAGGTGGTCAAATTTCATAATTTGGTCAAGATTAGAAATTATAACAAGGGTTAGCAAGCTCGAGTTCGTATCGTGCGCATATCTTGTTGGTTAAAATTTGTTAACTATAGAAAGACCTGCACCAGAGACATGGGACAGCAGTGTATTGGCATATGAGCAATTTATGAAAAGATTTAAATTGAAGTCACCACATATAAAAAATCTTCATGCTCCATTAAAAACACAGATAATTCAAAAAAAAGGAATCTAACTGATGGTTGTACACACAAAACACTAGTATATATTTATGTTACGTTGTCGGAAATTTCAGCAACATAAATTCCGTATCAGTGTTTTTTGAATCTGCTAAAACATTAAAGTACACCAAATTAAGGCCATTATATTGCTTGCACAAGATATCAATTAACATCTTTTTATTTTCTTTAATACTCGAGGCGGAAAGGTGTTTTAGTTCTACACTCTGACCTTGATGAGGAAGAACTACAGGGTGGGCCAAATAAGACCTACTAACGTTAGGCACATATAACTTTTTTATTTTTTGACATATTTATTTTCCTCTTTTTGTAGGTTATAATTGAACTGTTGGAAATTTATTATGGAACTCTGCAGTAAAACACAAGGCGTTAAAATTATCGAGTTTTTCTATTCTTGTCAACGATCAATTGTTTTAACGCAGCGTAAATATTGGCAACATTTTAATTCCAGATCAGCTCCCACAGCCTTCATGATGAGGAGTTTGGTCGGTCGGTTTGAGGAACTGGGATCAGTGGCCGACCGTTCTGGACGAGGTGCCCATCGAAATATTCGGACTGAAGACAACGTGGAAACTGTGCGGCAGAGTGTTGCAGATGATCCATCTGTCTCAACTCGCTGTCGTTCCAGCCAATTGGGCATTTCCAGAACGACATTGTGTAGAATTTTATAGTTGGATCTTAAGATGTACCCATACAAAATTCAAATTGTACAAGCACTGCTACCGCAAGACCACCAACAACGACTACAATACGCTATTCGTTTTACACAATTAGCCACACAAATTGATATTTTAAATAATTTGTTGATGGCGGATGAAGCGCATTTCCATTTAAATGGTTATGTCAACAAACATAACTGTAGATTATGGGGCTCTGAAAATCCAAGGGCAACACACCAACATCAGTTGCACCCATCTAAATGTATTGTTTGGTGCGGTGTTATGGCCACTAGAATTATCGGGCCATATTTCTTCGAAAATAAGGATGAAACGCCGGAATCGATTTCAGGAGATTCTTACAGAAGATTTATTGAAAACTTTTTTCGGCCAATGGCGGAGCAGTATCCTAATTTGTGGAGGATGAAGCAACCAAGATGGAGGAACTGCGCATACTGCTAGGCAAACTATGGACCTGCTGCGTGAAATTTTTGGCGAACGTCTGATTGCCAAAAATTCAAATTTCCCTTGGCCACCTCATTCACCAGATTTGACTGCGCCCGACTTCTTTTTATGGGGATAATTAAAAGACAAAGTGTATCTTAATAAGCCAGAGACTATTAGACAGCGGAGGCAAAATATTCGAGACGACATACTAAGCCTTCAACCAGAAACATTATGTGGTGTAATGGAAAACGCGTTAAGAAAAGTCAATCTTTGTATCGAGAAAAATGGTGGACATTTGTCTGATGTAATATTTCATACATAATTTCCATAAAATATATTCAATGTGTAAAAACAATTAACCAAAATAAATGAATATTGCAAAATTTATTTGTGTTTAAGATTAGTAGGTCTTATTTGGCCCACCATGTATAAAAGGCATTAAAGCCACGAAAGACACAAATGTGTTTTCTGGAAAAGGAAAGAAGAGGTTGGTGCGTGACGTGCGTAGGTTCGAATCTCCATGCTCGCAACACTAAATGATAGAAAAAGTATTTTCTAATAGCGGTTGCCCTCGGCAGGCAATGGCATATCTCCGAGTGTATTTATGTCATGAAAAAGCTCCTCATAAAAATATCTGCCGTTCGGAATTGGCCTCAAACTGGAAGTTCCTCTACTTGTGAAACAACATCAAGTCGCATGCCAGAAATAGGAGGAAGGGCTTGGCTAAACACCCAAAAAGGGTGTATGCGCCAATTACAATATATAGGGTGGCTGATGAAAGCCGCTACCAAAAAAAAATTTAATAACTTTTTTTCTTTTTAAGTTATCTGTTCCATTTTTGTTTTAATTTGCAGATTGATCTTTAAAATTTATTAAAATGGATAACTGGGACACGCAAACAAGAATTTGGATAGTCCGCCGCTATCACGCACTGGAGTCCGTAGTTTTGGTACAGAGAGAGTACAGGCGGATGTTTTGCGGCGATCCCCCGAGCAGATGGACCATAATGAGACTGATGAATAATTTTGGTGAGCAAGGAACAGTCGCAAGAAGCCCTTATCATCGAAACCCACCAGTTCGGACGGAGGAAACGATCGCTGCTGTAGCTGCAGCTATACAAAGCAATCCAAAGGTTTCAACAAGAAGCTTATCTGCTCAACTTGGTGTCAGCCGACAGTCTTTGCAAACAATAATGCACAAAGATTTAGACTTATTTCCCTACAAAATTCAAATGGTTAACAAACTGAATGCAACAGACTTGCCGATTCGCTTGGAATTTTGCCAGAAGATCCTGCAAATGGTGGAAGAAGACCAAAACATGTTAAACTGCCTTTTCATGTCTGATGAGGCCCATTTCGATTTAAACGGCAATGTGAACAAACAAAATAGTCGAATATGGAGTACTTCTAACCCACAGATACTCCACGAGACGGAATTGCATCCTCTTCGCGTGACAGTGTGGTGTGCGGTTTCTTCACACTGTATTGTCGGGCCTTATTTTTTTGAAGAAAATGGTCACACCGTTACGGTTACTGGAGACCGTTATTTGAAAATGCTGAAAGAATTTTTCTATCCAGAACCACGCCGAAAGAGAATTCCTTTCAACTCTGTGTGGTTTCAACAAGATGGGGCAACGTCTCACATAGCCCAGACTGTTATGACAGAGACGAAAATTTCCCAATAAACTGATTTCAAGAAACTCCGAATTTCGTTGGCCCCCCAGGTCGCCTGACCTTACTGCACCTGACTTTTTCTTGTGGGGTTTATGTAAACAAGAAGTTTATAAAACAAAGCCAACAAATTTGGATGAACTAAAACAATCCATTCGGGCAACAATTGCGGCTATTCCTGTCGCAACTCTCAAAGCAGCAATGAACAACTTTTTACTAAGATGCCGCACTTGTGTCAACGAGCCTGGGGGGCATTTAAATTCAATTATTTTTAAAACTAGTTAAGCTACATTTAATAAAATTTAATGACCTTCAACTTGAAAAAAAAATAAATGAATTCCATACACTAAAAAAAAAGTTATTTGAGTTTCTTAATGTAGCAAAATTCATCAGCCACCCTATAAATATACAATATAATAATAAGAATAAATAAAAAATCAAGAAAAATGATTTTAAACATCGGAGCAAACAGATAAAAAAATAGCAAATTGAGAGATTCAGGAGGAGAGAAGAAACACAAGTAATTGGCTGACATAACTTAAAACGAGTATGGAAAGAAATAAGACGAGCATATAATAAATCTCGTGAGGGGTTGCCTGCTCTGCCATCGGGCGCGTCTCAGGTGGTGGATAGGGAAGCCTTGGCATGATACTAGAGGGCTTCCCAGTTGGGTTGGGTTCTAACAGTCGTGTAGTGACTCAAAGTTGGCATAGAATCAGGGTGCCATCCGCGAACCAAAATGGCTAGGGAGGAGTACCGAATTAAAACCTTCTGAAGGTAATGGACAACAATAGGATTTTTATTCCAGGTAGAACCCACCCAAGTGGCAATCCACCCACTTCGGCGGCAGGAGCAGGGGGGTTGGAGATCCCAACCATTACCAAAGTCTTTCACTGGGTTGCTATCGCAATCTCCTCTTTTTCAGAGATAGAGAGTCGTTCCCCAGTTTCGGAGGGCTTGCGTTATGAAGTCACTGTGGCGGCGCCACGATCTCATAATAAAGCCGGGAAATCGAAGAGTGGGGCGAGAGAAAAGTTGAACGCGGTTGGCAAGGTTTGTTACCAAGACCAGATAGCTGCTGAGGTGTGTTAAAAGGGTGAAAGCGGATGGCTGAGGTTTGTGATTGCATCTGCTTATTTTCTTTACGATGCCCCGGAAGTGCCACCACCTGGGAAGGTCACCAGTTTCGTAAGGTTCTGCTAGCGGCGCAATCTGGGCCTTGTCGTCTGTTGCGATGCTAATACCAAGCGTGCAATCTGGGCAGCAGCAAATGCAATGAGCGGGGCTCTCGCCTGTTCGAGGTTATCGCTTCCTTTGGATTAAACATACTCAACAAGGGCAAACAGCTTACGTTCCCAACTGATGGAAGGCGGAAGGTAATTGATCTCACCTTATCAAATTCAGAACTTGGGTGGTCAATCAAGAACCGGAGAGTCCTTGCCGAAAATTCGTGCTCAGACCGACGTATATTGAATTTCAGTATGGAGAGGAGGCACAAATGCCATTACCCTCTTGAAACCCCAGAAAAACCGATTGGCAGAAGCTTAGGGGAGCGTTGCGGAAACTTCATGTGACGCCGTCAAGACTTCGGGAAGAACAGGGCATTGATCCGGCTGTGGAGAAACTTTACTAAATGTTTTGAGTCAGCCTGCCCAATTCAACCTTTCCTTGATCGGACTGCCGTTCCTTGGTGGAATCAAGAGCTCCAGATATTGTGGCGTGAGCCGAGAAAACTTCTAAGCCGGGTCCTCAAAACTATTCTTGCTGAGGACTGGGAGCGATACCGTAGTGTTCAGAAAAACTACAAGAGAGCTTCTTATAGAGAATTCTGCAGCGGTATTGAATCTCTAAATGAGACGGCGAAATTGGTTGGGATCCTGAAAAGAGATCCAACCGCAAAGCAGGGGTCACTTAGGAAATCTATAGGCTCCTTCACGGAGAGGCCAAGTGAGACCCTCATCCTGCTGATGGAATCTCACTTTCCAGATAATCGTTGGCAGGCAACAGCCCTTATTGAAATAGGCTGTTGTCAGAGCTGCTACACCTTCTCGGTATGACTGGTACATTCCCAGATCTGAAGTGAATGAGGCCCCATTCGTTGTCTGTTTGTTAACCTGTTAACCGGGGAATTAGCTATTGGTCAACTCGTTTCAGAATGGGGACTTTTTCTTCGCAGCGATAAGTAATATCACACCTCAAATAATAAAGGAATATCGTTTTTAACTTATGGTTTTTATTTATTTTGATAAAATATTTTATAGTTCAAATGTATTCAATATATATAACCACTTTAAGATTTAATAGATAAGAACAACGTAGAACGTAAGCGTTCAATATATTACGATTAATTTCCATGACGAAAAATTTCTTCATGCCCATTGCAGAAGGCTTTTATGTATGACGAAATATTTCGTCATACCCAGTTAACAGGATAACAGGTCCTTCACTTATGAACACATGTAGAAAAGTGCAGAAAACAATGTATATGATTGACACTTGGTGCTGTGCTAATGGGCTATCCGCAAACCCTACCAAGACTGGTATTGTCTTCGTTACCAGTTACTAGAAGGAGGAAGTTTGATGGACTCGTTCTGCCTAAGCTTAAAGAAGTCACAATCCAGCTATCTAAACAATTTAAATATCTTGGAGTAATCCTTGAACTGATTTAAAACAAAGACATCCAAAGCATTGACAGCCTTCTGACAGTGCAAGGGTGTATTTGGAAAAACGAGGGGTCTTTCTCATAGCATTTGACTAGACCTAATATCACCTATGCACAAGTGGTCTGAATGCGTTGTACTTGAGTCCTGTAAGTCCAGGCTGAGCTATGTCGGTAGACGTAATATCCTGATGCTAACATTGGTCCTCATTAGCTAGGATGTGCTCTGATGCCAACTTCTTTGGCCACTCCCTTCTGCAGCTGTCAAAGCCCCGGTTAGCAAACGGATTACATCCCCCCACAAACGAGCTTGGCAGGTTGAGAGAGGCTGAAGATGGACAAAACTGATGTTACTTGTCATGTCCGGCCGACTGCCAGAGATTCTCCTGTCATTAAGCAGCTGGTTGGACTAATGCCGGCCCTCTTTCTATGGGTGAAGCACAAGGAAAAGGTAGGCATCTCAGACAGTGCACTCCGCCAGCATGTGGAAAGAAGGATGATGCAGCGGGCCACTTTCTATGCGTTTGTCCAGCCTTTGCTCGCTCGTATCAGGCTTTAGGTCATTGGCACTGATGTGTAAAGAAGCGACCACCTTGGATCTTTAGCACTTCAAGATCTACTCAGATTTCTTCGAAGATCTTGCTAGTCTGTCCAGACAAAAAAAAATATATATCATGTCGTTAACTATTTCAGCGCACTATTGCCGATAGGAGCTTTAACTTCAGCTCTGCTGATAACTAATTTGGGCTCATCACCTGATTTAAACCGCACATATATTTTCCCATGGATGGAGAACGCTGGGCTAACTATCAAATTTTTTCCGCCTTAGCTCAGAGGCATACGTCGTCACTTCGAGCATCTTTTTCGGCAAAGCAGAGAACTGCTTAGCAACAGTCAGACAAACACTTTTGTTTTCTCGTGCATTTGTTCCTGGATTTTGCAGCTGAAACAACTCACAGCCCACACGTTCTCCGGTTAAGCAGCGATTTTCGGCAAACTTCAAAATATTTCAAATTTCAAAAAATCGTATTATGTAAGAGCGCATAAAAACACGTCCTATTCTCTAGACATTAAAATGTAGTCTCATGTTTTATTCAAAGAAAATGACAAATTTAAAAAATTCTACAATTCTACAAGTTTATTTCTATTCATTTTTAATTTTTTTATTTTCTATTCATTCAATTTTACATTTGATTTCAATTAATGGTTGGTTTAATTTGAAAGTCTTATTTGACTGAATGTCCCTAGGTGTCCCTAAAATGCATCCCACAACTCATTGCGAAAAGCGTTCGCACGTAATACCACAATGACTGCTTCCAACTTGTACCAATTAGCGTATTTCCGCTTGACTTTAAATTTTTTGGCATAGGTGGTCGTGGAAGAACGTCCTTTTCTCCCATTTCTGGAAAAAATACAATACCTTGTTGGTTGATCGGTGTATTTGTTTTATGGATTTTACATGTTTAATTCAACCTTTTGATGGATTCTTGCCAATATTTTACGAAGGAATTTTAGTTAATAAAAAGGAAAACGAAAATTTTAAAAAGTATAGAAGGAGGTTGTATGGCGGAGGGTCGAAGACAGACTCGAACTTTATATAATTTTGTCGAATTCGTGAAAAATAGAGTAGGGCTTTCCAGAAGGTACCACCTTCTGGGGCGGATATTGCCTATACGGATAAATCAATAAGATTGATACCGCTTTTTTAAATGGTTCGTTAGACAGCTGATGATCAGTACGAAGGTACATTACTTCCCGTATTAGAAACGAAATCAACAAGGATTATGAATAAATAAAATTCTCATTGAACAGCAATATATGTTCAAACACGTCTTCCAATGTTGATACATTAAGACATCTGGTTAGCTACTCTTAATTGTTGGAATCAAAATTAATTGGCTGTTATGGATTTCATTGTTGATGCAGCTATTTAGCAATAGCCCTCGCTTATTGATTCTATTTAATTTTTAGTCTTTGCTGTATAATATAAATTATATTTTGTTGAAACACCTAAAGCGTACCTTGTAAATTTAGTTAATTAAAATGTCCAGACTCAAATTTATTTCGCCAGGCGTCTGGTAAGGTACTGTGGCGATCATACCTTCTGCTCAAATATGAACGAGACGTTATCAATAAAACGATCCGCGGATGACATATGGCAAAAATAAATTTTTTGTCTTTTGGTAGGACTGTTATAAGCTTACATGGCAAATTTCAGCGTGATATGTCACATAGTTTGTTTTCTGTGCTACTGTAAACAAGTCAAGCTCGAGTGTGTTCTTCGAATTCTCTTTTATGACCTCAATTGTCTCAAAATGTTTCCCACGGAGCAGCAACTTGAGCTTGGGAAACAGGAAAAAGTCACATGGAGCCATATCAGGCGATTACGGTGCGTGCGGAACGATATTAACATTATTTTTGTTCAAATAATCGCGAACAAGACGTGATGTGTGAGCTGGTGCATTATCGTGATGCAAGAACCATGACTTGTTGTCCCACAATTCCTTCCTTTTAAGACGAATGTTCTCGCGCAAACGCTTTGAAACGTCTAAATAATATTCAGCGTTAACCGATTTTGCGATTTATGCGATTTTCAAGCACAATTTCCTTTACTTTTCCGATGATTTCGTCGTTTACTGATGTTGCTGGACGACGTTCATGAGGCAAGTTTTCAACCGATGTACGGCCCTCTTTGAACGATTTGTACCACTGGAAAACACGTGCACGCGATAGAGCAGAGTCCCCATAGGTTGTCTGCAACATTTTTAAGGCGTCTGAAGCCGAAATTTTGTTGGAATAACAAAATTTCAAACAAATTCTTTGTTCAACTGGAATTTCCATCGTTAAATTCGAAGAACACACTCGAGCTTGACTTGTTTACAGTAGCACAGAAAACAAACTATATGTCACATAGTTTGCTGAAATTTGCCATGTAAGCTTATAACAGTCCTACCATCCAACAAAAAATTTATTTTTGCCATATGTCATCCGCGGACCGTTTTATTGATAACGTCTCGTTCATATTTGAGCAGAAGGTATATTAATTATGTATTCACTTATACGATCACCCTCGTATCAACAATGACGGTGTTACTCCTTTTAACACTTTTATGCTGAGCATATAGAACATATTGTTGCCAATAATATATACGGATTCCTCTTAAAAAATTCATAACCTAAACGTTTGCTATTATTTAAGCATTTTTCAGTTTTCTTATTGACAACGGAGCCATCATTGTTTTGGCCAATGCCAATTGGTGCTTCTCCTAATGATAATAGTGATGGGTGAGTCAAGTTTACAAATATCTAAAATAAAGACGATATGACTTGCACTCAATATATTCTAATTGCTTTCAGGGAAAATATAAAGGGGCTTTCAAAAGACGGCTGAAGTTTTAAAATATTAAAAAAAAAACGTAAAAATTAATTCTTAATTCTGTTTGCATCATATTCTAGAAGCTCCGAAACAATTGCAATAATTAGAAAATCGATTTTTTCGAAATTCTACAGTGGCCTAACTCCTTAAAAATTATAACATATGTGATCTTTGCGCGTAAATAATATTATAAATCCGGGCAAAATTTTACTAATAGCATATTTACTTGAACTACAGTTTAAGCGCGAAGCTTGAAAGCCTTTATTTACTTTTCTAATTTTCTTTGCACAAGCACTTCCTTATGAAAACAACCGGCTGATTTTGCCGCGATAGAACTCAAAATTCCATATGTAGAAGTCCACACAACTCGGGAAAGTTACTGATCGCCTTTCACTTGGTAGTGGCTAGAATGATTCTTCTACAAATGGTTCAACCAGCTCACAACTTAGGGACAAGCCCAAGTATCCTCTGCATAACTTCCGACAACCCGTTCGAGAGCGAGCCAACGAGAGAAGACGAACCATCCTAGGATATCTGGTTGTGCGCTGGGTTTGGAACCCGCCACAGAGACTTCGTCGCCAAGTACTGTCGTTCACTCCGGTGGACGAGCGTTTTCCTATAATCAGCATCAGAGCGCGATTTTTAACACCTCGCTCATTTGCGCCTACGCCCCAACGGGGCGATATGACCAAAGATTCCATCTATGAGCGCCTGGAACGTTCCTACGAGCATTGCCTCAGCCACGACATAAAAGTCGTGCTTATCGGCCTCAACCCCAGGGTAGGCAAAGAGGGAATTTTTATTCCCACAGTCGGAAAATTCAGCCTGCACAACGAAACATCCGGCAATCGGCAGAGGCTGATCGACTTCGCCAGGGCTCGAGACATAGTAGTCTGCAGAACGAGATTCCAGCATAAGAATATACACCAAGCAACGTAGCTATCTCCTGATCGAAAAACGCGAAACCAGATCGATCATGCTGTGATAGATGGAAGACACGCTACTTAAAGATAGTTAAAGACTTGCTTATCTTTGGAAAAATATAAAAATTTATTTTTTTAAGGTAGTTCTAACACTATGTTAATACTGGACTGACCGCCAACATATTTGACAGTCGTATTTATACTTATACCTCATCTTACTGTTTTAGGTTCACGACTTGTATATCATTTTCTTTGTTTGCTGTTTTGTTATTCTTAACATGTGTTTATCTTTTGTTATTCTTAACATATGCTTATCTATTGTTATTCTTAAAATACATATGTTTGGATTTGTTCAGCCCTGCATGATTATATTATACTTAGAATTTACTTAACTATTTTTATTTATTATTTGTGAATGGAATCATTCCTTAACTCTCCCCTTCCTAAATTAAATCGACCCGATTTATACCGAATTAATGTTTGTTTACTGTTCTTGCCTAAATAATTTTTACAGTTATTCACTCTAGTGAAAATATTGTTGCAAAGGGCAATTTCCTTATCGGTGAAAATTTTTACATGCTTAGTTCTACGTGGTGTGAATTTAAATAGTTTACAATGATTATTTATGATAGGATATTTGTAAATAATATAGCATTGATGGGATTTTTAGTTCTTATTAAATATTTGTTCGTATGATGTGGTAATTTTTTGTCAATTAGTTACGTAGAATAAAAATTTGAATTCGTCAAATAAATATGCATCATCAGTTCTAACGTCAGTTCTAAAGTTTCTTAAAGAAACACACGTAAAGTTCTGAAATATGCATGAAATTTTTATTTAAATCGGTAGTACAGTCCATATAATTTAATGTTTCAAGATTATTTCATGCAAATGTTGACCGCGACTGCGCTTCAAATGGTCCATCCGCTTAGTCCAATTTTGGCATACCAGTTCCAATGTTTTGGCCGGTATCTCACATATAAATGCTTTAATGTTGTCTTCCAATGCGTTAATTGAGGCAGGCTTGTCTGAATAGACATGAGCTTTAACATAGCCCCACAAAAAATATTCTAAAGGCGTTATATCGCACGATCTGGGTGGATAATTGACAGGTCCCGAACGTGAAATAAAATGTTCCCCGAACTCGCCTCTCAACAAGCCCATTGCTACGCGTGCTGTGTGGCATGTGGCACTGTCTTGCTGGAACCACATGTCCTGCAAGTCATTTCACGGTAGCGCTTACCATTCACAATTACAATTCGCAGCATCTTTGAAGAAGTACGGTCCAATGATACTTCCAGCCCATTAACCGCACCACTCTGGGACCTTTTCTGGATACATTGGTAGCTCTTGCAATTCTTCTGGCTGATCTTCAATCCAAAATCGACAATTCTGCTGGTGGTTTGGGGTCCAATAATGTAAATTTGGTTCTAAATTTAGTCACAATAGCTCGAATAGCCGCTTCAGTGAGTCGATTAAACTGGCCATAAAATGAAAGAAGCGCGCGATAAACGTTCTTAACAGAACACGCATTTTTATAATAAAATTCAATGGTTTGCAAGCGTTGTTCGTTTGTAAGCCGATTCATGGTTAAATTATAGACCAAACTCGAGATGTTTGACAATGAAACAAAACACGAAACGTGCGTCAGCTGTTTAAACCAACTGTTTAAAAAGATAATAGCTAAATAATCACCCTTTATAACCGAAGGAAGCCCAGCATTTGAAACAATACGTCAATCTATGGCCAACCCCAACATAAGGGAATTGCTCTCAAATGTAACACACACAAACATAAAGAATTTATAAGATTTGTAACCAAACTAAACATTTATTTTGAAGTGTGATACATACATGAGTCTTATGTGTACACAAAGTAGACCTAAATTAATTTTAAGAAACTGATGGCATTAGCTGCTAATGCTTTTTCTAGATTGTTAAGGCATAATTAAATTATCCTTTTTCAATAATAATAAATAAATAAACTAACATAGTGTTAAGAGCTACCTTAAAATTAAATTCAAAAAAATAAATTTTTAAATAAAGTCAAGCAAGTCTATAACTATCTTCCAAGTCTTTAACTGGCGATTCTGTCAGGAGTATCATATACATTAATGCTTCAGTCGTTGCCGCAGCCGGGACATACATACATAATCCTTCATAATAGAGCACAACATTTTATGTAAAAAAATAAAGGCTGTAAGGAAAATAAGTGAAAATACAGTGAACAAAGATATAAAAAATATAGTGATAGAAAAGCTATTCGTGTTCCTTCCATTAAAAAAATCAAAAACAGTGATCTAATTCTCATAGAAAGGAGCAGATTAGAAAATCTTTGGAGAAACGTAATAAACTTAATACACGAAGAAATTTGGACACCATTGAAGTTATGGAACAATTCGACGTGAACATGACATGATTCAGCAGAAATACAACTATAATCAGCCGCCATCACAATTACCAAAACCAGAACCCATGGACACACCGTCAGCAAACACAACAGTCAGGCAACCAACTCAGCATCAAAACAACTACTACGACGTGAATAGAAACAATAAAAATTGGAAAAGACCACGAGGTAACAGTGGCCGGTTCACCAATCAATACCAACAACCAAAACTCATGCGGAACAATAACTTAACATCCGAAGAAGACAACTCTAGCACAATTGTAGGGACAGGATGGAACGGAATAAAGAAATTGAACGCGGCTATAAATTTGAACAAGATAACATTGGAGATGTTAGGAAAGTCGGAAATTAGTGAAAAAATTATGCAAATTACACTATAGGGATAGACACGTATAGAGCAGAAATCGATAGATTAATGAAGGACAATAATGTCATAGGGCCGTTACACTTCACTACAAGGATTAAAGCTAGCATACGGACAGATACAAAGGATCCAATATACAAGTAATATAAATAACGTAGAATTCGTAAATAAGGAATTTGACAAATTATTGAGAGAAGGAATAATACAAAAAAGCTACAGCCCGTACAATTCACCCATGTTAATCCTACATAAGAAAGGTATAGATGAGAGCGGAAACCCCAAAAGACGTATGGTTATAGATTTTAGGAAATTAAACGAACGTACGGTCACAGACAGACACGTAATACCAGACATATATATTACGCTGAAAAACTTAGGGAAAGACAAATTTTTCACTACACTTGATTTTGAGTCCGGCTTTCAACAAATTAAGATAAAAGAAAGTGACAGAAAGAAAACAGTGTTTTGCTTGAATGGAGGAAAATATGAGTTCATTCGAATGCCTTTTACATTGAAGAACGCCCCATCTATTTTTCAAAGATGTGTGGATGACATCCTGCACTACTTCACAGATAAATTCGCATATGTTTACATTGACGATGTAATCATTTACTACTCATCCTACGAAGAGCATATGAAATACATCCGAACTAATTTTAACGCTTTAAATATTGTCTCTTTAAAAGTGTCCAATAAAAAGTCAAAATTTTTCATGGAAGAGGTAGAGTACTTAGATCATATTGTAAAGCACAAAAGAATTTCAACTGATCCGAATAAAATAAAAACGATAAAAAATTACCCAATACCAGAAACCCTCAAATACCTTAGAGGATTCTTAAGATTTACTGGATAATATAGAAAATTCGTTAAAAACTGTGCAGCTCTAGCTAAACCCTTAACTTTACATCTTAAAGGAGATAATTCTCATATTGGAAGTAAGAACACAAAAATTAGCTTAGACCAAACGGCCAGAAATAAACTGAAAAACTGCTTAAAGGAGCTGGAATTATACCAGCCAAATTATTAGAAATCTTTTGAACTCACTACAGACGCTTCTACTATAACCATTGGAGCTGTATTGAGTCAAAATATAAATCCAAGTCGGCATAGCCGACTTAACCATATATACCGACCATCAAACGCTTACTTACGCGATATCGGATAAGAATCCGAATCATAAACTAAAGAGTTGGAAAAATATTATCGAAGATTATGGAGCAAAAGTCGTGTATAAACCAGGCGCACAGAATATTGTAGCTGACGCCTTGTCACGACAAATAATTAACACATATTCTATAGGTACTGTACACTCATCTGATAGTTCATACAACGACATAATCAAGGCAGTACGCGAACAGCTAAATGCCTACGGTATCCAAATAGAACTGCTACCAAACACACAAAAGAATGAGATAAGTTCGCGTAATATGTTTGAAAGTAAAATACGTCACACAATAACCTTTACTGACGAAAATTATGTGATATCCGAATTAAAAAGGGGATTCTTCATCAGTGCGGACGTGTTTTTTTCTTACGCTCCAATATCTACCAAATATCTGTGTTTAAAGAAATAATCAAAATCCAAAAACCAGCGAAATAGACGCTTCAACCAAAATATTGCAGATCGCAATTCAGTTTGGATCAACAAAAACAATCAAACTAAAAGAATAAATAAAACAAAAACCAAATAATAATAAAAACAAAAAAAATAAGTAAAGTCTATCCTGTTATGCCAGTAGAGCGAACACCACCTACACCGAGTTATGCTCGTGGTGACAACAAACTCCCACCGGATAAAAATAATCTCAGTGCGCTCTCTCAAACGTGTTTGCTCAGTGCGCGTAGTCAAAAAAAATCAAGTGAGAGTAAAAATTACTCCTCTCTTACCGCCTTAATAGGCAGTCAACAAACGAAAAACGCCGCATCACCTGTGAGCCCGGCAGATGCGCTCCCTGGGACTGCTCAATGCACTACCCCAATCACTCCACTATCACCAACGAAAATAAATATACCTATACTATTCCAACCGCGGCGGCCGCCGTAGCCGAATGGTTAGTGCGTGATTACCATTCGGAATTCCCAGAAAGGTCGTTGGTTCGAATCTCGGTGAAAGCAAAATTAATAAAAACATTTTTCTAATAGCGGTCGCCCCTCGGCAGGCAATGGCAAACCTCCGAGTGTATTTCTGCCATGAAAAAGCTCCTCATAAAAATATCTGCCGTTCGGAATCGGCTTGAAACTTTAGGTCCCTCCATTTGTGGAACAACATCAAAACGCACACCACAAATAGAGAGAGGAGCTCGGCCAAACACCTAACAGAAGTGTACGCGCCAATTATTATTATTTTTTTTTTATACTATTCACTCTGATGAGATATCCACTAAAAAGTCTACAACAACAATAACAACACAAAGACAATACATAACTACCGCAGTATCAACAGCCACAACAACAACCGTGTATACTATATTACAACAACAGCGATCGCCTCCACAATTGCATCACTAACAACAAACACGCAAGCACTATATGCAAATAATTTAAATTATACCAACTGTAAAGAGAAGCTTAGTCAAAAAAGAAATCGTGAAACTCAATCACCAAACAAACAAACAGAAGAGCTTAAGAGCAGCAAAAAACATAAACCCAAAGCACAAAATACAACACGGACAACACTAAAAGAGTACTGGCTGGGCAATCCAGCCTCTTCAAACAAGTTTGCTCTCCTAGCGGACGACGATATATTAGAAGAACAAAGCGACAGTGGGACAGTTCCGAATACCAGCCAACAAACTCCACGCATGCAAAAACCTCCACCTATATACGTTCAGAATGTCGAAAATATAAAAGCTCTAGCTGACGCGTTGAATTCGATACCAAATATATTTTACGAAATGAAAGTACTTAGCAAAAACGAAATAAAATTACAAGCAAACGAGTCTTTACACTATAAAAAAAATGATAGAACTACTTAAACAAAAACAAACAAAATACTACACGTTTAGATCAAAAGATGAACAAGGATTTAAAGTAATATTACGTAATATGCACTATTCAACTGACACCGAAGAAATTAAACAAGAGCTAGCTGAGTTAGGTGACGAAATAACAAACATTCACAACATACAAATAACCAACTCAGAACGCAAAAAACAACCGCTTTCACTATTTTCACTTGAATTAAAAACAAAGGATAATAACAAAGAAATATATAAATAGTATAACTAATCTTCAACATTGCAAAATTAGTTTTGAACCACCCCGCCAAAAAAGAATAGTACCACAACGTACAAGCTGCCAAAGATACGGCCATATGAAAAATTATTGTCAAAACAATTATGTGTCCAATAAAAGACAATAATAAAAATAGCATAAAATGCATACATTGCGGCGAAAATCACACAGCAAACTACCGCGGATGTGCGATAGAAAGCACTTCAAGTCCAGAGATATCCGGCACTACGCAAAAAAAGTATACAAAATGAAAAAGAACAAATGAATAATGAGACAACCGAAACAAACGCAAATACAACACGAGTGGAGCCAGGCATAACATACGCACAGGCAACAACAATCAACACAATACCAAAAGAACAGAATCAAACAAAAAATAACATCGAACATGTTCCAAAAAATAACCACGATATGATCGAACTAAAAGAAATGATGAGACAATTAATAACCCAAATGACACATGATGAACAATTAATTTAGCTATATGGAATGCGAATGGACTTGCTCGCCACGTTCTGGAACTTAAATTATTCTTAATAAATAAATCAATCCATATAATGATGATCTCTGAAACTCATGCCACTGACAAAACTTTTGTTAACATACCGAACTATAATATACATTACGCAAATGAACCCGACAACAAAGCACACGGTGGGACAGCAATTATTATCAAAAGAAATATTAAATACAATGAACTGGAGGTATACAGAGAGAAAAACATCCAAGCCACCACAATAGCCATAGAAGATACAAAAGGGCAGATAGCAATATCTGCAGTCTACTGTCCCCCCAAATACAACAACACAAAAAAACAATACCTGCATTATCTAAAATCGCTAGGGAATCGATACTTAGCCGGAGGAGACTACAATGCTAAAAACATATTGTACTTTGGGTGTTGTATATGCAAATTAAAATTTACTAACCACAATGAATTGTATTCTCTCAGTGTGAACTAACCTTATTATATGATATATTTGACATAACTTTTGTACATTTGGCAATGCTGAATTATATCTATCAGAAATAAAGTGTCATTAAGTTTATAGCAGTCAATGCGTGTATATCTCAACGGCAGCCGAAATGCGTGAGTATACACATACAGCAAACATAACAACTGGCGACGAGGAAAATTTTAAACTTTTACAATGGCTGAAGAATTTTACAAGAAATTGTTGGAGGAGCAACGTGTCTTCACAATGAACGTTCTAAAGGAGCAGAAGGCGTGGATGGACAACTTTGCGAAAAGGTCTCCAGGTCAAGATAGCACTCCCGTTCCAGCATTTGTTCAATTCAACAGTCAACACCAGAAATGGGACTCATACTTGGAGCAACTAAAACAACACTTCTCTGCTTACGCGGTAATTGACGCCAACAAGCAGAAATCATTTTTCTTATCTTGGTTGGGCAGTGACGCATACGAAACCCTCAAAAAGCTTTTCGGCGTTGACGAGTTACAGAAACAAACAATTAATGAGCTTTCTGCAAAACTAACAGAGTTTTATAAGGAAAAGGTTCATGTAGTTGCAGCTCGTTATGAATTTCATAAGGCTGAAATGGGTAATCGTACATATAAAGAATGGATTGCCGAACTACGAAGCATAGCCCGGCAATGTGATTTTGTTTGTAAAAAAGAAAATTGTCTACATGATTTTTCAGACGATATGATTAGGGACAAATTAATTTTGAAGTCACCGCATGATGCAGTTCGTACAGCTGCATTACAAAAACAACAACCAACATTGGCAGAAGTTCAGCTAATCGCTGAGTCATTTGAAACAACAACGAAAACAGTAAGTACAATCAAAGACAGAACGGACACTGCAAATGCAATAGACAGCAACAGAATTTATTCGATGACAACGAAAAACACAGAAAAATCTAGCATGCGTAACAAAAACAAAAAGAAAGAAAAATCAAAATACCGTTCATGCACAGGTTGTGGAGTTTCACATAATCGTGATGATTGCAAATTTAGAAGCGCTGTTTGCAGAGGTTGCGGTAAAATAGGCCATATCATAGCTGTGTGTTTATCGAATGAAAAAAAGCAGGAACAAAAGCAGAATAAAGGGAGTAAAAACATCAAAGGTGAGAAAGGTGACAAAATAGATTACATTTCAACGTTACTGTATGGTTGCGAGTTATATACTCCTTGTGATAGTGTGTGTCGTAGTAAGCTTAATGTTTTGTATAACAACATTGCTAGGTACGTGTACTGTAAAAAACGTTATGACCATATTTCAGTATTTGCGAAAAAAATTGCTTCCGTATCCTTTAACGACTTGCTTAGGTTTAAATGTTTAGTTTTACTCCACAAGATCATAAACACTCAAAAACCCAGATACCTCAAAGATCGACTTATGCCTTCAAAGTCCTGCCGCTCGTTAAACATAGTCCCGATGAAATACAGTTGTTTGGTGACTGAACGTCAATACTTTGTGTTCTCTGTCCGTCTTTGGAATACCTTACCTTACAAAATTAAACGTATAAAAGAAAGCTCGTGTTTCAAAAATAAATTGCTTCGCTATCTTGCCGAAAATTGCTGAATGTACTTTAAATCTCTTCCCATTAATCCCTACTCCTGCTACCACTATTTTTTACCTTACTCTCCTTTTAATACTTTCTCCAACTTATACTTCTTTACTACTATCTGTAATTTTAATTTTAATTTTGATTTTACTGTTAATCCTTTTATGTCAACTATTCTTAAGGTCAATCATTGTAAAAATAACCTATGGTTGTTTGTTTTGACTTTAATAATAAATAAATATTAAATAAATATATTTTCGGTAGCTAGCGCAGCTAACAACAAAAGTAAGAAACAGTTTGTTCAAATTGTGGTCAATGGAAAAGAGACTCGGTTTCAAATGGATTCGGGCGCGGAAGTCTCAGTTATAACACTAGACACTTACGAAATGTTAAATAAACCGCCAGTAAAGCAATGCTCGCGTGTACTATATGGGTACGGTCATACGCAAATAGAAACTTTAGGAGAAATCGCTGCCAAAATACAATACGGGTCAGTAGATAAAATACTGCCTCTTGTGGTTTCTAACGTGCGTGGTTCAAACAATCTATTGGGCGTAGATTTATTTGAACAATTAGGCTTTAAAATTGTGCAAGTTGATAGCGTGACCGCCAAGTCGAACGCAAAATTACATACAATTTTGTCCACCTTCGCGGACGTGTTTACTCCAGCACTTGGTACAATGAAGTCAGTCAAAGCCTCGGTCAGACTTAAGGAGAATGTAGTGCCTAAGTTCATTAAAAGTAGGCCAATTCCTTTTGCTCAGTTACCAAAATTTAAAGATGAAGCACAACGGTTATCACAAGCAGGTATTTGGAAACAGGTAACTTTCAGCGACTGGGCATCCCCCATCGTCCTAGCAACAAAACCGGACGGATCGATACGCATTTGTGGAGATTTTAAAAAAGGTGTTAACCAGCAGATTGATGTAGATCAATACCCTCTACCCACAAGAGAGTGTCTATTGCATACCATTCGATACGGTAAATATTTTTCTAAAATAGATTTGCGTGATGCATACCTACAAATGGAGCTCGATGAAGATTCGAAAAAAGTGCTGGTGGTCAACACACCGCTCGGTTTATTTCAATACCAGCGATTACCGTATGGGGTAGCAAGCGCACCAGCCATGTTTCAGAAACATCTCGAGCAACTATTATGTGGAGTCTACGGATGTGCAAATTATATCGATGCGTCATTTCAGTGGAAGTTCGAACAAGAAAACGCGTTTAATTCGCTAAAGGAGCACATCATTAAAGCTACGATGTTGGCTTATTTTCGAGAAGACTTACCTATAGTCGTGGCCACTGATGCATCATCGTATGGGGTGGGAGCCGTGCTTTCACACATCAATCCAGACGGGACTGAGCAGCCGATCGCCTTTGCCTCCAAAACACTCAACCGACATCAAGAAAACTACAGCCAAATTGAAAAGGAGGGCTTGGCGATAATATTCGGAGTCAAAAAATTTCATCAGTTTCTATACGGGCAGAAGTTTACGCTGATCACGGATCACAAACCATTAGTCAGCATATTTAGTCCCGATAAAAACCTCCCAACAATGACGGCTCAACGTATCCAGCGATGGGCTATTACGCTCATGGGGTACCAATTTCAAATAAAATATCGCAAAACAACAAATCACGCAAACGCTGACACATTATCGAGATTACCATCGGGTCCAGATGAAGACTTCGACAATGGTGAAATTAACCAAGTTGTCGCTATACAAACTCCAATTGATATTGAGGTCATACGAAAAAGCACCAACAGCGACAAAATACTACGAAGAGTTAAAGAATATATTCAGAAAGGATGGCCGCATAAGTTGTGTCCAAACGACCAGGATCTCCGGCCATATTTCAATCGTAAGTTGTCCTTGATTACTCAAAATGACTTGATTTTATTACAGAGTGATGTCACACGGGTTACTATTCCATACTCATTACGTGATCAAGTTTTGCGTCAGCTTCATGTTGGACATTGGGGTGTGGTAAAAATGAAACAACTAGCACGACAACATTGTTGGTGGGATGGCATCGATAATGATATAGCGAGAATAGCAGCTGGATGCGAAAACTGCAAACTAGCGGGTCCAAGTGATCGGCGGGAATATTCAAGCTGGCCTGAACCACAAGCACCTTGGCAGAGGGTTCACATTGATTTTGCTGGTCCGGTATTTGGTTCTATGTGGCTTCTGTGCATAGACGCGTTCTCGCAATTTCCATTTGTTTACAAACTAGCAAATACAACGACGGAATCAACGATTTTCGCATTAACTACCCTTTTTGCTAGTGAGGGTTTGCCAGAAACTATAGTAAGTGACAATGGCCCACAACTTACGGCCGATGCGTTCAAAACATTCTGTCACCAAAATGCTATTAAGCACATCACGATTGCACCGTTTCACCCACCTTCTAATGGACTGGCTGAAAGATTTGTGCGTACTTTTAAAACAGCCGTAAAAAAGAACATAGATGACGGCTTGCAAGTAAATGAATCGGTTCTAAAATTTATTTCATCCTATCGCACTATGCCAAACGCAAAAGGCATATCACCAGCACATCTTTTACATGGTCGTCCTGCACGTACTCTCTTTTCGCAAATGTTTTCAGTGGAAAATGGCAAAAATGACTTTAAACAAACTTCAACCAAATTTTCATCTAACGAAAGTGTCTATATTCGCAACTATGGCCGCGGAGAAAAATGGTTAAAAGGGGTCGTGGACAGACATCTTGGAAAAGTCATGTACGTAGTAAGAACTAGTATGGGCTACTTTAAACGACATCAAAATCAAATGAAATCTCGCCATCTTAACGACGCCAAACCAGTTGAAGACAGCAGAGGAGGACCTAATTCAGTTACCAATATATTGCTACCTGATACTATGGTGGATACTGCTAATGAGTAGTCTCAGGAACAACCAAGAAGTCCACTAGAAGTGCGTCGAAGTGGCCGTATTCGTAGATCGGTACACCGCTACCAAGCTGAAGATTTTCGTAATTAAAGCGGAGGATGATGTTGTATATGCAAATTAAAATTTACTAACAACAATGAATTGTATTCTCTCAGTGTGAACTAACCTTATTATATGATATATTTGACATAACTTTTGTACATTTGGCAATGCTGAATTATATCTATCAGAAATAAAGTGTCATTAAGTTTATAGCAGTCAATGCGTGTATATCTCAACGGCAGCCGAATTGCGTGAGTATACACATACAGCAAACATAACATTGGGGGTCAAGGTTAACAAATAAAAAAGGGAGGCAATTAATTAAAGCCATTAGAAAAAATAATAGTCGGTTTATTAGCACATGTCAGCCAACCTACTGGCCAACATATACCAAAAAAACCGGACTTAATTGACTTCTTCTCTTCTTCTTCTTAATTGGCGCGATAACCGCTTACGCGATTTTGGCCGAGTTTAACAAAGCGCTCCAGTCGTTTCTTTCACCTGATCTTTCCAACGCAGAGGAGGCCTTCCTCTTCCTCTACTACCACCAGCTGGTACCGCATCGAATACTTTCAGTGCCGGAGCGTTTGTATCCATTCGGACGACATGACCCAGCCAACGTAGCCGCTGGATCTCTATTCGCTGACGACATAGACTTAATTGGCTTCTGCATCATTAAAAATATGTCGTATGAAAGTCTTGAAAATAAAGTCATGTTTAGAGCTATTCTCAGGCCATTCAACATTAATTATGACCTTACTTGGACCTATTGAAATAAAACAATCTCTGGGCCTATATAGTTCTAGAACGAATTGGACTAATGCTTGCCAAATATTAGAGGAAAAACTCAAAATAAATATATCACTGAAAACTCAAGATGAAATTGACTCCGCTATTGTATATTTCAATGATAACGTAAAACAAGCAGTTGCTTCCTCTACACCCACACCGAAAATGACAAATAAAGAAAATATCCCAACTTACATTAAAGAGAAAATCGGCGAAAAAAGAAAACTCCGCAAAGCATGGCAAACCTCCAGACATCCAGCAGATTAAACCAAGCTTAATAAAGCGACAAATGAGCTAAAAGCACTCTTTACAAAACACAAGGAGAGTAAACTTCGAAATTATATGGCAAACCTGGGAACAGCATCATCTACAAATTACTCCTTATGGAAAGCAACAAAACACATTAATGGCGCTGTAATACATAAACCTCCCATCAAAACAAAAGCCGGCACATGGGCAAAAACAAGGAAAGAAAAAGCCGACACCCTAGCCAGACACTTCTTAGACACATTTACAAGCGAAATGGATAATCAAAACATTAACATTAAATCTGATATCATAATAAACGTTCCGCAAATCAAAACAAGAAAGACCACCATTAGCGAAATTAAAAATTAAATAAGACAGCTAAGCGATAAAAAAGCTGCAGGATATGATTTAATAAATGGAAAAATTTTAAAAGAGTTACCTGAAGTAGCATTGCAATTCATAAGAAATATATTTAATTGCATGTTAGAGACTAAATACTTCTCACGGCTATGGAAAATTGCTCAAATTACCGCCATACCCAAACCAGGAAAAGATGTCATCAAAACTGCCTCATATCGACCCATCAGCCTATTGCCAATTCCTTCAAAAGTTTTTGAAAAAATATTGTTCGACCGACTAGAACCAATTCTGACAGCAAAAAAAGTGATACCAAGCCATCAATTCGGATTTAGACGGCAACACTCAACAGTTCAACAAATCCACAGGGTTGTTAACAAAATACTTAACGATATGAATAAAGACATTGGCATAAAGAACTTTTGCATAAGCTCAAACTAATCTTTCCACAAAACTACTTTGAACTTTTGAAGAGCTACATAACTGATCGAAAATTAAGCCGAAAAATACTGTGTGTATTTTATAAAAATTCTCGCGCATGAATAGTAATGAAAGAAGTTTCAAATAGTAGTAGCAATTAAAAAACGTTTGATGTGATTTACTTTATTACTTTTTTTATTGTATTGCTCTTTGGTATACAATATTCTTCGTTTTTCCACGCGTTGTTGAATAAATGAACAATACCGATGGCTTACCAACTCTTGAGCATGAAACATAAAGTTGGTCATGAGAAAAACATGGGTATTCTAAATCAATACCACAAATTGATAAAGTTTGGCCTTGTGACTGATTATTAGTAATCGCGAATGCAAGGCGAACAGGAAATTGAAAACGTTTGGATTCTAACGGCATATCCGATGGTATCATTGGTATTCGCGGTATGAAAACGTCTTCACCAGAGTATTTTCCATTCAAAATTGTTGCTTCAATGACGTTATTCATCAATCTCTTAACTGTTAATCGAGTGCCATTACATAGTCGTGGTTGATTTATGTTTCTCAACATAATAATCGGTGCTCCTATTTTCAAGTTTAGCATGTGTGGCGGTAATCCTGGTAAATCAAAGGAATTCAAAAATTCAGTGGGATAATTTACAATATCATCTTGATTTGTAACAGTGTCAACGGATCGATATGTTTGTTCTGGACTTGGTATGTTAGCCAAAATAGCCGCATTCATTTCATTCACAACTTTATTTTTGCCAGCCATGATGGCTCGTTCACTAAGCCAATCATGATTTTTGTAATTTTGAGGCAAGTTTGGGAAAATACTTTGAATTAACTGTTCTTTCGTTTGTCTTATTTGACAAAAGTTTGGTTGTAAAGTTATTAAGCCAGTTAAATTATCGACAGGAACTTTGCCACTTCCAATATCAATAATTGCTGTGAAAATTCAGCAGCTGATGGATCATTTTGCATTAGAATACGTATATTTGTAGTTAGTTTGAGTGTTTGAACATGTCTCCACTAATATGATGATTTCAAACATGCAGCTAATTCATCTGCTACAGTTGCTCGAGGAGTAACAGGCAGTGTTTGTCTAAAATCACCTGCCAGCAGCACTAAGGCACGACCAAATATTTAATTTTTACTACGTAAATCTCGTAATGTCCTATCAAGCGCTTCCAGTGACTTTCTATGTGCCATCGTGCACTCATCCCATACAATTACGTGTGCGAAAAAGCGGAGAAGGAGAAGAGAACTGTTCTATTCCCCCCCCCCCCCCCCCCCCCCCCCCTCTTTAACCCAGCTATGTGTTCAGGTGCAAATGGGGTTTTTGCGTGAAGTCTGATATAAAATAAGTTCTAATTACTCTTCTTAAATTTATATAAACTTTTCCAGGCGAAGTAAAAAAACTGACATATATTTGCTTCAACCGTATATTTGTGAGTACACAGGTAGTACGTAAATATATGAATGATATAGGTAATATCTCATATTAGTATAACCTTTCTGCAAAAAATTAAGGAAACGATCACCAATCACGCCAGCAATGATACAATTAATTTTTCACTATAACTGACTTCAGATTAACGTTTATATAATAAGCGGATATGTAACATTTTAAATTTTTTTTAGAATTTTTTTTTTAATTTTTAATAATAAGTGGTCTTCCTCTTCCTCTTCCTCTTCCTGTAGCTATTCCTTTTCCTCTTCCATCTCCAGCTCCATCTCCTTTCTTTATCCGGAAACGGGCAGTAAAAATTACTTCACTTAAAAGCTTTTGTCAACAGCTTCCATCTGATACCCATATTGTACAAACACATCCAAGGGTACCTTGGTCCACTTTTTCGGCTATATCTCGAGACCCTGGTCACTCAGAGATCTAAAAAATACTCTGTATTAAAGCACTCATCAGTAGCTTTGATTTGATACCCACAATGTAAAAACACATCTTAGGGTTACCCGGGTCCTCGTTTTGGCCTTCGGCAGCGCCACTTGGTGGCAAGTGGAATCAATAAGCATATTATACTAACCTTCACCGTGGAAAAATATATATATACATATACCAAATTTCACAATAATCGGCCCAGACACACACGACCAAAATGTATTCAATTCTAATGAATGATATGTGCGGTACAAAAAATACGTGCGGCAAATAGCAAAAACACACTCACTTAACCGACGCACCGCACACACACGCGTTATCGGATTTCATCCAAACATTCATTGTTTTCCTTACACGCGTTGCTGAGATTACCCCGACAAATGCACACTTTTTTTCGGCTTAATTTTTATATATATAGATGAAGACGAATACTCCGATATTCTACCAATGACAGCTGGAGTACCGCAAGGCAGTGTATTAGGTCCTCTCTTATATCTAATATACACCGCAGATGTGCCAACTCCGACAACAGATAATACAATGATAGCAACGTTCGCAGATGATAATGTATTAATGGCATAAAACAATGTCGAAAAACTGGCGACCTTTACACTTCAAAAATTAATAAACAATACAGTAAATTGGTTTGACGAATGGGGTATAGAAATTAATAAAGACAAAACTATACAAGTTATATAATATATACAAAAAAAAAGACATCAAAATAAAGGTTGGCCAAAAAGTCTTGCGGTATTTCCGCAAGCTTGTCTTTGCAAGCGCGTAGTTCTAGCAGAGAATGTTAATGCAATGAGAAGGTGCAAATGTTACTGTGAACTTTTTTTAGTACAATTGAGATTTGAAAGATTTGTGATAAGGAAATTTAGCACACCGAGTTTATAGACACCTCTCTGACTTTTCCCCACACAAAAATTAGAAACACCACACATCTTTCACCTCAACACACGACACATTTCTCACCTCGACATTAAACCAATTAAATTTTGACTATTTTCGTATTTTTGAAATAATAAGCGAATGCGTAAAATTTATTACATAATTTTTTTTTTTCAATTACATTAAAAAAAAACGAATTAAAAAAAAAAAAAATTAATAAAAAAAGTTTGCGCCGGGAATTGAAATCGAGTCTAACATGTGGCGAGGAAAAATAGGCGGGGCGTTTATTTATTCGACTGCTTATTTTTTTATCATTTTGTTACTTTTGAAATGATAAGTGCATACATAACATGTGTTACAAATTTTTTTACGATTACATTAAAAAAAAAAAATTTAAAAACAAAAAAAAAAAAAATTTGCGAGGAATTGATGGCAAGTCACGTGGGGAGGATAAATACGCAGAGCGTTTATTTCTGCGCCTGCTTTGTGAACAAAAGGTTTGTGATGTCTACGTAGATATGTATGCGCGCGACGCGAATAAGTTTTAAAAAATTCTGAAAGTAATTCATGAAGTTTTTCATTACATACATTCATAAATGAACGTATACTCTATATGTACATAAATGATGGTATATGACAATATACATAATATGTATGTACATGTCAATAGGAGGTATTTGCATTCAGAAAATAAAACGGTTTAAGATAAGTCAACACTTATTTTATATTGTATGTCAATTTATAGTTTATGTATTCGACAGCATTTACATATATACATATGTATGTATGTACATTTGTATATGAAAAACAATAATGCACAAGCGTAAGAACATCATCTTCCTTTCATACATATGTACATATGCATGTATGCCCAATAACCTTGACTTATGTACATATGTACACATGTCACAGCACATCACATTCTTACAAGAAATCAAATACACATACGCACTAGTGAACGAGTTTCTTCCTAACAAGTGCAAAAACAATTCTGCTCTATGTATGTATATATACCCACTTTATGTCCTAGCATATACACATACATATATACCTACTTGCCTTCTAAACTTCTTACAGAATAATTGTATTCATATGTTACTACATCCATGCAGGTTCATACATTCATGCATATATGCGCGAGCACAGCGCTCCCTTCTTGCTTCCGTGTACTTTTGTCTTTCACCAGTCGATATTCCTAATATTGTACTTACAAAAACACAATACTTTGATAGACGCAAAAGCAACAGCAAGCGCAACGCGATGGCCGCTTTGCCACCACACATTCTAAAATGTTCTAAAACACAACAAAAACACATACCTAACATGCGCATGTCGCCCGAAGCTAAAATCTAAGCTTAGCGACTACAAAAACAAAATTTATTCGTAGACACAGTCGCAGCGGCCATGATTCTATCAGCGACGGAACAATTTAGAACAAAAACAAAAAGTTCATTCATAAGTTCGAGCTCATATTTCAATTTCATTCATAAAACGAGCCGCCCATGTGCCAATTTTCGCGACCATTCGAAAATAGTCAATATTGAAATATTTCTCGTGGATTTATTTGCCAATATTTGATAAATCTTGAATTTTTGTCATGTCGAGTGGCCGCGGCTCCGTCTGTATAATATGTATGCACCCTTATATGTATGTAAATATGTCTTCTAACTGTTCGACAGTCGCGAGTTAATGCGACTTAGATTCCTTGAACAATTCCAGCGAATCACACATTTCTATCCGCAAAGCCGCATATATGTACCCCATGATCAAAAAGTACCGGGAATGTTTAAATTAAACAAAACAGAGTTAAATTTAAAGCAAATTTATATTATCTCGTTCAAAATATGACCCGTCTGAAGCAACACACTTGTGCCAACGTTTAACCCAGTCTTCCAAACACCCCCGGCAGGCCGACATGGCCTTCAGCTCCTTCGTCGTATTCTCTGTGATCAGTGCGATGGCGCGTTACCATCACGCAAAATCCAAGAATTGTTTGCTCACATTTCCGGCCGTTTGCAACATACAGCGTCTCTCAAAGGCTTCAAAACGGATAAATAATATTCTTTATTGACTGTCTGGCCCGTTAAACGGTCCCTAACCACACCTCTTTACAATCACTTTGTTAAAAGCGTTGGGAAAATCGTGATAAAAACTTTGTGTACGTGTGATTTTCTATCCCTTTCATACATATGGATTCGTTTTAGTGCCAGTTTCATATAAACGTAGCGACGAACAAAATAACTTTTAGGCTAGCGCCGACAGCATAGCGCGATAGCCGAGCGGCTAGCAATGCAACTTTCCAATTTATTAATAATTTATTTATTTACTAGTTATTAGTATACCTACTTCTTTATATATATTATAATTATATTTAAAAAATTATATTAAGGCAAAATTAGTGTGAAAATAGTATAAACGTTATTATTGGAAAGCAAAAGGTAAATACATTCATTGATTAGCAATTAAATTTTTTTTTTAATTATTATTAATAATTTATTTACATATAACTTTTTTATATATATTAAGTGTTAAATATTATTTTTTATTTATATTCCGCTGCCGATAATTTCGCTGCTTAAAACGGTGGTGACTAAGCTCAAGGGACTTAAGAATGTTCTTCTCGTAAGTTTGTCGTCCGCATAGCTGAAAAATATCTGAAACAAGAAAACAGATACGATGTTATAGATGCGGTGTATATATGTACATATGTATGTTAATTTTTTTTTTTTAGATTTTAAATTTTAGAACTAGTTATTTACCATATTATAATTTTAAATAAAGTGAATAACCAAAAACAAAAGAAAGTACAAATTTACCTACCAAAAAGTATGTCCGAACCAATAGAATATTGGGACAATGCTTCCTTGTTACCCCTACCATCCCAGTTGCAAAGCGACAACATTTCATCACTATAAATTCGACGAAGCAAATCGTCAACAGTCGTTTCAGGACCCTTAATTTTCAAAAGAAAACTTTTCTAAAAATTAAAACAAAAACATCTATTAGACAAGAACGAAGAAATTATTTTTTTACTATCCATTGCCTCACGATATTGTTGTTGCAGCAGCTTTGTTTCAAATTCTTTAGCTGCAGCTACCGTTTGCAATGGTAATGTGGACGATATTTCCGTTTGAATTTCATCCACTTCTTCTCCAGTCATTTTACAAACAGAATGATGAATCCTGCGGAGTAGGACCTTACATTCACGCACCGTCTTAAATTGTGTAAGCTGCTCACTGCTTCGATTTTCTGTATAGTTATCAAAATAAGAATGTAAATAGTTTGATACGACAGTGGTATGCCGCTAAATACGTACATTTTCATTAAATATGGTTTCTAAATTATTTAGTCGCTTGCCGAAATGAAAGAATTGGTCCATAACTATTTTCTGGTTTTCCAATATTTTTGCTTGGTTTGCTAAAACCGTTTTTAACAATTCCTCAACTGCTGGGAAAAATTAAAAATTTAAGTTTAAATTAACAATATAAATATAATATATATATATGCATTATGCTCAATGCCAATACTTTCTTCGCTGAACAAAAACTACATATCTGTAATAATAGCATAAAAAACAGCAGTATCAAATTTCTTAATATTTTAAATGTTAAATCTAATTTTCAAAAACGTGGAAAAGGTGATGCAGAACTTTTATAAGTAAGTGTTTGCCTTCATGGGGTATGCAAAAGTATTTGTATGCAATGTCCTCTTTGGGTATTTTTATTTCTTCATTACCTAATTGATCACCTAGTATTATACCTAGTGCCGGAGAAGGTTGTACCGGTTGGTCAAAATAGTTTTCTAATTTGCCAAAACTGTATCCTATTAAATAATCACCTATACCTATTATTTTGACAGGCCCAACTTTTCTGCTAAAACAGTAGGAATCTAACTAAATAGTCACCAAAGATTTGCCCAAACAAATGAACAAAATATTCTGTGCTACGTCTGCTTCAGTTTTTAATGATTTTTGGCTTGATAATAGCCGTATTCCAGTGTGCAATAGGAGGAAGAGAAAGTAAAAATCACTA